>NC_143039.1:32262500-32637500 GCF_057628025.1 Oncorhynchus mykiss | reverse complement strand
AACGGTAGCATTCATCTCAGCATTTGAATCTCACTATCGCTGTTTTTACAATGAGAACGTTACCAAAAACCAGGTTCCTTTTTTTAATGAAAGGATTTGTATGTAAAGCCAAGTTGAAGCCAACAGTAGATGTTGAAATGGCCGGAAACAAACGAAAGTGGCCACGTCTATCACAAAAACAGATCAAACATGTTATCACAGGTAATTAATTACAAGGGTGCAGGAGAACTTCAAAAATGATCTGCAATAATTATAAGGATTTTTAAAGCAGGAAAGGTATTCCAGTAAGCTTCTTGGATTTCTGAGCTCCAAATTAAAGTACTTCAAGCCCCTTGTATTGCAAGTGTAACATGGAAAACGCACTGTACTTGTCAAGTTATTTCATGACATTTACATTACCAGATCATGTTGTGAATGAGCCCACTAGGCTATGTAATGTGTTGTCATTATATAACACAATTAAAAGGAATAGTGTTGGGTGTTACGCAATAGTCTATCCTACACAATTGTGCACAGTAGACCTCTACTAGGTGTCCAATTCAAGGCACCGAAAACATGAAATCCTTATCTTGATGCTTTCACTGTTAAATCTAACAAGACCCTGCTGTAAATCAAGCAGACAACAGATGATCAACGTCAATTCGCTAGGGATATTAGATCCCAACATGGATCCAGGCACAACTGCAAAATACTCTGGACATTGCTTGCGAACACCTTTTTTCCAGCACTTGGGCTGTGGTCAAATATGGTGTAATTGCAGACTGCAATTTGGGGAGTTTCTTGATGTGGGTGTTTCCTGCTATCAGGAAACTCCTATTGATACCTGCCATTGGTCAATTCCGGTCTTACGAGAGACTGATGGTTTCTCAACACAGATGATTTGTTTGCAAAGCAGGTTAGGATAACAAATGTGGCAGGTTAGGATAATTCACATGGCAGGTTAGGTGAATTAGTGTGGCAGGTTAGGAGACTTAGGTTAAGAAAATGGTTTCGGTTAGGCTTAGTTACAATGCTACAGTTGTCAACAACTGTTGTCTCCGACGTGACGAAAACAGCCATGGACCAATAGCGAACATCAATGGGTTTAACTTGATATCAAGAAAAGCTTACATCAGAAAACACCCCTAATTTCAATGTGCAATTATACCCTTCTCCTGTTGTTGCATCACATGTGCTATCACAACAGCTGTTCGTCACTTGACTGGCATTCAGAAATGGTTATTTGTGTGCCCCGTGAAAACTCTTTTCACCCCATAATGTAAGGAGACACAAAGTGTTACGTAGTTACACTGCACTTCTGATATCTCTATACAAAAAAACTGTCCAACAGCGTCTGTAGATCCAGGATTCTTATAGGGTTTCAAGTTCAATATCTAATTTAACTGATTAATGCATAATATATGATGTAGCGACAAATTCTACTGCCATAAACGCAAGGACAGAAAAGGAATGTCTTATGTCACACGATTTTGGACAAATCCGTCAAGACAACAACCATGATCAAGGGTTAAATCATCTCGTGAATTTTATTGAATATAGTTATCATCCCCTTTATATCTTAATGTAATGACGTGATTTTTTTGTTGTTGCAGATTATTATCGATGACTTACCAACAACTGTAACAAGTTGTCCAGGAAATCCTCACTGGTACCCTAGTTTATAGAAAGACCCTCGTGGCTTCCCCGTATCCCACATCTCTCTCTGCACACAGAAGGTGCAGGCTATCACATCACAGGGCGCTTACAGAATGGTTTTTAATGAGCCATCAGAAGAATTAAGGCTGATATAAAAAAGTCCCATATCCCCTAATTTCCCCTCATTAATTAGACGGAAATTGCACTCATCAAAGGGATCCTGGGAGCTTCCCTCTCTGTGGGAAACATGGAAGGGGGGAGTTCAGTTCCAAGGCGCTTAGTGTTCCTGCATGGAGCTAGCTAGGGTGCTTAGTGTGCGTCCCAAATGGCACCCTATCCCCTATATATTGCACTACTAGGGCCCATGGGGCTCTGGTCAGAAATATTACACTATAAGGGGATAGGGTGCCATTTGGGATGAAGGCTATGCCTAGTGTTCCAGCTTGAAGCTAGCTAGCCTCCAGACATGGGCCTAGCTCTAGCTGCCAGCCAAAGCAGGCTTTGTCAGCACACAACGCTATGGGCTGTGAACAACAGTACATTATGCACATACACCAAGTTGTTTCACTGGTTGGGTTTAGAAGGGAATTTTTTTAATTGATGAATCGACAATGAGACCTCATTGTACACTATGTTAATTACAATGACTTGACTTAGCTACTTGACTTGTTCCTTTTAGCTCCTTGTGGAGCAAAAGCCTTCAACAGTGCAACTCCAGTGTGTTAAGAAAATCAACCTATTTCTTCATTGCTTGGATCCAGTGGAGGCTGTTGATGGGAGGACGGCTCATAATAATGTCTGGGACGGCGCTAATGGAACGGCAGCAAACTCATGAAACCATGTGTTTGATACCGTTCCACTAATTCTGCTCCAGCCATTACCACGATCCCGTCCTCCCCAATTAAGGTGCCACCAACCTCCTGTGATTGGATCACTTGAAATGAAGCAGACACAGGCCAACAGTATGTTTGGTGACGGTCATAGTACTGTTCCAGTCACGCATCCATAGCAACTGTTCAGTTCAAGTGAAGACGGCATATTCTGCTATTGTTGCGCGCATCTTCATGTACAATGGCAAACATTCAGCCATGGATTCTAGCAGCTTTTTAAATTCATCATGTCCTGACTCACCAGAACCAAGGTCGTGTACACCGCCCCTCAGCCTGCCAGCCCTTTATTTACAAAGGTCTCTGCCTGCTGAATTTTGAGAAGAGCCACTGTCTACTGGAATTAAGTTAAACTGGCCAGAGGAATGGGTTGCAATTAGAGGGAGTTGAAATAGAAAAGAGAGTAAAGAAGGGCGAGTTTGAATTTAAAAAGAGGGGAAACCAGCACCAGAACAGACAGTATAGCACTCCTCCTTAGATACTGTACATGAGCGGAATACTACATCTTAAAACAAACCTTTTTATTTTCTCTGTAGCGTCTAATAATAAATATGTAATTTAACGGCATGAACACAACCAGCCATGATGTTTTCATCATATTGTCATATTGTCAAACAAACCACTTCAAAAAGTAGGCTACCTGCGCATGTTCATCCATTCCTAAATAATTCCAGCATCTAAACAGTGCACTGTGCACTCGGGCCATTTGATGAATGATTGTCAATGGATCTACACCAGGGCTCTCCTAACCTGTTCTTGGAAAGCTAACGTCCGTAAGTTTTCACTCCAACCCTAATCTAGCACACCTGATTCTAATAATTAGCTGGATGAGAAGCTGAATCAGGTTAGTTACAAATGGAGTTAGAGCAAACATCCTCAGGAGGGTAACTCTCCAGGAACAGGATTGGAGAGCCCCAGGTCTACACTCTTGAAGGCTGAATTCATTGATGCGTCTTGCTGACAAAATGACCTTTTTGCATAAAACAAAAGTTGGGACACCTGAAAAGGGTCTGCAATACAGGACTGTCCCGGGGAGACAAGTACAGCGACATGAGGAGGGTAAAGGGGTGGCGGGGTTGTTTCATAGGAGAATGGTTAAATGAGCATTATTTAGAGACCCTTAAGTTTTTTGGGGCATAAGTCTCTCTCTCTCGCTCTCTCTCATTTATATATATATATATATATATATATATATATATATATATATATATATGAATTAGTCCTTTCATTTGTCAGCCAGGTACAACAGGAGGATGGAGAGGGATGAGAAGACGAACCGTGTTGCCTGGTGAAAGATGTTAGCAGCCATTCCTCATGAATTCTAAATCACATTGAATTAATTCATGTCTAAACCGCACCACAAATAGACATTCTCTGCTGCAAGACAGAGGATCCTGGATCCACATTTAGCAGGTTGTTCCTTGAAGTTGTTCGTTCATCAAAGGGCCGGGCTGTTGGGCAACTGTTTGTCAGTTCAGGACGTGACAATAGATGGAGCTAGAGATGGAAACAAATGGTACGACGTTAAGATACTGATGACAAATTAAATATTACATCTGGCAAAACTCCGGTGGCTTTTCTGAAGTGAAACATTTTCTGAAATTGATGTCATGGCGTACTGACTAGTGTCAGCAAAGATTCATGGATGATTCAGCTGATATATTTCCACTTAGCACAACCTCTGAACTAACATGTTAAATGTAGTTGAATACTAGATACAATGTTGGTTGACGCATGTACCACAGCATAGCATAATACATATAAAAGTGACTATTTTCACAGCATGAAATGACCTCTAGGTTATACAGAGCAGTTTTATGGTACATATAGACTGTAGTCTAGTTTTTGAGACGTAACTAGACGTACATAACTATCTATATGGTGGCATTGTACAGTTGAAGTCGTAAGTTTACGTACACTTAGGTTGGAGTCATTAAAACTAATTTTTCAACCACTCCACAAATGTCTTGTTAAGAAACTATAGTTTTGGCAAGTCGGTTAGGACATCTACTTTGTGCATGACACAAGTCATTTTTCCAACAATTGTTTACAGACAGATTATTTCACTTATAATTCACTGCATCACAATTCCAGTCGGTTGGGAAGTTTACATACACTAAGTTGACTGTGCCTTTAAACAGCTTGGAAAATTCCAGAAAATTATGCAATGGCTTTAGAAGCTTCTGATAGGCTAATTGACAACAAATTAGTCAATTGGAGGTGTACCTGTGGATGTATTTCAAGGCCTACCTTCAAACTCAGTGCCTCTTTGCTTGACATCATGGGAAAATCAAAAGAAATGAGCCAAGACCACAGAAACAAAATTGTAGACCTCCACAAGTCTGGTTCATCCTTGGGAGCAATTTCCAAACTCCCGAAGGTAAAATTTTCATCTGTACAAACAACGGTACACAAGTATAAACACCATGGGACCACTCAGCCGTCATACCGCTAAGGAAGGAGACGCGTTCTGTCTCCTAGAGATAAACGTACTTTGGTGCGAAAAGTGAAAATCAATCCCAGAACAACAGCAACAGACCTTGCTAAGATGATGGAGGAAAATTGCGTGGATATATTGAAGCAACATCTCAAGACATCAGTCAGGAAGTTAAAGCTGGGTCGCAAATGGGTCTTCCAAATGGACAATGACCCCAAGTATACTTACAAAGTTGGGGCAAAATGGCTTAAGGACAACAAAGTCAAGGTATTGGAGTGGCCATCACAAAGCCCTGACCTCAATCCCATAGAACATTTGTGGGCAGATCTGAAAAAGCGTGTTTGAGCAAGGAGGCCTACAAACATGACACGTTACACCAGCTCTGTCAGGAGGAATGCGCCATAATTCAACTTATTGTGGGAAGCTTGTGGAAGGCTACTCGAAATGTTTGACCCAAGTTAAACAATGTAAAAGCAATGCTACCAAATACTAATTTGACCCACTGGGAATGTGATGAAATAAATAAAAGCTGAAATAAATAATTCTCTACTATTATTTTGACATTTCACATTCTTAAAATAAAGTGCTGATCCTAACATACCTAAGACAGGGAATTTTTACGAGGATTAAAAGTCAGTCACCGTGAAAAACTTGAGGTTAAAGGTTGTTGGCTAAGGTTGATGTAAAATTCCGGCTTCCACTGTATGTTAATTTTACATGAATGTTATTCTCGACTAGCTATCAATTCCCCGTAAAAGGAATTGTTGAGAGGCTGTCGTCGCAAGCCTCTCTCGTGGCTATTATGCTATCTTAGGGAAACAGATATTGAAAAGAAAGGAAGGAGAACAACAGAAAATAGGTACAATTCCACCACTGGGAGATGGCTGACTGAAAAGAGGTGCAGAAGCGCAAAAACAATTGGGTAAGGCAGAGAGAGACGAATCCAGTGGAGGATTATGTTCTATCAACATCAATTTCATTTGCAATAATCAAAGAAAGCAGTAGGAGCCATTAAAACATTAAAGCACACAGACAAAGAAAGAGCTACAGCCCCGGGTTTAAGCAACAAGGTTGAATAGTGGAGACTTTGATCTGAACAAGCAGCTCGTGTAAGAAAAGAAAGCTTTGAGTAAAGGATACATTTTCAATACTTTTTTCACACCTGTCACATAGTACATACCATAACATTATTCGCAGTCTGGTAAACCATAAATATATTTAAAAACTTAAGAGAGCAACAACTGCAAAAACCTATACAACATAGAATTTACATATAGACCTGAAGTTGCAGTATTGTAGCAAAGATTTTTTATAATTAACCCAAGATTAGACCAGAGCTTTTTTATAGTGGACAGAACAAGCAAGGAGGTGGGCAGAGCCAAGCACGAACTAGCGAGCCTATTGGCATCCTAGCATGTATTTGGATATTTCCATTAGGGAACACCTATTCTGTGAAGTGCAATAACTCATTTCGCCCATGCACTCCTTCTAAACAACACCATTTTTAGAAAGGGTCAAGTCTACTAAATTTAGTCCAGTCTGTTCTTAACATATTTTAGTCTTGCGAACAGAAAACTGTATTGGCAAATGTATAATCGACTACAAAATTAGCAAAATGACGGCCAAACCCCATCTCACTCCATATTCTCCCCCTGCCAGCCGCTGGGTTTCCTCTCATTACCATATTTGGTGGTGAGTGGAAATGCCAACCGGATGCTTTAGATTTATACATCCGGTTAAAACATCTGGCTTATTGTTCTATCAGTGATTTTAGTATTACTTTGTCCTGCACACTGGTGCTGTATGTTGATGTCAGTCTAATAGGCGATAGTAAATACCTAGAAATATTAATACATTATAGTGCACACATTTGTATTAATCATTGTGTCATCATTTTGATTTACTGTAGATGCATTTCACAGTGTACGTGAGCCATTGTAACCAATGATGTATAAACATGAATACACAACCACCGGACAGAATTTTGGGCAACCAATTGCAGCGCTCCAATGGATAGTAACTGTCGTCGAGTCCGACACCTCGGACAAGCTCATGTTTAAATTTCGCATGGAAACCAGTGTCAGGGCAATGGCAAAACCAGAGAGTTTTCATGGCTACATTCTAATGGTTAAATAATTGAATAGTGTAGCAGGAGTACTTGCTACTGTGATTCCTGAAATGCAAAGCCTGTTGATGGAGTATTTTTTTTAGAATCCGAAATTATACTTTTGTTACATTGTTTGCTAGCTCAGCTGGTTAGCAAGCTCTCAGTCTCATTGGCCATCAAACGTTGCTAAAGCTAGCTACCTAGCCACTTAATATCAGGGGTTGGAACCAAAATTATTTTCCAATCGTTTCGTTCTGAACAGAATGTTTTTTTTCCCCTCTGTTCCACTGTTTCGAGCAGCAAAATAAAGTTCTGAACTGGTTCAAAAATGACATTTTAATGGTTAAATAATTTAATAGTGTACCAGGAGTACTTGTTACTGCGATTCCTGAAATGCAGAGCCTGTAGATGTAGAATTTTTCGAGCAAATACTAGCTAGCTAACAAGCTTGTGTGTGCAGAGCAGCACTATAATTTAAAAACACCTTACCTTTTAGTAGTTAATAAATCCAATGTGAAACATGATAACTATAGTATCTTTAACTAGCATTGAAAAAGTTAATACATTCTTTTCTAATTAAACTTCTCCCCCTGATTTCTGAACCATGCTTGTAATGTCGTCAGTATGTCAGCTTCAGAAGGGGGGAGCAGATAGCTTACACACACACACACACACACACACACACACACACACTAAAAGATTTCCAGCTGGCAGATGCTGGAACAAGTTTGTTAGTGAAAGTGTGGGCTTTGCATAGGTGCTTTGTTGTGATTTTTGTGTGACTGGAAAACAATGCCTGGAATGTAAAATAATCTTATTAACTAGTTCCCATGCTTTTAAAATAAAAATGAAATAGATCACTTTCGTTTCAGGTTCAGGTTCTGTTCCTCAAATAATTTAGTTTTTTTCTGGTTTTTGTTTCTGTTCCTTGAACCGGTTCCAAGACTTAATTAATATAACTTGTTTTCTCAACATATATGTTAGCTAGCTAAGTTGGCAATGTTATGAGTATAACTCCTATCTGCTGTCGACATCAGGATACCATTTGAGAGGACTAGTTGGCTCCAAAAGTGGTTATAGCATTGACTGCATGCTGACAGTGAATTCAGAGCCACACTACAAACACAGTTGTTTCCTGATTAGCAAGGGCTAGTCTGTGTTTGATTTCATTGTATATTAAATCAAGTAAAAAAATTATTTGTCACATGCGCCGAATACAACCTTACAGTGAAATTTCAAGACAAAAAAAGGGTTAAAAAAAGTATTTACTAAAATAAACTGAAGTAAAAAAAAAATCAATTAAATAAAACATTTTAAATAAGAAAAATCGAATAATAACAAATAATTACGGAGCAACAATAACATAACAGTAGCGAGGCTATACACAGGGGGTACCAGTACAATGAGTCAATGTGCGGGGGGCACAGGTTAGTCGAGGTAATTTAAGTAATATGTACATGTAGGTAGAGGTAAAGTGACTATGTATGGATAATAAACAGAGACAATACAAATAGTCCGGGTAGCCATTTGATTAGCTGTTCAGAAGTCTTATGGCTTGGGGGTAGAAACCGTTAAGAAGCCTTTTGGACCTAGATTTGGCGCTCCGGTACCACAGAGAGAATAGTCTATGACTAGGGTGGCTGGAGTCTTTGGTGATTTTTTGGGCCTTGCTCTGACACCGCCTGGTATAGAGGTCCTAGATAGCAGGAAGATTGGCCCAAGTGATGTACTGGGCCGTATGCACTACCCTCTGTAGTGCCTTGCGGTCAGAGGCCGAGCAGTTGCCATACCAGGCGGTGATGCAACCAATCAGGATGCTCTTGATGGTGTAGCTGTATAACTTTTTGAAGATCTGAGGACCCATGCCAAGACTTTTCAGTTTCCTGAGGGGGAATAGGCGCTGTCGTGCCCTCTTCAAGACTGTCTTGGTGCGTTTGGACCATGATAGTTTAATGGTGATAGCGCTCATACTGCTCCACTACAGCCCCGTTGATGAGAATGGGGGCGTCCTCGGTCCTCCTTTTCTTGTAGTCTACAATCATCTCCTTTGTCTTGATCACATTGAGGGAGAGGTTGTTATCCTGGCACCACACTGCCAGGTCTCTGACCTCCTCCCTATATGCTGTCTCATCGTTGGCGGTGATCAGGCCTAACACTGTTGTGTCGTCTGCAAACTTAATGATGGTGTTGGAGTCGTGCTTGGCCATGCAGTCAAGGGTGAACAGGGAGTACAGGAGGGGACTGAACACAGACCCCTGCGGGGCCCCCGTGTTGAGGGTCAGCGTGGCAGATGTGTTTTTACCTACCCTTACCACCTGAGGGTGGCCCATCAGGAAGTCCAGGATCCAGTTGCAGAGGGAGGTGTTTAGTCCCAGGGTCCTTAGCTTAGTGATGATCTTTGAGGACACTATGGTGTTTAACGCTGAGCTGTAGTCAATGAATAGCATTCTTACGTAGGTGTTCCTTTGGTCCAGGTGGGAAAGGGCAGTGTGGAGTGCAATAGAGATTGCATCTTTCTGTGGGGCGGTATGCAAATTGGAGTGGGTCTAGGGTTTCTGGGATAATGGTGTTGTGTGAGTCATGACCAGCCTTTCAAAGCACTTCATGGCTACAGACGTGAGTGCTATGGGTCGGTAGTCATTTAGGGAGGTTACCTTGGTGTTCTTTGGCACAGACACTTTGGTGGTCTGCTTGAAAGATGTTGGTATTACAGACTCTGGCAGGGACAGGTTGAAAATGTCAGTGAAGACACACAGTTGGTCAGAGCATGCTTGGAGTATACGTCCTGGTAATCCGTCTGGCCCTGCGGCCTTGTGAATGTTGACCTGTTTAAAGGTAAAGGAATGGGGAATTGGTCTTCCACGGAAAATGACAGTAGCGAAGGATAAATTGTTGTTGACCAATAGACTGTGGGAAATTACTGAACTGAGTAGGGAGAGGCTATACAGACACGCCTGGTGCCCAAATTGATGACGTGTGTCGCGCAGCTGAGAGTTGAGTCGAGACGAATGGATTTGGTTCAGTCAGTTCAATAAATCATCCTGATGATGAGCCCTTCCCAGCTAGATAGTTTATGCTGGCTAGCTGGCAACAACAGCATAATGGCGCTTGCAAAAGAAAGTTATGTTTATTTCGATGGGTGAGAGAGAAATAACTTGTAGTATCACTGTGACATGCCAATTAGCTAACGTAATGACAAGCTGGTGTGAATGACCAGTGCAACAATGTTGTATCGAGGTGCTTCCCAGTTCCCACTAGTGTTGCTTTCCACTGGGCAGCAGTTGTTCACCGGGCAGCTGTATCATGTGTCACTGGTGGTAGCAACGTGGGCAATTTTTTCCATCCCACTCAATTATATTTTGAGTAGGATAGCTGCCTACAAGAAAAACAACTTGTAATATTGGCATTTGGTAGTATAGTAACAATCTAGATGTCACCGTGATACAGTCGACTGCTCATTGGGGAGAGTTTGCGCTACAAGCCGGCAACACAACAACATCCAACAGCGTTGCAGTTTTTCACACTCAATCCGGTGCGCCTGGCACTTTCTACCATATCCTATATGCATATGATAAGTATGTGTGGATAGAAAACACTCTGAAGTCTCTAAAACTGGTTAAATCGGGTCTGTGGCTATAACAGAACGTGTTTAGGAGTAAAAATCCCTGGTAAAACTGTTTACCAAAAACACAAAAAAAATATTTGTCCGCCATTCAATGTATTGTTTAAGGCGACCTAAAATAAATGAGGACCCCCTGTAAACGCCTACAGCTTCCACACGACTTATTTATCCTTGGTTACAACACGAATAAGCCCCTCCTTTCTTGAGGCGCACCACAGTATGTTGTGAAACTGAAAAAATGGACGATGATTTCCAGACTTGCTGCTATCGAATACAGATCGCCCTGTGATCAATTTGATACATCATTAACGTTTATTAATACCTAAAGTTGGTTTAGAAAAGTCGTTTGAAGTGATTTGTAAAAGTTTATAGGCGACTTTTGTAATTTTAAAAAGTGACGTTGCGTCTTGTAAATGGGCTTTTTGCAGCATCAGACTGGCCTTCAGCAAATGACATTTTGGGTATACAATGACGAATTTAAATCGGGAAAAAGACCCAATTGTGATGTTTATGGGACATATAGGAGTGCCAACAAAGAAGCTCGTCCAAGGTAATGAATGTTTTATATTTTATTTCTGCGTTTTGGGTAGCGCCGGCTACCGCAAAATCTGTTGTTTACGTGTCGTGCTGGTATTTTGGGGGGGTGCATGCTATCAGATAATAGCTTCTCATGCTTTCGCCGAAAAGCATTTTACAAATCTGACTTGGTGGCTAGATTCACAACGAGTGTAGCTTTAATTCAGTACCTTGCATGTGTATTTTTATGAAAGTTTGAGATTTATCGAGTACTATACTCGAGTACTATAGGTGGCGCTCTGAAATTTCCGCTGAGCTGTCCCTGTGCAGGGACCACCTCCGTAACAAGTTTAAATATCTTGTCTTGCCTGTTCACCCTCTGAATGGCACACATACACAATCCATGTCTCAATTGTACAAGACTTTAAAATCCCTATTTAACCTGTCTCCTCCCCTTCATCTACACTGATTGAAGTGGATTTCACAGGTGACATCAATAAGGGATTCACCTGGTCAGTGTGTGTCATGTTTTGTACACTCAGAGGAGATCGTCACCAGACTTGTCCGTCTAGCCTCTCCCAACTGAGTAGGATGCATTTGAACATGTAAGGTTGGCAGTTTTCATTTCTGGAAACTCTGGAACAGTACTACGACTTCAATGTTCTCATTGTGATAAGACGTACAGTCTATATACTGAACAAAAATATAAACGCAACATGTAATTTCAAAGATTTTACTGAGTTACAGTTCATACAAGGAAATCAGTCAATTGAAATTCATTAATTGGGCCCTAATCTATGAATTTCACATGACTGGGAATGCAAATGTTAAGGTAGGGGTGTGGATCAGAAAACTAGTCAGTATCTGGTGTGACTACCATTAACCTCATGCAGTGCGAGGTAAATGCAGCACGAGGCATCTATTTCGCATAGAGTTGATCAGGCTGTTGATTGTGGCCTGTGGAATTTTGTTTCACTCCTTTCAATGGCTGTGCAAAGTTGCTGGATATTGGCGGGAACTGGAACAGGCTGTCGTACATGTCGATTTCAGAGCATCCCAAACATGCTCAATGTGTGACATGTCTGGTGAGTATGCAGGCCAGGGAAGAACTGGGAAATTTTCAACTTCCAGGAATTGTGTACAGATCCTTGCGACATGGGGCTATGCATTATCTTCTGAAACATGAGGTATGAATGGCACGACAACGGACCTCAAGATGTCGTCATGGTATTTCTGTGCATTCAGTTTGCCATTGACAAATGCAATTGTGTTTGTTGTCTGTAGCTTATGCTTACCCATACCATAACCCCACCGCCACCGTGGGGCACTCTGCAAACTGCTCACCCACACGACGCCATAGACGTGGTCTGCGTTTGTGAGGCTGGTTGGAAGTACTGCCAAATTCTTAAAAATGACATTGGAGGTGGCCTATGGTAGAGAAATTAACATAAAATTCTCTAGCAAACAGCTCTGGTGGACATTCCTGCAGTCAGCATGCCAATTGCACGCTGCCTCAAAACTTGAGACATCTGTGGCATTGTGTTGTGTGACAAAACAACACATTTTAGAGTGACCCTTTTGTTGTCCCCAGCACAAGGGGCACCTGTGCAATGATCATTCTGTTTGATCAGCTTCTTGATGCCACACCTGTCAGGTGGATGTATTATCTTGGGAAAGGATAAATACTCACTAACCTGGATGTAATCAAATTTGTACACAGAATTTGGAGGCAAGGTGTGTATGGATCATTACTGGGATATTTTTATTTTAGCTCATGAAACATGGGTCCTACACTTTACATGTTGCATTTGTATTTTTGCTCAGTATATATTAAAGTGATGATGAAATTAAGCAAGTCTTGGAGGTCAGTGGATGTTCATTAAAGTGCTTCTTTATTATTCAAAGTTTTATGAATAAATCTACTTTGCAAGCAATTTTGACATTTTCAAGTTTTGACCTAGGTGATCTCAAGGGATCTCAACAGCCATTCTCCAACAGATCATGTTAAGGAAGAAGCATTAAGTATGAGGAAATAATAATAACAATAATTTATTAAACATTTATAGTACTTTTTATTACAGACAGAATCTCAAAGCACTTGTTAAACAAAATAAACAAATAATTTAAAAAAATACATTTTAGTGGACACTCTTATCCAGAGTGACTTACTGTACAGGAGCAATTAGCTTGATCAAGTCTGTTTGAGGGCTTCTTGAAGCATCCAGCAGATGGGTAGCCATGGTCATGAGGGGATCTGGAAGCTCATAGCGCTGGTAGATGGTCAGCCGGAGGTGGTGGTCGGAGGTGGTGGTCATGTCAGCATGTCCAAGGGCAGGCAGGCAGCTTGATGGCATCAGGGTGTGTCCGCTGTCTGCAAGTTCTCTGTATTGAGACTCAGTGATGAAGTTGGAGCTCCCCACAGCCCACTCCTTACTTCAGAAGTATCATCTTGACCAGCAAAAGCTGGCCCATTGCCAACTCAGGGGTCACCATTGGTGGAAAACAACCCAAATTCATTAGGTATAATTCAAATTAAAACACACTCCTGCTAGCTAGCATTAGCTAGCTTGTTGACAATGCTGATTTTCATCACATTACGGCCAGGAATCCAGTTCATGATATCAAGACTTGAATTGCAGTAATTTCTTCAGCTATTTACATAAAACCTATTAAGTATGATTAAATATGTACAATCAGTGCATTCGGAAAGAATTCAGACCCCTTGACTTTTTCCACATTTTGTTGCATAACAGCCTTATTCTAAACTGGAAAATGGATTCTAAACTAGTTATTTTCCCTCATCAATCTACACACAACACCACATAATGGCAAAGCAAAAACAGGTTTTTAGAAATGTTTGCTAAAACGGAAGTTTACAAACACCTTGGCCAATTCCTGACATTTGATCCTAGCAATAATTCCCTGTTTAAATTGGGGGAATTTTGGCCCATTCCTGCTGACAGAGCTGGTATAACTGATCAGGTTTGTAGGCCTCCTGTCACGTTCTGACCTTAGTTCCTTTGTTTTTGTCTTTGTTTTAGTATGGTCAGGGCGTGAGTTGGGTGGGCAGTCTGTTTGTTTTTCTATGTTGGTTTTTGAGTTCGGCTTAGTATGGTTCTCAATCAGAGGCAGCTGTCAATTGTTGTCCCTGATTGAGAATCAATCTGAGGTAGCCTGGGTTTCACTTTTGGATTGTGTGTGCTTGTTTTCCGTGTGAGTGTTTGGTCCACACGGTACTGTTTCGGTTTTCGTTCGTTCACTTTATTGTTTTGTATCTCAGTGTTCAGTTCGTTTCATTAAATATTACATCATGGCAAATATATATGCAAATTGCCATCATACAAACTGAGGCAGCAGAATTTGTGAAAATTAATATTTGTGTCATTCTTAAAACTTTTGGCCACGACTGTAGACTAGCAAGAGGTCATTTATATTTTGAGATGTTTTGTGTTAGTCATTTGATTTCTCTATCTAGCTATCTTTATGCATGGGAGAGAGAATGGAAGATTTATCATGCAGTTTTTCATAGCCTCAACAGTGTATACAACAGATTTTTCTCCTTTTAAAACACATTATCCTACAACAATTTTTCTAGCTCCTGTACATTGAAAATATGTTATCGGTGTTGTACTTTTGAGTGCTTATTCCGCAACCTCCTTATTCCTACCATATCCATCTCTGCCACCAGTTATATTTAATTGAAAACCTGATAACATTTTAAAACCTCCATTTGGTACAATGTAATGTTGGCTTTTTTGAAAGCAACTACCCATGGGACTTTGAAGTTCACATAGCCGAGCTGTATCTGAAAGAGGTCACTAGGTTATCCTTAACTCTATCACCGTGGTCGTGTGAAAGAGGGATAGCTTCTATTAAAAAGAAGAGGATCCCATCAGCTTTCTATAGGATAGGCCTACTACGGTGCATTCAGAAAGTATTCAGACCCCTTGACCTTTTCTACATTTTGTCACGTTAAAGCCTTATTCTAAAATGTATTAAATTGGCTTTTTTTCCGCCTCAATCTTCATTCAATACCCCATAATGACAAAGCAAAAACAGGTTTTTAGAAATATTTGCAAATGTATTTAAAATACAAAACTTAAATATCCCATCTACATAAGTATTCAGACCCTTTACTCAGTACTTTGTTGAAGCACCTTTGGCAGCGATTACAGCCTCAAGTCTTTTTGGGTATCACACCCCAAGCTTGGCACACCTGTATTTGGGGAGTTTCTCCCTTTCTTCTCTGCAGCTCTTCTCATGTTCTGTCAGGTTGGATGGGGAGTGATGCTGCACAGCTATTTTCAGGTCTCTCCAGAGATGTTTGATCGGGTTCAAGTCCGGGATCTGGCTGGGCCACTCAAGGACATTCAGAGACTTCCCCCGAAGCCACTCCTGCGTTGTCTTGGCTGTGTGCTTAGGGTCGTTGTCGTGTTGGAAGGTGAACCTTCGACCCAGTCTGAGGTCATGTGCACTCTGGAGCAGGTTTTCATCAAGGATCTCTCTGTACTTTTCTCCATTCATCTTTCCCTCAATCCTGTCTAGTCTCCCAGTCTCTGCCGCTGAAAAACATCCCCACATTATGTTTCTGCCACTGCCATGCTTCACCGTAGGGATGGTGCCAGGTTTCCTCCAGATGTGAAACTTGGCATTCAGGTCAAATAGTTCAATCTTGGCTTCATCAAATCAACTAATCTTGTTTCTCATGGTCTGAGAGCCCTTTAGGTGCCTTTTGGCAAACTGCAAGCAAACTGAACATATTATTTAGTATAAATTAAGAATACTCTGATGGGTGACAATAGTAGCCTATCACTTATGAATTATATAGAATCACTTGTGAATAATGCCCAGGTTAAGGCAAGAAACAATGCATACCTTTTTTTTGTGACTTTTTCAAATCATAGTTCCGCACCTCATGTAGCCTAGCCCAACTAAAGTGGCCAAATAACTTCTTAAAATTAAGCATGTTAATCTGCTTTACAATGGGTGTAGAGCCTAACTGGCATACATAAGCAGCACGTGAGTTTGTGGAAGATAATTGTCACCATAAAAACGCACCTTTTATAATAAAAGCATTACATGCATATCGCATTTGCTGTCACTTTTGATGGTGTTTTCCGCGAATGGAACATTTGCATTTATAGCATTGTTGCTCATTGAGTAAAAAACTTTTTTTTTTATGCTAGTGGTTGTATTCATTTGGGATCTATCGCATTCCACAACTGTCCCAGACTATGTTTGGAGTATTTCTTTCTCGCAGAGAATAGGTCAACTTTTGTTCTATCGGAGATACTAGATTGACATAGCCTACTGTTTTTACTGTTCATTAGGCCTACTCATATTGTTGGTTGAGGAAAAGTAAATGTGGACAGTTCTTCCAATATCTTCAATATATGCCTCCGAATTAGATAAGGACGCGTGCAGTTGCGTCCCCGATGTGTTGTCTTCACTTGTAGCCTGTGAGAAAGACCTGATCACATGACGGAGAGCCATGTGAATGAGACGTGCTTCGGAGCAAGCAGCACGCAGGGAGAAGCAAGCAGCACACATGGCCTAAAAGGCATGGATGTTTTTAGGGGGCATTATGCCAGACAAAGGGATGCAGCTGGGAAATTTGAGGCATTATTAAGTGCCTGTCAAATTGTGAATGAGAGACTGATGAAGAGTGTATAGCCTGCGTAAAAAAACAAAGCAGAGCTCATGTCTTTCATGCAACTTTTTTGAAATCATCAATATAAAGAATGTATTAAAAATCTAAACATATAGCCCAACGTTTGCATCACAACTAAAGTTACATAAATACCTCTAAATAAAGCATATAGGAGTACCTGTTTATTTGTTAACTGCTCAACACAGAATAGTGCACACTACTTCAAATTGTTTGGTGAAAATATCCTTTCTATTTTATTCAGCTTTGTTCAATTGTACTCTTCGTACTATAAAATACTACAAAATAATGCCACGTTATTCCAAGAAAATCTTGTCTGCTAAATTAACTAGGGTAGCCCACAGCCAAATGGCATAGCCATTTTTTTATTATTTATTTAACCAGGAAAACCCATTGAGAACCAGAGTCTCTTTTTCAAGGGAGACCTGGCCAAGACAGCAACAATCAATACATTACATAATTAAAACATACAAAAATACAATACAACATGATCCAGTCTAAAAAAAAGCATTTACACTCTTCTGTGAGAGGGAGAGTCTCCTATCAATATTTGAAATTCATTCAGTGGCACTAACATATCTAGATGACACATGGAATGTAGATTATTCCATGCATCTGGTGCACAAGCAGAGAAGGCAGTCTTGCCTAATACTGTGAATATAGTGGGGACTTTAAGTAGCAACCACCTAGCAGACTGTGTATGGTAACTGCTGGTGGAGAAGGAGAACAGACTACAGAGGTAAAAAGGGAGTTTACCCAAAAGGGTTTTGTAGATGAACACATACAAGTGTATCTTTCTGCACATATAAAGTGAGGTCCAACCTACCATTTGGTACAATGTGCAATGGTGGGTGAGTGACTTGGCATTTGTAATAAAGTGCAAGGATGCATGATAAACAGAGTCCAGTCTCTGTAAGACGGAGGAGGTTTTATGCATATACAACAAGTCACCATAATCAATTACAGCGAGAAAAGTGGCCTGAACAAGCTTCTTTCTAGCCATAAGCGAGCCTTATTACGAAGCCTTATTATGAAAATAAAAACCCAATTTTAATTTAAGCTTTGTCACAAGATTATCCACATGAACTTTAAAGGACATCTTGTCATCCAACCAAATACCTAGGTATTTGTAGGATGACACTTTTTCAATGGATAAGCCACCTGATGTGACAATGCTAACGTTCTCTGGCAGAGTTCTAGCTCTGGTAAAGGTCATGAATTTCGTTTTTTGTACATTCAAGACCAGTTTGAGACCATAAAGGGAGGCCTGCAGTGACTGAAAAGCCGTCTGGAGCTCTTCAACAGAATGAACCAGACAAGGAGCACATTAATATATGACTGTATCATCTGCATACAGATGTCTTTGCTGGTTGCATCCCATTTCTCAAATCATTAATAAAAATTGAGAACAAGACAGGAGCTAAAATGGAACCCTGAGGCATACCTCTATTCATCTCAAGAAAGCTAGACTTGTGATTGTCTGTATATACACATTGTGTTCTGTCAGAAAGATAGTTCCTAAACCAATTTACTGCCCCTTCACTGAGTCTAGCTAGCAACAATTCATGGTCAACTGAATCAAAGGCCTTTGATAAATCCACATACAGAACAGCACAATGCTGCTTTTCATCAAGTGCATTAATGATGTCGTTTGCCACGGCTGTAGCTGCAGTTGTGGTGCTGTTCCCCGATCTAAAGCCAGACTGAACCCGCTCAGTATGTTCTTTCCAATTAAGACGTTTAGAAAAGAAAGAAAAAAACGTAAGGACAACTCAGAGTATGCTACTATGTTCTTCTGAAATAGACTACATTCTCTTCATATCATGTTTTCCATTTTTTATTTTTTTTAGACATGGCTAAAATAAATAATGGATTTATTGTGAAGGTCTACATGGATTTATTAGACCGTAGATGTTCCAAAGGTCTGCATCAGCGGCTTGCAGGCTATGTGTGGAAGCCAAGGAGAAGCTAAATGTGTTTAAGTTATTTAGCGGGCAATTATCGTGAGACTGGAAGTTATTTGCTTGACAACCGCCGTTTGGCGAAATGACATGACAGCCACAAGCCTACCTGCATATCTGTCATCCATCTAGAGTTTCTACTACTTTGTACAGAATGTGTTGAGAACTGTTCCTTACAGTTAACTTGGCTATTTGGGAACATCCGTATTTCTCTCTCTGCTGCCCACCCAAATGACTATGCTTGAGTCATGTTAAACTGTAAATTGCAGGATATTAGCTCAGAAACAGGCCAAACTGCCCTGTGCCCGCCCAGAAATATCATCCTAGAATCAGCCCGACCTATGACCATTCTGTATGGTCAGTAACAATGCAGAAGAAAAAGTAAGAATGAAATTAAGAGAAGATACTTGAGGGAAATTGTCCCATTTTTAAAACAGAATCACTGAGCGCAATAACACAAAATAGATCTCTGAATAAATAACCCTGCTGTGATGATGTGGAGTAAGGAGGTTAAATCTGGCTGTATATGACACTTTTATAAAGTGGACCATGATGTTCTGAAGTGGATTCTATTGTCCCTTAGTAACGACCACTGATCTCCACACATGTTCAAGGTAGTTACGGGAATCAATAATAAAAGGACAACCACTATTCTGTTTTGACACCAACAGAGAGCCACTGATATAGAGACTAGATACAATATTGGTTGACGTACAGAATAATCTGTGCTATAAAATGTGTGGCCTGGATGGATAGCCTTTGAGAACACTAACGCTGAAAGAGCCAAGGACTGTTGTACAAAACTTTAGTCTCTCTTCTCTCCTTCAAACTCCCGACTTCACGTCACTACTAGGGTTTATTTATTCCATTATTGGTGTGTTTTTTTTTTTTCAATACACAGAAGGAACCGTTGAGTGCGTTTCTGAGGAGACCTATTTTGTGTTTATCACAACCCAATGTTGTCTGCCTGAGCCAATGACTCACTTTCTTATTTCCATTGTTCAACACAAAAAGGACCGTGTCTAACAACTGCTGCTCAGGGCACGTCCATGACAACAGTGACTGTATGGGGCTGTAGCTATGGCTTAGTTTACTCTGCAGACAGTGAAACCCAATGAAAGAGAAAGGACCGCCACTCTTCAGGTTGTTCCAGCTAGCATAAATGCACAATGTGAAGAACATTAATATTTATTTTTTAAACAGACTTTACATTTATACACTTGAACGGAAACTTGACATGAGTGAGCCACTATATGTTCAAGCATATCTTTCCATATATTGAGTGACAAACTGCTGTAGATTGAAAAGCATAGTCCTAACAGAGCTGTAACTAACCTCAGCCAACATCACTAAATAATGTTCCCACGGATGCACAGTATGTTATGTTCTCTCTCTGTTGATATAATTGGTGACAAAAATAACAAAGTCTCCAACTGCACTGTGGTAGCTCTCTGTCTCTGTCCCTGTCCCTCTGGTTTTCTCTCTGCCTCTCTCTGTCTCGGTTTTCTCTCCGCCTCTCTCTGTCTCTCTGTTTTCTCTCCGCCTCTTTCTATCTGTTTTCTCTCCGCCTCTTTCTATCTGTTTTCTCTCCCCCTCTCTCTGTCTCTGTTTTCTCTCTGCCTCTTTCTGTCTCTTTTCTCTCCGCCTCTCTCTGTCTCTCTGTTTTCTGTCTCTCTCTGTCTCTGTTTTCTCTCTGCCTCTTTCTGTCTGTTTTCTCTCTGTCTCTCTCTGCCTCTCTCTTCTCTCTGCCTCTCTCTGTTTTCTCTCTGCCTCTCTCTTTGTTTTCTCTGTTCTCTCTCTGCCTCTCTGTTCTCTCTGCCTCTCTCTTCTCTCTGCCTCTCTCTGTTTTCTCTCTGCCTCTCTCTTTGTTTTCTCTGTTTTCTCTCTGACTCTCTCTGTCTCTCTGTTTTCCCTCTGCCTCTCTCTGTCTCTGTTTTCCCTCTGCCTCGCTCTGTCTCTCTGTTTTCCCTCTGCCTCTCTCTGTCTCTCTGTTTTCCCTCTGCCTCTCTGTCTCTCTGTTTTCCCTCTGCCTCTCTCTGTCTCTGTTTTCCCTCTGCCTCTCTGTCTCTCTGCCTCTCTCTGTCTCTCTGTTTTCCCTCTGTCTCTCTCTGTTTTCTCTCTGCCTCTCTGTCTCTCTCTGTCTCTCTGTTTTCTCTCTGTCTCTCTGTTTTCCCTCTGCCTCTCTCTGTCTCTCTGTTTTCTCTCTGCCTCTCTCTGTCTCTGTTTTCTCTCTGTCTCTGTTTTCTCTCTGCCTCTTTCTGTCTCTCTGTTTTCTCTCTGCCTCGCTCTGTTTTCTCTCGGCCTCGCTCTGTCTCTCTGTTTTCTCTCTGCCTCTCTGTTCTCTGCCTCTATCTCTCTGTCTCTGTTTTCTCTCGGCCTCTCTCTGTCTCTCTGTTTCTCTGTTTTCTCTCTGCCTCTCTCTGTTTTCTCTCTGTCTCTCTGTTTTCCCTCTGCCTCTGTCTCTCTGCCTCTCTCTGTCTCTCTGTTTTCCCTCTGTCTCTCTCTGTTTTCTCTCTGCCTCTCTGTCTCTCTGTTTTCTCTCTGCCTCTCTCTGTCTCTCTGTTTTCTCTCTGCCTCTCTCTGTCTCTCTGTTTTCCCTCTGCCTCTCTCTGTCTCTCTGTTTTCCCTCTGCCTCTCTCTGTCTCTCTGTTTTCTCTCTGCCTCTCTCTGTCTCTGTTTTCTCTCTGCCTCTGTCTTCTCTCTGCCTCTTTCTGTCTCTCTGTTTCTCTGTTTTCTCTCTGCCTCTCTCTGTTTTCTCTCTGTCTCTCTGTTTTCCCTCTGCCTCTCTCTGTCTCCGTTTTCTCTCTGCCTCTGTTCTCTCTGCCTCTCTCTGTCTCTCTGTTTTCTCTCTGCCTCTTTTCTCTCTGCCTCTCTCTGTCTCTCTGTTTTCTCTCTGTCTCTCTGTTTTCTCTCTGCCTCTCTCTGTCTCTCTGTTTTCTCTCTGTCTCTCTGTTTTCCCTCTGCCTCTCTGTTTTCTCTCTGCCTCTGTTCTCTCTGCCTCTCTCTGTCTCTCTGTTTTCTCTCTGCCTCTCTCTGTCTTCTCTCTGCCTCTCTCTGTCTCTGTTTTCTCTCTGCCTCTCTCTGTCTCTGTTTTCTCTCGGTCTCTCTCTGTCTCTCTCTCACACTCTCTCTCTCTCTCTCTCTAATTCAATTACATTTGCTTTATTGGCATGACGCAACAATGTACATATTGCCAAAGCTTACTTTGGAGATTTACAATATGAACAAAATTAAAATTAAAATAATCAATATTGTCATCGGGACAACAGTAACAACAATAATCAAGGGTCAAAATAACCATACAATGAACAATAACAATGGTGTAGAGGACATATGCAGGTTGGTTGGTCTGCCAACCCACAGCTCTCTGAGTCCTCCCCCAACAGGATGGGTAGTCTAAGGGTTTCAAATTTGTGGAAATGACACTCTAATTGTTTTATATTTTTTACATTTTGTCAGGAAATGCATCTCCGTCTCGGGTTCTGCTGTGGTGCAGTGGGTGAGCAGCCTTTCCTCTACAGGGGACCAGGTTTTCCTGTGTCTATTCTTCCCAATTGCAAGGCTGTGCGCACTGAGCCTGTACTTTGTCCAGGATTTTGTTGTTGTTTATTTACCCCCTTTTCATGGTATTCGTAGTATTCAATTGGTAGTTACAGTCTTGTCTCATTGCTACAGGCGAAGCTCGAGAGCCGTGCGTCCTCTGAAAAACAACCCAACCAAGCCACACTGCTTTTTGAAACAATGCCCACTTAACCCGGGAGCCAGGCGCACCAATGTGTCGGAAGAAACACAATACCCCTGGTGATCATGTCAGCGTGTGGGACAAGTACTTCCCTTCCCTCCCCTAACCGGGACAACGCTTGGCCAATTGTGCACCGCCCCATGGGTCTCCCGGTCGCGGCCGGCTGCGACAGATCCTGGAACCCAGAATCTCCAGTGGCACAGCTAGCACTGTGATGCAGTGCCTGAGACCACTGCGCCACTCGGGAGGCCCGTCAAGATCTTTCTAAGGTTTCGATCAGTAACCATGGTCAAATAGTTTGCCAAGGTGTACTGTTGATTTAAGGCCAGATAGCACTGCATTTTGCTTTGTGCTTCCCAATAAGTGATGTAGTTTTGTTTTGACTGTGTTGTAATTTGGTTTATTCTCTCTCTCTCTCTCTCTCTCTCTCATTGTTCAGGCAGCAGCAAGAGAGTAGGCAGTTGTTCTGTGCTAATGCTTAAACCATGTATTGTTAATTGAAGTCTTGAAAGGAGTTCTTTCCAATGGGTTGTGTTCCTTCACGTCACCCACTGCAAAAGTAGCACACTACATAGGGAATAGGTTGCCATTTGGGATGCAGAAGAAAGAAGCCAACCCAGGAACTTGGGTAGCAGAGAGAGTGCATTCATAAATAATGCAGAAATGATCTTTAATTAAAAGTTCTCCCCGTGTGATCCCAGCTCAAGTAGAGCTGGGATCTTCCTTCCTTCCTTCCTTCCTTCCTTCCTTCCTTCCTTCCTTCCTTCCTTCCTTCCTTCCTTCCATCCAATGGCGTGGGTGGGTAATCCAAGGAGAGAGGTTTCATGTTTTAGAAGTGGGGACCAACAAATACTTTTTGCCTTTATCAATGAACAGTTAGGACTGTTTCCCTGGACACAGATTAAGGCGAGTCCTGGACTAAAAAACACTTTCAGTGGAGATTCTCCATTGAGTTTGCAGGACTAGGCCTAATCTGTAACCAGGAAACTGCACCTTTGCTTGTCTTTCTATTAATACGTCTTTTCAAAAAGTGCTTGATATCATGGTGCTTGTTTTTTTTTATTGTTTGACATGGAGTTATCACTTGTTTCAATGAATCATGTCTACATCTACTTTTCCAAACTCAACCTGCGAGTCAGATCGCATATTTTTCCAATGGCACTTTTGGGTAGCAAATGTTTTCTTCCGTTTTGATAGAGACCTTGAGACTTTGTTGGTGTCTGCAGAAGCCATTGGCTTTCAATGTGCAAAACACACAATGCATGTTGTATTCATGACCAAGACCGGATATATTTGAAGCATGGTGGATGTACAAATTGTAAGCAAACTTGATCACTGCAGCCAACAAACACACACAGCCCATCCCCACCTCCTCTTCAAGTTTTAGTCACGTCAATTGCCTTTCACTGTACAGACCGTTCATCAAACGTTCAATTGAATCCAGGCTGTCTAAACCTCCGCCATATGGCATACACTCCGCCAAATCTTGATCTGCTATGAAAAAGCCAATGTTCCATCATGGCTTACAAATGAGTTTTGTGCCATCGGCCAGAGAGCGAGGCTACTGTTCAGATATAGGCTGTGTACCAAATGGCATCCGTAGTGTTGATAGACACTGTCTGCAGTCGCTGCTTCAGCCTCATGCTCTAACTCGGACTGAATTAGACAGGCTTAATGCCGGAGAGCGCTGGATTTGGGGAGGCTTTTCACACTGTTGCAGATCTAGAACAATGCAAAGCGAATGAACAAAACAATGAATAATCTTCTTTCTGAGAGTTTGGAATGGATATTTCAATGAGAATAAAATGGGCCGGCTTAATGAATTATTATTCAGAATCAGAAATACTTCCGTTGGGCTATTCTGTAACTTAGTAGTATAATGAAGCAAATTAATATCCTTGTTTTTTTTTCTCTCATTACAGGCAAAATAAAGTATTGTTGGCTTGTGAGTCATTTGTTGGTCTGAGACTAGGCTAGTTTAGAGACCAGCTGGTGGAACATGGTACCCGAGCCAAATTGAATTATTCTAAAATGTAGACAGCCATGAGATCAATAGCAATTAAATGCCTATTACAATTCACTTTATTCAGGTTGATTAATAATTAGAATACTGCAGGAACGTTTACAAGGTTGAGTCGAGTTTAATGTGATGATGGATGAACTTGATAGTTACTTCAAAATAAAGAATAGAACCCAAAGCACATTAGTCCACACATACTTTTTGTATTGGTGGAAAGAATAGAACCCAAAGCACATTAGTCCACACATACTTTTTGTATTGGTGGAAAGAATTGAACCCAAAGCACATTAGTCCACACATACTTTTTGTATTGGTGGAAAGAATTGAACCCAAAGCACATTAGTCCACACATACTTTTTGTATTGGTGGAAAGAATTGAACCCAAAGCACATTAGTCCACACATACTTTTTGTATTGGTGGAAAGAATTGAACCCAAAGCACATTAGTCCACACATACTTTTTGCATTGGTGGAAAGAATTGAACCCAAAGCACATTAGTCCACACATACTTTTTGCATTGGTGGAAAGAATTGAACCCAAAGCACATTAGTCCACACATACTTTTTGCATTGGTGGAAAGAATTGAACCCAAAGCACATTAGTCCACACATACTTTTTGCATTGGTGGAAAGAATTGAACCCATGATCCTGGCATTGCAAGTGCTATGCTCTACCAACGTAGCCACACAGGTGTAGGATCTGAAGTTGACTTACACTGAGTACAGTATGCCAACATTAGGAACACCTTCCCAATATTGAGTTGCATGCCCGCCATACCCTGTTTCAAGGCACTTCAATATTTTGTCTTGCCCATTTCACACTCTGAATGGCACACAAACACAATCTATGTCTCAAAGCTTAAAAATCCTTCTTTATCCTGTCTCCTGACCTTCATCTACACTGATTGAGGGGGATTTAACATGTGACATCAATAAGGGATAGCATAGCTTTCACCAGAGAGAGAGAGAGAGAAGCATTCCGACTGTGACAGTTAGACTGAGAGAGAGGCAGCTCAGCTCAACAGAGAGAGAGGGAGAGACCAGCTGCAACACTACTGTCAGCCAACAGTCCAGCTCGGAGATATTATTGTCAACCATTCACTACGACTTAATCATGAGGAAAAGCATGGGATCATTTTCAGCACAATTAAAATAAATATTTGATGATTATAACCTGAAGCATCATAATTTAATGGACGGTCTCTTGAATTGTGATGACTAATGTGTCTATTCACTGTAACATAATAACACAAAAAGCATTGAATCATTTTGAGAATAATTCAAAATAAATGATGTGTTGATTATTTAATTGTGTTGTCTGATGTGTCCTTGGCTGTGGGAGACATTTCAGGAAGACGGGGGGAGGCAGCATCTGCCTGTCTGTCTTTTGTAATAACCCTACTTCATGGCTGTCAAATCCAGGACATGTTCTATAATTGTTGACAAATCCGCCTAGCAACTACTATAGTCCAAGCGAGGATTAGTTTTCCACCTGTGATCCAATTACTTATTTGCCCATAGGGTTCTGAGTGAATCTCACTGGAACTCCTGAGCATGGGCAGTTCCAGGCACGGTTGAACCGAGTTCATGTAATATCAGACGTTTCACATAGTAAACTTACAATTGACACATTTTAGACACAGAACTATAAAGCTGATGGAACTTACTCAGTGGCACTCAGGCACGCACATGCGCACACACACACACACACACACACACACACCACACAGAGGTGACTGTTCTAATCTCCACACACAATTTCCACCTTCAAATGAAGACATCATGGGCAGCATCCCCATGGGTTGCACTGCAACCACAGTATTTCTAGATAGATCCAATGACTGACCATTACTGGATTGGAGAGTGTATCTGGGGACACTATGGTCAGCCTCTCCTTACGATCCTGTGGCTAGAGTTGGATAGAGTACTCAGTAATGCCTGTGACGGATTGGGACACACACACAGAGATTGTGATTTATGCAATCGCCAAATGTCTGAAAAGTCTGTTTAGGCCCAGTTAAATGGTTGCTATTAGCCGGAGGCTAGTTCAATACTTAACTGAACCTCCCAGCCCATGGAGTCTACTATGATTAATCAATCAGAACCCTGTTAAGATGTTTCTGATTCATATTGCATGACTTCCACACTCTCCTGTTAAAGTGATGCCTGTTTCCTGATAAAACATGTCAATGAGTGAAGATTTGTTAGTCTGAAGAGATAACAAGTGGCGCTAATTCAGAAGCTTCATTTGGCATGAATGGTTCAATGAAATGTGTCCTTTCGAGTCTAGAAGTCACCAGAACGCCTCCGTCTGAATGGAAGTAATGTGCTGTACTACTGCTTCCCTCAACATAGGCTCCTGTAGCCTATGAAGAGAGTCTGGTAGAGTTGATGGACGGGCCAAGCTAAGGCCCCCTTCCTAGCTCAGCAGAATGGAGACGTTGTATTGGCCAGGTTAGCTCAGAGGGCAAGGCCTCCCTCCCATCACATGGTTCACATATCGGACACCCATTCAAAAGTAGTTAAGTATCTTTGTCTATATGTCACATTTTAAAGAAGCTCATTTCAATAATGGGAGATAAATTATGAAGCATTTTTCTTACTTTATTTCTCCAAGATTGATTATGAACGCACAAGCCCAGAACAACAACAACTACAAAACAGGAACCAGCGTAACGAAGACGCAGGGAGTTAGGAAGCAAGTGCAGTTGGTGAGTTTAATAACAAGAACATGAAGATATAGAAAACAAGAGACGCGTACTGGACATAAAAACAAAACCAATACCGCCTGTAGACTGAGGCCACTGAGGGCCGGTGGTTAGTGGACCGGCGACGTTGAGAGCCGGAGCAGGCGTGACAACCACGTCCAGAGCCATGACTATATATTAAGGCTATATATGGCTCTGACCCCCCCATTGCCCTCTTAGCAGAGGAAGTTGTAACTGCTTGGACAGTGAGCTTTCTCCAGGAGAAGCTGCAGGGTTAGACAGGCGGCACACAGGTGTTAACGTGAGGGATGGAGCCAGCAACACATTACAGATGGGCAGCAGGTGGTGACTGCATCGACCCGAACCAAAACCCATCAAGTCATTCCAAGAAAATGTCCCATGGATCCAACACCCTGTTCATGGCTCGTTCTGGATGTATCCCAATTGGCAATACAATAATACACTACTTTTGACCAGGGGCCATAAGGGGATGAAGGGGCTCTGTTGAAACGTAGTGCCCTATGTAGGGAGTAGGGTGTCATTTGGGAAGCAGCCTCTGATCTGTTGTCCCTTACTGATGTGCACTCTGCTGTACATCATAAAAGGACATAAGCCAAGCTATTCTATCCTTCTTTGATGCGTTTGGTTGAATGATTTTTCTCCTACTTTGATCAGCTTCTGTGATCCTAGAGTAATATCCACAAACATACAGAAGACGACTCTCGTGTACAATATCTAACATCAATATGTCATATTACTGCAGACGCTACATACAATACACTACATAGAATGTACCCAACAGCAGAAATATTCGATACTCTCATTAAATATAGAAACAAATACATGCCAAGTCGTAAAAAAAAACTGTTTTTTTTACACTACAACTCCCAACATGTCCAGCAGCATATCCTTTCCTCTCTTGTTTTATAAGAGGTTTTCTGTGTCAGTGAATTTTCTGCGTCTGTGCCCTCGTCCACACACTAACCTCTGGGGCTCAGCTCAGTCTTGTTTTATGCATGTCCTCTCTCGGCGCGGGCGGGCGCCGAGAGAGGACATGCATAATGCTTTCACAACGGGAGGGAGAAGTGGGGCAGTGCTGCGAGCCAGTTACATGGGGTGTGGAGAGCCATTGGTTGTGGAGGGATGCTGCATGTCAGAGGGAGTGTTGCCCAAAGCAGAGCCTCTGAGTCTGAAGTGAGGGGTGGGCATTCTCTGCCTCTCTCTTTCACGGCCTGGATGGCTCGGAGTCAGTCATGGGCCAATCATGGGCCAGTCATGTCCTCATATCATGTTATGCACAGTATGAGAGCACAAGGTTAGAGACAACAACCAAAATAACAAGAGAAACACAATGAATTCCCAGAGCTAGACAACTACAGTTACATTGTCCCAGACACATGGAAGACCTAAGAGGTTTCAGAGAGTTGATGAATAAAAAAACAGAGAGAGAACCTCAGGGAAAGGTGTATAGGTTGGACCCTGTGCACCTTGGCTGGCCAAGTTCACATTACCAAGCCATGTGGAAGAGCAGTGTACATTGTGTGTGTGTGTCACGTGAGTTGAATCTGTACTCCATGTTAGCTGGTTGTTATGTTTAATTAAACTGACCGTCATCAATTCACTGGTACACTAGGCTACTATTATGCTTTAGCTTTGCTTTAAAGACCAGAACCCATGAGCCCACTAGGTTCTCTACCTTAAAGATCTTCACAGTTGAAGTCTTAAAGATGAATTGTGGGTGATATAACTGGTTTGGTGATGTCATACATGACCAACTATCTGCTCTTTTATAAAAATGCATTTTATAAATAAAAAGTTGGTTCCCTGTGTGTTCGACTGCAGCAAAGAGAGCAGGAATGGTTGAGGCTGTGCTACACAGTATTTGACCAGGTCAGAATGTTCTGCGAGATATGAGAAAGCACAGGTTGCGTCACAAAATGGCACCCTCTCATATGTTGTGCACTACTTTTGAACAGAGCTCTATGGGTTTCCCTAAAGGCTCTGGCCAAAAGTAGTGCACTAAATAGGGGAAATGGTGCCATTTGGGACACAGACACAGTCTATTACACAGGTCTCTGTGACAACATGTATAAAACATGGGAGTGAGATGGACTCCTACAGGAATAGTATACAGTATGGGAATGCCAAACCTTACCATTAACACATTCACTGTAATGACCGTTGGTGGAAGACGGTGAGGACCAAGATGCAGCGTGGTAAGTGTTCATCATTATTTTAATAAGCTGAACACTAAATACAACAAGGAACAAAATAAACAACCGAAACAGCTCCGTCAGATGCAAAACACAGTAAACAGAAAATAACTACCCACAAATCATAGTGGGAAAACAGGCTATCTAAGTATGGTTCTCAATCAGAGACAACGATTGACAGCTGCCTCTGATTGGGAACCATACCAGGACAAACATAGAAATACAAAACCTAGAACAAAAACATAGAATGCCCACCCCAACTCACGCCCTGACCAAACTAAAACAGAGACATAAAAAAGGAACTAAGGTCAGGACGTGCCATTGACAATGTGAAATACATGACAAGAAGGGGTTGAGGGGTGATGGTTCTTTGTCAGACTCTTAGTCCCAATGCAAAAAAACACATGCTGGTGAAGGATTTCATGCTTGGTGCCCATATCTAAATATACTGTAGCTTCAGTGCCATATTTCATGGTATTTCACTGTAAATTGATACAGTCATTGATATAGCAGTAATTGTTTTATGTAATATCTGTCTTTCATAATAAACCATGGGTTTCTTCTCAATGAGTGGAATAGTGTTGCCAAAACAGACAATTACGGCAGATGACAAATTGGAACCATGTATTTAACGGTGTTTGGTGATCATACTGTTTTTTGGTTTTGTCTGAAAAAATACAAGGCCTGCAGCTATGTGTTTAGGAACCCCTTCCCCTGATCCACTTTCAGTGGGAATCTCTTTTTATTCCATATATAAACAGTGGGGAGAACAAGTATTTGATACACTGCCGATTTTGCAGGTTTTCCTACTTACAAAGCATGTAGAGGTCTGTAATTTGTATCATAGGTACACTTCAACAGTAAGAGACAGAATCTAAAACAAAAATCCAGAAAATCACATTGAGTAATTAATTTGCATTTTATTGCATGACTTAAGTATTTGATACATCAGAAAAGCAGAACTTAATATTTGGTACAGAAACCTTTGTTTGCAATTACAGAGATCATACGTTTCCTGTAGTTCTTGACCAGGTTTGCACACACTGCAGCAGGGATTTTGGCCCACTCCTCCATACAGACCTTCTCCAGATCCTTCAGGTTTCGGGGCTGTCGCTGGGCAATACGGACTTTCAGCTCCCTCCAAAGATTTTCTATTGGGTTCAGGTCTGGAGACTGGCTAGGCCACTCCAGGACCTTGAGATGCTTCTTACGGAGCCACTCCCTAGTTGCCCTGGCTGTGTGTTTCGGGTTGTTGTCATGCTGGAAGACCCAGCCACGACCCATCTTCAATGCTCTTACTGAGGGAAGGAGGTTGTTGGCCAAGATCTCGCGATACATGGCCCCATCCATCCTCCCCTCAATACGGTGCAGTCATCCTGTCCCCTTTGCAGAAAAGCATCCCCAAAGAATGATGTTTCCACCTCCATGCTTCATGGTTGGGATGGTGTTCTTGGGGTTGTACTCATCCTTCTTCTTCCTCCAAACATGGTGAGTGTAGTTTAGACCAAAAAGCTCTATTTTTGTCTCATCAGACCACATGACCTTCTCCCATTCCTCCTCTGGATCATCCAGATGGTCATTGGCAAACTTCAGACGGGCCTGGACATGAGCTGGCTTGAGCAGGGGAACCTTGCGTGCGCTGCAGGATTTTAATCCATGACGGCGTAGTGTGTTACTAATGGTTTTCTTTGAGACTGTGGTCCCAGCTCTCTTCAGGTCATTGACCAGGTCCTGCCATGTAGTTCTGGGCTGATCCCTCACCTTCCTCATGATCATTGATGCCCCACGAGGTGAGATCTTACATGGAGCCCCAGACCGAGGATGATTGGGGTCATCTTGAACATTTTCCATTTTCTAATAATTGCGCCAACAGTTGTTGCCTTATCACCAAGCTGCTTGCCTATTGTCCTTTAGCCCATCCCAGCCTTGTGCAGGTCTACAATTTTATCCCTGATGTCCTTACACAGCACTCTGGTCTTGGCCATTGTGGAGAGGTTGGAGTCTGTTTGATTGAGTGTGTGGACAGGTGTCTTTTATACAGGTAACGAGTTCAAACAGGTGCAGTTAATACAGGTAATGAGTGGAGAACAGGAGGGCTTCTTAAAGAAAAACTAGCAGGTCTGTGAGAGCCGGAATTCTTACTGGTTGGTAGGTGATCAAATACTTATGTCAAGCAATAAAATGCAAATTAATTACTTAAAAGTCATTCAATGTGATTTTCTGGACTTTTGTTTTAGATTCCGTCTCTCACGGTTGAAGTGTACCTATGATAAAAAATTACAGACCTCTACATGCTTTGTAAATAGGAAAACCTGCAAAATTGGCAGTGTATCAAATACTTGTTCTCCTCACTGTATATATATGTCTCGCTAAACTTGCCCAGATCTTCTTCCCTGGTGTCCTCTCCCTCGTCTCTCTTTCTGTGACACTTCACGCTGTTTTGAGGAAGAGACATCAACGTGAAGACCATTAGAGTCATTAATAACGAACAAACCAGAAAATCACAGCAACAGTAAAAAACATGTACAAAAGGCAAATTTAACTGTTAAGTGCAATTAAAAGCTATATCGCATTTCTCTGACGTTTATCTGTCACACCCCGATCTGTTTCACCTGTCTTTCTGATTGTCTCCACCCCCTCCAGGTGTCACCCATCTTCCCCATAATCCCCTGTGTATTTATCCCTGTGTTCTCCGTTTGTCTTTGCCAGTTCGTCTTGTTTGTGAAGTCAACCAGCGTTTTTGTACTCAGCTCTTGCTTTTTCCCAGTCTCTCTTTTCTCATCCTCCTGGTTTTTGACCCTTGCCTATCCTGACACTGTACCTGCCTGCCATCCTATACCTTTGCCCCACCTCTGGATTATCGACCTCTGCCTGACCTGACCCTGAGCCTGCCTGCTGTCCTGTACCTTTGCCCCTGTTAATGTAATAAACATTGTTTCTTCGACACGGTCTGCATCTGGGTCTTACCTTGATCCCTTATATTATCGGTGTTCACAAATGTGAAATGAATGAATAAATGAATAGGTATAGCTGTTTTGCTATTTAATTCAGCACCTGCAGCATTTTGACATCCCTAGATAGACACCACCAATAGGCTTCAACAAATTAGCTATCAGATTGCTTAAGGCAAATAAATACATAAAATATAATTGTTTTTCATGGCAGTGGCAATCATAACATGTTTTGCATAGAGCCGAGGGTAAGTACATGAGCATTTCCATGAACAGTCTGTTTTCCCAGGCTACAGCTCGTCAGGAACCACTCCAAGTTGCCATGTTTGTCCCGCTGCCCCTCAATGATCTTGACATCGATGCTACTGATCCAAAATAACACCCTTAAACAAAAACTCTAGGGCCGGTTTGCCAGATACAGATTAAGCCTAATCGTAGACTAAAAAGCACTTTAAATGGCAGAAATCCATTAAATATGCTTCTTGCTAGGCTTACTCTGGGTCTGAGAAACCGTTTCCTAAAACAGTGAAAGACAGGAACTCTGAGGATAAATGTTGAACGAAGCTGTCATCCACTGAGGCCCACTATGTAAGACCTTCTCAGTTTAGCCTTTTAGATCTTAATGAATAAGACTATATTGACAGAGAAGACCTGATCCTAGTTTTATGTATACGGGCTCAGGTGTTCTGCAGACTCCTCATGCAGGCAACAGAACCTGAGGCCTCCTGTGCATTCCACACTCCATAGTCACCTAGGACAAGAGGTGACTTAGGGGCTTAGGTAAGAGCATTGCATGTTATATTAGGTAATCACCGACTGAAGTGGAAGGTACAAGGGTATAGCGCAAACATTACTTTTAGAGGCCGGTTTACACTTTACACTACAGTAATGTTCGAAAAACAAAGTATGAAACCATACAATTAAACAAATCATCACAAAAATATGGATATGGGGAAAGATTGACGGCTACCCCGGTGACAACAGAAGTCATTGCTACTAATGATTTTTCAATGTGTTCCCGAGTCCAGTCAATCATCATAAACCCCATTTAGGAGGGGATTTTGAATCCACATGGTCAACATTCCTCGTCATCTCATTCCCCTTGATTAACAGAGTCCTTTATTGGGCATCCCAGGCCTTTATTCACAGTCCAACCATTGAAGGGGCCTCTCGTTGACAAATTAGCTAGGCTAAAGACTTTCTAATCACCCTCATAATGGAGGAATTTCATACTCCTCCCCACTGTGTTATAGATCAGGGATCAACATAATCTGGCTGAAAGCCATTTTACTGTAGACCAGACATACAGAGAACTTCATTAATTCACCACACTGTGATCCAGTATGTTACTGTAGGATCCAGATTCAGTCATAGAAGAGGGTGTGACTGGAGATGATTTGTGGTGATCATAGCCAAGTTGATTGGGAAATGGTGAGTCAGTAGAAGTCATAGATGGCCAGGATCCAACATGTACACTATAGTCAAGACATCGTAGATGCGGCTAAAGGGGATCAGTGGCGCAATAAATGACGAGAGAGAATCCAGTAAGAAATACCTAACAGCGATAGTCAGAGGACTTTGACCTTTCTTCCTTATTGTGATCGTGGTCTTTTGTTATGTTGGATATCTACCAAACCTATTTCTATCTGAGTGTATAATAAACCATTTGCCTTTCGTGCTCACTTGCTGTGGCAGCTGCCATTTGTGATTTTGATCAAAAGGTCTGGACTTTCCATGGTCAGAGGTGGGGCTGGGGAAACCCTGATGGGCATAAAATCACTCCAAGTTCATGAGGCTCAGAGTCCTCTAGGCAACTCACTCTCCTCATTCAAATACAACGATCACAGTAAGATCAAGGAGGAGACAAGGCCAGAGTCAGGAGAAAAAGAACACAATTGAAAATCCAGAAATAGCTTTGTATTTTAGAGTAAACAGACCACTGACATGCAGGGGCAGATACCAGGCAGTTTACAAAGCCACTTAGCTCCTTACTGTATGTCTACCGGTGTGACCATTGACCTGTGTGTTCCTGTTCATTTTAAAAAGGAAAATGACATGAATATTACATCATTACAGTAGCTTTAGCAACTCTTACCTCCAGTAACTGTTTTATTTAATCATTTGCATAACATTAGAATCCGAAAGAAACCTATAACTGTTGAATAATTTCTTGCATTAAAGAATCCCCTTTAATTTATCTAGGCAGAGCAAGTAATTATGAATTCATTCATATTTAACAGACACATTAACATTCATATAGCAGCTCTGCATTTCTATATTTACTAAGCCAAGTAGATACCCAAACTCAAGGCTGTAAGTAATTCCTGTTTCAATATAACTTAGACTGATGTGCGGCCTGGTGTTCAATGCTCAACCCAAATGATACATCTGTTGCAAGTTTTTTCAAACATTATTGTGGAGATAGAATTGGAGTCTATGTTTTATGTAAATCACTCCTCCGAAATAGGAAAAAAAGGAAAAAGGAAAAAGTTGTTATAATTTACGCACAATGCCGTTGGCAATGCTGCATTTCTTGGAGAAACTCAAACATCCCAAATATTGTATGAGTGAATCTATGTATGGTGGTAGATGCAGTATACACCAGAGGCTGGTGGGTGAAGCTATAGGACGGGCTCATTGTAATGGCTGGAATGAACTCTAGGGAGTCAAACACACTGTTTCTATTTGTTTGATGTGTTTGGTACCATTCCATTCCAGCCATTACAATGAGCCCGTCCTCCTATAGCTCCTCCCATAGATTCTGCAAGAAGGGGAACATTTTTGTTGAGATAAGAACAGTGCATTCAAAGAGTGAAGAGAGAGAATGGTTGTCATCTACAGACTAGGCAAACTTTCAGTTTCCAGCAGGTAATTGGCTAAAAATGATTATCAGAACACATCAGATTTTGTATTAACATTTTTTTTTTTATTATGTCATTGTTAACAAAATGATGTCATTGTTAACAAAATGATGTCATTGTTAACATGTGATGAGAATGATCATGTTTATATTTCTGACTAGAATGTTGGATGGTTCTGCATGACACCTTACGTAGATTGTACAGGTGTGTGTGTGTGTGTGTGTGTGTGTGTGTGTGTGTGTGTGTGTGTGTGTGTGTGTGTGTGTGTGTGTGAGTGTGTAAAGGGATAGTTAGGGATTTTGGCAATAAAGCCAATTATCAACTTCTCCAGAGTCAGATGAACTTTGTGTCCAGTATGAAGGAAATTAGAGCGGTAGAACTATCCCTTTAAGGCTAGCTGTTTCCATAGACTTGGAGTAATTGTGCTAATGCTAGTTGGCAACTTCCTTCAAACTGCACGCAGTGACATTAAAGTGATATCCACAAGTTAATCTGACTCTGAGGAAGTAGATAAAGGACTTCATTGCCAAAATCCCTAACAAAAATAGTGCACTATGTAGAGAATAGTGTGCCATTTGGGACGTGATTCTGTCCACACTGACCTCTGACTGGGACACCCATGTTGTGGTGAGGTGTTGTAGTGATTATGAGGAATTTGGCAACCCAACCCTAGGGGGAAATGGTAAACATGACTTGAAGGCAATTCATTAGCCTACTATAGTGACGTTTCCTTGTTTAGAAAGTTCAGATGTGTAGGCCTGAACATACAAGCAAACAGTGGTGAGAGGTTATTTCAGCACCACGGACAGCGGCAAAATTTGGATCCCGCGATCTAATGTTCAGCTCCAAAGGACGTTGGGCAGTGACCGTAAAGTGCAGTCAGAGGATCCCTGAAGAGAAGCACAGGAAGTATTTACCTTTCATAAACTCATTCAGCACAGGCTACATGCCTTGGTGAATTAGAGACTGACTAACACAAAATTAATTGACATCTAGGCTACTTTGTAGGCTAATCTCTGCCTTAAATAGACAGAAATGTCAAATTATTAGACATAGGTTCGGTGCGCTAGCTAGCTCAGTGGGACTGAGGGAATTGAGGGTTTCCTTATTTCCTTATTGCCGTCTCAATAAAGCTGGGCGATGGGCACGGAATGGGCACGGAAGAGAGAACCGCGTGGGACCAAAGTTGGGGAAAGCTGAACTTTATACAAATACTCCGTGACATCGCGTTGCTTTTGACCAATCGAAGCTCACTATAGTTTCCTGCCCCTACTGGATTGGCTATTGATACCTAGCACTACTTAGCTTGCTTGCTAGCACCAACATGTTGGCAAAGCAAGCTTGGCTGTCCGTATTTACGTTAGTCTGCCCGAGGCGACCGCATTCATCTATGCTGGAAACAAAACTCAGAGGGAGATCTCCTGGTCCCTTTGATCATGTCTTATGTGGTCTGTCTTTCTGCATGTGTGTGATAATCCATACTGTACTTAACTGTGACATGTTTTCTCTGCAATGCAGGATAAAATATGTATAGCGTTGGGCCAGTAACTGAAAGGTTGCTGGTTCGAATCCCAGAGACAACTAGATAAAAAATCTGCCGATGCGCCCTTGAAAAGAGCACATAACCCCAATTGCTCTTCTAAATCGTTCTGTGTTTAGAGCGTCTGCTAAATAACTAAAATGTAAATGTGGGTTTCCGTATAATTGTTTCTTGCGTTTTGGCTCTGTTGGCTTCTCTCTGCTTGTTGAAAATCCCAAATTACTTTTCACTTTGTGTTATTATTCAGTTATTGATAGCTATAGGGCACGGTGTCTCAGCCAGTTTAAGGGCAGATTACCTCCATTTAACCTTAATGAAATATATAAGAAAACACTAACAGTTCAAATAAGAAATGTTAATGCTTGGCTACTGGATCGAAACTTTGCTTAAGCTGAATTCATGTTGCATATCAGGTGTAATGAATTGGCTCATTGTAAAGCTGAATAGTTGGTTAATAGATTTTTGATACACGTTTCATGACAGGTACCTACATGGGTATAACAGCCAGCCTGGGTGAATATGATCAGCAAAACAAAACTACAGTATGCCCTACTACACCTGCTACCCTCCTGTCCTTTTCCTCACGGATGCCAAAACTGGTCCATACTGGCAGCTGGTTAACAGTGATGGAGAGAATGCGGCAATCCATTGGCTGCAGGCTTTGTACATTTCATTTAGTGTAGTCCAATAGCAACTGGAGCTAGAGAGAGGGAGAAAGTGAGAGCGAGAGAGAGAGAGAGAGGGGGGCGCGACTGAACAACCCTGGTCTATCTATCCTTAATCTCTCGTCATTGCTGTCCGATCTCTCCGCGCTTTCTCTCTATTACGGCAATTAGATTCTGCACAATTGACCGTGCTACTACAATGACTCACTGAAATTACCGTATAGGCTATGTGTGTCATTAACAAACGGAAAGCTACATTTTTCTTTTCTGCATAGAACCTGAAGCGGAGTTTGACTGTTTTTATCTGGACCGCACTATCACGTTGGGATTTTCAGAGGAGCGCACACTGTTGAGATTTATTTTTTTCCTGTGTGGTGGTGTATATTTTATTATCACATCCCTTGAAGTCAGGACTACGAGCTAAATTCATACAGTGGGAATAACGCAAAGGTAAGTATTGTTATTAGCGTACAAATAGTCAGTAAACCCATTTTCTCTTTTACACAGTTTAGTTTAATTTAGACCACCTATAATGTGTTTGTTTTCTGGATGTTTTCTGGCGGCTTTCCAGTTATATGGCTTGTACGGACTCGCGCTGCAGACATTTTGAGAAGAGCTTGCTACCACCGGGAATTCATTCTGTCATTTGCTTAAAGTGCGTGGCGCGCAACCAGTTTTTCAGAAATGTGTATGATCATCATTCAATGTAATTATGAAAACAAGCCATGTGTTGAACAAAATCGCCTGGCATTGCAAAGACGATTGATCCATGTTCTACGCACTTTATAGACGTGTTGAGGTGTTTCTTTGCTCAAAGCCAGAATGATCAAATTGGGGTTTATTCGCTTGTTATGTAGAGCCACAGCAACATGCGTTGGATTCGATAATGACAAATTGGTTATGGAGACAAACGCGCAAAAACGCATTATAGCCTAAGGGACATGCCATTCATAAACCTAATCGCCTCTGGCCACATTATTTCACACAAGCCCTAGGAAAGGGCTATCTGTGTTTGAACAGAGAGCAGCACCCATGATGTCCAGTGCTATTTAATCCCTGCAGACGACAAAGCGACTCTTGCCAGCACTGCTATGGAGATGCCATAATTAATGCCATTTAAGAAAATAGGCTGCTATGAGTGCAACTGTAACCATACACTCACCATCAGTGTTGAGGGGCCAGGTCCACTGTCTGTCTGTCTGTCTGTCTGTCTGTCTGTCTGTCTGTCTGTCTGTCTGTCTGTCTGTCTGTCTGTCTGTCTGTCTGTCTGTCTGTCTGTCTGTCTGTCTGTCATCTAGATTCCATACAATAGCAGACTTTTAGAATGGAAGAGGAGCGTCTTGCAGTGAATGTGTGTTTGACCCACCATTCAGCATAATTGGAACTCCTCCGTATACCTATCAAAAGGTGTGAGGTGCATTGTAGACTGCAGATTCCCATCCAGTGAGTTCAGCGGAGAACCACAAGATGGTACTGTGGATATCTGGTGGATATTTGGGGATGAGACAAATTGGGTAAAATGCGCTTTTCCTACTGTTTTGAACATTCACCTTAAAGAATCCTGCTATGTTCTGCTACCTTGCACACTGGAAACCCTTTTATACAATTGTATCTCGGTTGCATTCTAGTGAGCCATTTAAAGATGTTTAATCTTTGGGAAAGCAAGATATCATATTCTCATGTCTATGTAGGCAGCAATCTACAGTATGTAGGTGGGAAAGCATGAGAGAAGGCTGTCACTCTCCTATCAATGATTCGTCAAGCTGTCTTCAAGTCTATTCCACAGTCTTCCGCCAGACTACAAATCGGCGTGCGCTATTCGAATTGACACTGAGAATAATATTATAGACATGGTTATAAATGTAACAGGGTTGAACAGTATTATTTGTAATGAATGAAATGTCAAAATTCTAATATTACGTCAATATAAAGGCAATCACAACCAATACATTCAATAGGTTACACCTGTTCCCTAGTACTACAGTATTGCATGCATGCATTTTGATTCGATGTGATGGTTGACTGAAAGCTTTGGAGAGGCATCCGGGTCTCAACCCAAATACTTATTGTAAATAATTGGTCTAAATTGTCATAACACATTATAAGTGTATTGATGCACAAAATACGTTACAAAGCATCATGGGTATGTTCTTTATGGAAAGTTTGACCAAATACTCCTACTTTTGACATTATTTGAACATTAGGCCTATTTCAAATACACTTGACATATTTGGAGTGACACACTGTTATCATAGCTCTCCCAGTTGGTGACATCATTATAGGCCTATTTGAGTCAGTCAGTCAGGCCTCCCCATCGGAAAATAAGAGATTTCATTCACAATTGGGAGACGTTTTACCTCACTAGTGCAATTCTCATCAGGAATAGGCCTATGGGTGACAGGCCTATGGGTGACATCCTGGTTATAATATGGCATAAGTGTCAAAATAGAGCGTAGGCCTGCCTATCCAAATATTCTGTGCAGCATTTCAATTTGGAATTCAATGTTAGGCATAGTCATTCACTGCAAGACTGCATAAAACAACTGTATTATTATAATATACAATTATACATCCTTTAGCTAACATTTTTCTCCAAAGTGACTATTGTGCCTGCATACATTTTTGTATGGGTGGCCACAGTGGGAATCAAACCGACAACTCTGGCAAGTGCCATGCTCTACCAACTGAGCCACACAGGACCTACACAGTGTTACCCTACCGAAGTAAAGTTCAATAGTTCAACAACTTTGTTCCATATATCCACGTATATTTGGACGTTACTGGAACACACATTTGACCCATGTCTGCTGGCATGGTTACACAGAGCAAGGTTATTACAGTATCACAACGTCATGATCTATCCTTATCAAATCGTTCCTGTTTAAAAAAAACAAGTGTCTGCTCTGACCAAGTTCAACATGAATTGTCAACAAAACTATCATTACAAATGGCGCACGCACGCACACGCACGCACATACACACACACACACACACTTTTTTCGAGTGTGGGCTCAGCGGTTGACAATACCTTTGTGCTCAGTACTGTCACCTTTGATAAATATCAATCCTTTATTGGTTGTCAAGGGGTCTCTGTTGGCCCTCTATCTCGTTTTAGTCAGGGAGGAAGTCTGGCTTCCTTTCTATTGTGCAGTGCTTATCACCATCTTTAAGAGGCCAGTGAAAGATGTCCTGTATGTGCGTCATGAGAAGGTCAAGTAAAGTTCATGTTGAGTTTTGTTTTATGGCTCATGTCCCAAATGGCACCCTATTCCCAATGTGCCCTGGTCAAAAGTAGTGCACTATATACGGAATAGGGTGCCATTTTGGACGTCGCTTATTGATGTTTTATTTTTTGGTCCGTTCAAGGACATTGGCACCTGAAGAGTGTTACAAGATTTTCTACCGGCTACCTACTTCAGTGAGGAGATACATCTCCCTGAACCACATGTTTTGGAATAATTAAAATGCAAATGATGGATTCAGCCTTTATTGAAATTCAAAAGACTTATCTCTTGTAATCTTACCGAGAGTGCGAATAGTATGCCCCATCTCTCCATCTCTTCATATTCCATCTCTCTCCTCTTCTCCTCACTCTCTCTTTCTTGTGTGTTACTGGCAAGGAGGCAGACTGGAATGTATTGCATTTATACAGGAACTGCTGAAATATATGAACATAGTCCATCCCATCTTATTATTTCCTCAATCAACATTAAACTGGACCATATTCTTGGATCACATTCTTTATCCTGTCTTTGTTAAGATTCTGGTTCTGTTTCTCACGTTAAACTTTTACTTATTTATTGAATTATTCCATTTTTGATGTCAAACAGAATATATGAAGTCATCAATGGCAGTTAGGCAACGGATGTAATCCCCCCTGGCAGTGTGAGTACCATTGTCATGCTGTGTTACGAGAGTGGGAAAGTAATTCATCGACGTCCCTGATTTGACTAGCAGACCACCATCGTCTCAGTCTCAACCCCATCCGAGGGCATGCAGGGGAATGAGGCGAGAGAGGAGAGTCTCTTCTTCCTCCTCCGAAATGAAATTACCTGCTGCATGCATAAGCCATCTGCTTCTGACACAAATGTCTGTGAGAGGCTTCTTAACCGGCCAGCTCTCCTATTCATGAGGCTTCACACATAAGCTCCTTGGTGGACTAAAGTACCCTAAGAGAAATAATCTACTCAGTAGACTGGAGTATATTCCCCCCTTGCTTGGCTATGATACTACTAACAGAATACTGATTGGTTGTATTGAAGTGAAGGAGGACCTAGGTTGGCTAGTTTTGTGAATGGGGTGCTCTAGATTTATATGGATAACCACGAGGAAATGTTTCCTACACTATGTAGTGATTAGGCACCTTCTCATATGAAAAAAAATAATACTATAGTGTAAGTACTATGGTAGGAATACAATAGTATTCACTGTAGTGTTTGAGGACTTTACTGTAGTATTCACTGTAGTGTTTTTGCGACTGAAGTCCTCAGTATATAGTATAAATACTGTAGTAAAAAAAGAGTAGTATGTACTATAGTAATTACTATAGTGTTTTTACGGACTATAGTGCGGTATACTGTAATATTTACTCAAGTGTGTTTGGGGACATTACTGTATTATTTAGTATAGTGTTTTTGTTTTATTATATTTTACATAGTAGCGGGGGGCTTTTTCCTAGAGGAAACCTACTGGAGAAATGCTAAACACTGTATGCAAATTTTCCATAACCTGCAGGTAGGTAGAATTGGGTTCTGAACAGAGATTTCAGAGCTTATTCTCCTTTCTATAATCATAGGTTACACAATATATGGTTTATACTTGGCATGTAGGTTTGTCACTTACAGATGGCACAATTTGGGATATGGGAGAGGGGAATGGGTAGGGTATATGCCAATTAAATACTGTCATATTTACTATAGTTTTTTTATAGTGTTTTTGTGGACTGTAGTGTTTTTGCAGACATTTCTGTACTATTTACTACAGTTTTTTTTGTGGATAATACTATTACTAGTATTACTAGTAAGTATTAGTATTATAATACTAAGTACTATAGTACACATGATCAAGGGATACTACAGTGTGTAGTAATGTATTCTACAGTATCCTACAGTTAACTACAGAATTCTATAGTAAGTACTGTAGTATTCTATAGTAAACTGTGTCCTTTTTCTCCCCCCTTTTCCAGAAGTGTGTACTTTCAGACTTCCTGTCATGAATTTGCAAGCATTGGATTGCTGTAATCATTGGCTAGAGAGTTTCCACCATTGTTAACTCCATAATGGCAAGTGTGCAAGTGCACACTTTGGGAAATGGGTTGAGAATCATCGGGATTGGAGTTTTCTTTTATTGAAACTGCTGCTATGTGCAACATTATCCTGACCATAACGATGACGTCACACAACAAAATAAAGCAGTTTGACAATATAGTATCTCTGTTGTTGATTCCACTCGAAACCACACTTTTATGTTGTTGTCTTTTCCAGGCTATTGATTTGTTAGAAAGATACAATTTCATGCCTTGCATCTCTTGCACATTTTGATTATACACAGAGGGGACTTGCAGTGATATATTTGCTATATGCTCAACAAGTGGAAATCTATTGGAAGGGATTTGGAAATCATACTGTATGTAGCCTTTGATGTGTCAAGGATTAATTTACATGTCCCATTCTGTCTTCCCTGCAGGGTAACCAACCAAGCTGGAATTGGGTCGACGAGCAAAGGCATCTGGAGACACATACAGGCACTGCTCCCGACCAACAATCTATAAGTAGACCCACTCTCTTAGGATGGGGGGCACCGAGTTGCACAAAGCTGCTCTGATTGGCTGGAGCTCTGTCTGTCAGTTGTCAATCACAGCCTGAGGAGCAGGTTATTGGTCTGGGAGCTGTGGGGGGGGTGGGAGAGGAGTTCCAGAATTTCCAGGACCACAATCTGCTTGGCTGACCGCAGCAGGAGCATGTTGAGAGGAAGCAGGCCAGTGGGAAGCAGTACCTCTCCATGGAGCTCTGGAGGAGCCAATATGGCCCATGGAATGGGGATGGTCTACCTATCTAAGGTCTATCTTCTCTTATGGATTGGCTTCCTGTTAGAGTCTGTGTGTATGCCGGTCGTGGCTCAGACCCCAGTCCACCCTGTTGTCACCACGAATTACGGGAAGCTGCGGGGGTTAAAGACGACGCTGCCCAATGAGATCCTAGGGCCTGTGGAGCAGTACTTGGGGATCCCGTACGCTTTGGCCCCTACAGGGGAGAGACGATTCCAGCCCCCCGAGCCTCCCATGTCCTGGCCTGGGATCAGGAATGCTACCCAGTTCGCCCCTGTGTGTCCACAGTACCTGGAGGAAAAGTTACTCAACGACATGCTGCCGGTGTGGTTCACAGCCAACTTGGATACAGTGGTAACCTATATGCAGGATCAGAACGAGGACTGCCTGTATTTAAACATATACGTGCCAACTGAGGATGGTATGTCACACCTTGATTAACACAAATATCTTGTTATCATCTGTTTGCCTCTGTGTTTGCTTTGGCATTTCACTTTGCAGGTCCATTTGTTCTGAAGCAGCTCAAAGTGGCTGGGATAACTTCTTGAACCAGAAACGTTGGTGCACTTTTGATTATAGTGCGATACTTTGACCAACGGGCAAAATGCTTTTTTTGACTGAAGGCTTGAAATGAATGTGGTCTAATAGAGAGAGAGAAAATAGATATTTAGACCTCCCTACTGTCTGAGGGCGTAGGATGTCCCACTCCTGTCTATTCTATTCTGTAGCAGTTAGCCTTCTCTCCTGTTGATAAGGTGCAGTGCAGAGTGAGCACTCCTGACTCGGAGTAGTCCTGACACTTACACCACTGATGTAATGCACTTACCCCCTTCAGGCCCCACTATCAGACACCTACAGCAAGATAAAATGAAACGAAGAGTTGGTTAACTTAGCGCAACTGGAACACAGATGTTGAAGGTCGAACATGAACTGTTGCTGGGCTGTCGCTGTCTCTTCTGAAGAGACAGACTCTTCCTGGTCTATGAAGGTCAATGTGAAGAGAATTCTCTAATGTATTCATACAGAACTCTAGACCCCTCTATGCTACATTTAGTCTGAGCTCTTGCTAGATTAAATACCACAGGAGGGGATAGATAATCTGACAATCCCAGTCCGGATGCACAGCCTGGGTCGTTACTCTGACATACTATTCCACAGTCTCCAGAGACTTTTGAAGAAAAGTTACTATAAATCACTGACATGAACTGAAATCCCTGTGTACTTTTTTTTTCATTTACATGTAGGCAATTGGACTCAAATACGTAGGATGTCCAAGTTTATCCATTATATCCAGTCAATTCTGTTGTAGTGTGGCATTAGCAATAATGTGATAGGAAAGCGACGTAGAAGTGGAGTGGATGGAGCAAGGGTTAGAATTCTTGTGGACAGACAGTGCTGCTGTCTATCCATTGGTTTAGCAGAGGCATCTGAACTCCTTGGTCTGTGTATTGGTAGTATTAGACCTTCAGGTGATATAACTAGCCTCAGGTATCTTTCATGTGGATACATTATGCCTTCTAACCTGAATTCATAGATGTCAATTACAGAATGAAGGCAGTTTCAGTATCAGTATATTACGATACGTTTTCTGGCATTAAAATGTATGAATGCAGAACATGAATGTTGATGTATTGAAAATGAACTGACCTAAAGCTACAGTTCTTAGCTTAATGTAATTGGCCTGAAGGAAAAACTCAACAGCTCTTCTTCAGGAGTCAAGACGACATCTCTCTCCATATTCTTTTTTTGTCCTGCATCCCAAATGGCACCCTATTCCCTACACAGTGCACTACTTTTGGCCAGGGCCCTATTCCCTACTACATGGCAAACGTAGTGCACCATTTGGGACACATACTCTGTCTCCTCTTGAGGAGTCAGTCAGTGCTTCATGGAAGACATCTCTCTCTCCCTGTTCTGTTCATCTTCTCCTCCTCCATACTGCCCGGCTGCCCGTCATCCTTACAGACAGTGTTGGCCTTTTCAAATCCCGTGTAACGTGGAGACATCCTGCCAGCCCAGGATCAGAAAAGAGGATTTATAGTTTTATAGTTGTCCTCTTGAAATGGACTGACGGATTAAGAAAAGGCATTCCATTGTGTCGTCTGATTTAAGTACAAAAGACTACGCCATATATGGTTAAGTCTTGTATCACGACACAAGGCGAGACCCAGATGCAGACACAGGAGGCAGATGGTTTGAGCTCTGGTATTTATTATAATCCAAGGGATAGACAAAAGGCAGGTCGGGGACAGGCAAGCGCTCATAGCCAGGGCAGAGTCCAAAACGGTACAGGGCGGCAGGCATGCTCGAGGTCAGGAGCAGGCAGAGTGGTCAGGCAGGCGGGATCAGAGTCAGGACAGGCAAGGGTCAAAACCAGGAGGATGAGAAAAAGAGAGACTGGGAAAACCAGGAGCTGAGAGAAAAATGCTGGTTGACTTGGCAAACAAGACAAACTGGCACAGACAGACAGAAAACACAGGTATAAATACCCAGGGATAAGTGGGGAAGATGGGTGACACCTGGAGGGGGGACAGGTGAAACAGATCAGGGTGTGACATATTGATAACCTGCACAAGTTCTGTTCTTTTGTATCCTTTTTGATTGTGCAGTGTGGGTGGTGAATGACATTTTGTCTAGCAGGGGTTGGCTTGTGAAAAGTGGCACATTTGGGATTGTATTTTAATGCCAGAGCTACTTAATTTTGGATGCTATGTTTGTCTGTGCAGACAAAAAGCTGCAGTGTCTCTGTGTGTGTTTGTGTGTGTGTGCGTGCGTGCTAGCTCCTGGAGCTGTTGCTGGAGCTGGCTCTATCTGCCTCTGCAGTGGCTGCAGACTGGGTACTACTGCGGAGACCCGTGAGGTGATCCTGTTTTATTGTGAATTAATCAGAGTGAATATGGAGCCTCTTGAGGGCTCTTCTGGGTGAGAAGACAATACCACAGCAGGGCCGCGTCCCAAATGGCACCCTTTTCCCCTATGTAATGCACTACTTTTGGCCAGGGCCCATAGGGCTCTGGTCAAAAGTAGTGTACTATGCAGAATGCATGCCAGGCCTCATCTCTTTCTCCCTCCATCTTTAATTATGAACACCGTCCTACATTAGTTCTGTTTTAGTATTCAACACTGGAACAGAAATAGAAAGCAGAAATTACAATAAATCTACTGCTTGTTACCTTCATGTGTGCTCCCAGAGATAATGGCCTCTCTACAATTCAATGGCGAGCTGTGATTTATCAGATCTTTGTTGATTATAGGGGTGTATGGCTGTGGCCCACACCTTTGCTACAGTACATCCAAAATGCCCCCCTGTTCCCTATATACGGTACCGGGCTCTGTTCATGAGGCTCTGGTCAAAGGTAATGCGTTCTATGGGGAATAGGGTGCCGTTTCAGACTCACATCCATCAATGGGATAGTGCAGCAGATAACTTGAATTATTGTATTTCATTATGAATCTAGTTCTCCTTTGCATAGAAACACAGGAGGGAGAAAAGCTACAGTGCATTGAAGAAAGAGAACAAATACATTGACAGGGCTTGAATGACAGCTCAATACAGTATTATAGTAGGTTTACCTTGCTCTAATGCTTTTTCTTGTGTGAGTGGCTTGTGTAAGAGAGAGTCGTGCTCTCTGGGTCCTTCCCAAATGCCACCCTATTCCCTATATAGTGCACTACTGTTACCAGGACCCATAGGGAATGTCCACTAAAAGGGAATGGGGAGCCATTTGGGACGCAGGCCCTTCACTGAGCATAAGTAGCCTGCCAATGCCAGTTGGGTTCACAGCACTGGAGCCTGAGCTATTAGCTTCCAGTCTGTCTGTTGTGAGTGTGTGATTCAGACAGCCAGTCATGTGCATGGAGAGGCAGGCAAGACCAGGCAGGCAGAGAGGGGACAATATCTCCAGGCTAGGTCATGTGGCAGCACAATTGTGCCACAGAGGGCTCTGGTCAAAAGTTAGTACACTATAAGGACTAGAGGTCGACCGATTAATCGGAATGGTCGATTAATTAGGGATTAGGGCTCAAGTTTTCATAACAATCGGTAATCGCATTTTTGGACACCGATCATGGCCAATTACATTGCACTCCACGAGGAGACTGCGTGGCAGGCTGACTACCTGTTATGTGAGTGCAGCAAGGAGCCAAGATAAGGTGCTAGCTAGCATTAAACGTATCTTATAAAAAACTATTAATCTTGACATAATCCCTAGTTAACTACACATGGTTGATGATATTACTAGTTAATCTAGCTTGTCCTGCGTTGCATTTAATCGATGCGGTGCCTGTTAATTTATCATTGAATCATAGCCTACTTCGCCAAACGGGTGATTTAACAAGCACATTCTTGAAAAAAGCACTGTCGTTGCACCAATGTGTACCTAACCACAAATATCTTAAAATCAATACACAAGTATAGATTTTTAAACCTGCATAATTAGTTAATATTGCCTGCTAACATTAATTTCTTAACTAGGGAAACTGTGTCACTTCTCTTGCGTTCTGTGCAACAGAGGCAGGGTATATGCAGCAGTTTGGGCCGGCTGGCTCGTTGCGAACTGTGTGAAGACTATTTTTGCCTAACAAAGACAGCCAACTTCGCCAAACGGGGGATGATTTAACAAAAACGCATTTGCGAAAAAAACACAATCGTTGCACGACTCTACCTAACCATAAGCATCAGTGTCTTTCTTAAATCAATACGCACAATACACAGAAGTATATTTTTTTAAACCTGCATATTTAGTTAAAAGAAATCCAGGTTAGCAGGCAATATTAAACTAGGGAAATTGTGTCACTTCTCTTGCGTTCATTGCACACAGAGTCAGGGTATATGCAACAGTTTGGGCCGCCTGACTCGTTGCGAACTATTTTGCCAGAATTTTTACGTAATTATGACATTGAACATTGAAGGTTGTGCAATGTAACAGGAATATTTAGACTTATGGAAGCCACCAGTTAGATAAAATACGGAACGGTTCCGTATTTCACTGAAAGAATAAACATTTTGTTTTCGAAATTATAGTTTCCGGATTTGACCATATTAACGACCTAAGACTCGTATTTCTGTGTGTTATTATGTTAGAATTAAGTCTAGGATTTGATATTTGATAGAACAGTCTGACTGAGCGGTGGTAGGCAGCAGCATGCTCGTAAGCATTCATTCAAACAGCACTTTTGTGCGTTTGCCAGCAGCTCTTCGCTGTGCTTCAAGCATTGAGCTGTTTATGACTTCAAGCCTATCATCTCCCAAGATTAGGCTGGTGTAACTGATGTGAAATGGCTAGCTAGTTAGCGAGGTGCGCGACAATATAATTTCAATCGGGGACGTCACTCGCTCTGAGACCTTGAAGTAGTTGTCCAACTTGCAGAGCGATGTCTAACAATGCTTCGAGGGTGGCTGTTGTCGATGTGTTCCTGGTTCGATCCCAGGTAGGGGTTAGGAGAGGGACGGAAGCTATACTGTTACACTGGCAATACTAAAGTGCCTATAAGAACATCCAATAGTCAAAGGTATATGAAATACAAATGGTATAGAGAGAAATAGTCCTATAATTCATATAATAACTACAACCTAAAACTTCTTACCTGGGAATATTGAAGACGCATGTTAAAAGAGACCACGAGCTTTCATATGCTCTCATATTCTGAGCAAGGAACTTAAACGTTAGCTTTTTTTACATAGCACATATTGCACTTTTACTTTATTCTCCAACCCTTTGTTTTTGCGTTATTTAAACCAAATTGAACATGTTTCATTATTTATTTGAGGCTAAATAGATTTTATTTATGTATTATATTAAGTTAAAAAATAAGTGTTCATTCAATATTGTTGTAATTGTCATTATTACAAATAAATAAAAAATATATAAAAAAATTGGCCGATTAATCGGTAACGGCTTCTTTTGGTCCTCCAATAATCGGTATCGGTATCGGCGTTGAAAAATCATAATCGGTCGAGCTCTAATAGGGATAGGTGCCTATTTAGGAAAGAGGAAGAGGGCTCTGGTCAAAAGTACTGCACTATATGGAATGCGGTGCCATTTGCGATTCAGCCTTCAAAGACGTGCATCACTACAAACCTTGGACAACTCTGCATGCTCTCAGTTTTCCCTTTGACTTTTACAAGGGAAACCAACAAACTAAGACTCAGTCAAACACAGACTCAATTCTTCTTTCATCTGTTCTGACAGATGTGCTGGGTGTCTGTCTGATGGTCATAAAGTGAGTGTGTGCACGAGTGCATGCATGTGTATGTGCACGTGTGTGGGTGTGTGTATGGACATTCTGTACAGGACAGATGTGGGAGTTTATGCTTTGCTGCGTTAAACTGACATGCCACTTGCCTTTGTTTGTACAGCTTGAGATACCGTTAACTGTGAGATTACAGGCCTGTTCAGTTGTGTGTGTGTGTGTGTGTGTTGTGTTAAGCCTTAGGCCTCATTATGTACCAACCAGCTAGCGATCTAGCGCCTCAGAGACACCAGACCAACATAGTGTCAAAACAAACAGTTATCATAGCAATATTTGCTGCTTTTTTAAAATGAGATAATATTTTAATTGGTACTAGGATGCAATCCAAATGGCATCCGATACCCTGTATAGTTAACTACTTGTCACCAGGGCCTATAGGGCTTTGGTCAAATGTAGTGCACTATATAGAGGATAGACCCTTCTGGAAAGACCACATGAATTTCACATGAACACGTGAAGTGTTCCAAAAACACATGTTTTAATGTGATCACGTGATCTTATGTGAAGTTATTGTTGATAACGTGACAACATGTAAAGCGACACTGTGAAACGACATGTAAAAACTACACGTGAAAACATGTGATCACATCCCAGATGTCAACTCAACGTCTATTCCACACGGGTTGAAATGACACGGAAACAACACTGATTCAACCAGTGTGTGCCCAGTGGGATACAAAGTGTTCCAAAAAAGACGTTTTCACATGACAAATCATGTGGTTTTTTTCTTGAAGGCGGGTGGGATGCAACCGCAGTCTGAGACGAGCAAAGTGGCTACTCAAAGTTACAGGATGCTACTCCTGTCTCAGCTGTCTTAATCTTAACGATCATCGTTATTACTCTGATGGGTCTGTCAGTGAGTCAATCTGTAGTGCTTATCTGAGAATTAAGTCTATTATCAACCAGGTATTCTCACACCACAGCAGGCTAACGGTCCAGTTGAAGATCTAGCAATGGCTAATCACGTCATCTAAATTTAACAACACGCCCACCTCAACACGCCCACCTGTAGATGAAGGGTCTAACACTACCTGCACATGACAGTACAGAAAATATTACAACCCATTCAATCCCTGTATTCATAAATCGCACAGTGTCTCTAAGGCCATGAGGTCATAACACTACTAAATCAAATCAAATATCATGTGTCACATGTGCAGAATACAACAGGTGTACAACAGGATGTACCAGTGACTAGAACCATTCAACGCTGGTCTGACCAATCAGAATCCATGCTTCAAGATTGTTTTGATCACACTGACTGGGATATGTTAAGGTCAGCAACAGAGTACAACATCAATATATATGCTGACTCAGTGAGTGAATTTATAAGGAAGCGCATTGGACATGTTGTACCCACTGTGACTATTAAAACCTACCCTAACCAAAAACTGTGGATGGATGGCATCATTCGCACAAAACTGAAAGTGTGAACCACCTCATTTAACCATGGAAAGAGGTCTGGGAAAATGGCTGAATATAAACAGTGTAGTTATTCCCTCCGCAAGGCATTCAAACAAGCGAAATGCCGGTAAAGGGACAAAGTGGAGACGCAATTCAACGGCTCAGACATGAGACGTATATGCCAAGGTCTACAGGAAATCACGGACTACAAAAAGAAAACCAGCCACGTCACGGACACCGACTTGACGCTTCCAGACAAACTAAACACCTTCCTTGCCCGCTTTAAGGATAATACAGTGCCACCGTCACGGCCCACTAATTAAGGATCGGTGTCCCGCTAGCAGGGCAACTTCCAGTGAAACTGGAGGGCGCGTAATTCAAATATATTCTAATAGTTAGTATGGATTTTAAACATTTAGGTACATTTAAGTGTCTTATATAGGCTGAAAGCTAAACTTTTTGTTAATCTAACTGCACTGTCTGATTTACAGTAGCTATTACAGCGAAAACATGCCATTTGATTGTTTGAGGACGGCGCCCCACATAAAAATATTTTTCCACCTCCACAGGTTTCATACATTCACATATAAAGATGATATATTCACTTACTTTTTGAAAATCTTCCTCTGATTTGTCATCCAAAGCATCCCAGCTATAACACGTAGCGTCGTTTTGTTAGATAAAATCCTTCTTTATATCCCAAAAAGTATGTTTAGTTGGCGCAATCGATTGATTCAACTTGCAGAGAAAGGAATCCAAAAATCTACCCCTAAACTGTGTTTCAGCAAGTCAAAATATGTTTCTATTTATTCCTCAGACACCCTAAAATGAAATCAAACTATAATATTTTTTTCGGAAAGAAGTATGTTCAATAGGAGCTCATCCTCAAGTTGGAGGCCATGGGTCTCAACCACGCCCTGTGCAATTGGGCCCTGGACTTTCTGACGGGCCACCCCCAGGTGGTGAAGGTAGGAAACAACATCTCCACTTTGCTGACCCTCAACACTGGGCCTGCACAAGGTTGCGTGCTTTGCCCCCTCCTGTACTCCCTGTTCACCCACGACTGCGTGACCATGCACACCTTCAACTCAATCATCAAGTTTGCAGACGACACAACAGTAGTGGGCTTGATTACCAACAATGACGAGACAGCCTGCAGGGAGGAGGTGAGGGCACTCTGAGTGTGGTGTCTGGAAAACAACCTCTCACTCAACGTCAACAAAACAAAGGAGATGGTTGTGGACTTCAGGAAACAGCAGAGGGAGCACCCCCCTATCCACATCGAAGGGACAGCAGTGGGAAGGTGGAACATTTTAAGTTCCATGGCGTACACATCACAGACAAACTGAAATGGTCCACCTACACAGACAGTGTGGTGAAGAAGACGCAACAATGCCTCTTCAACCTCAGGAGGCTGAAGAAATGTGTATTGTCACCCAAAACTCTGTCCAATCTTTAAAGATGCACAATCAAGAGCATCCTGTCGGGCTGGTAAGGCAACTGCACCGCCCTCAACTGCAAGGCTCTCCAGAGGGTGGTGAGGTCTGCACAACATATCACAGGGGGCAAACTACCTGCCCTCCATGACACCTACAGCATCCTAAGTTACAGCAAGGCCAAAAAGATAATCAAGAACAACAACCCCCCGAGCCACTAGCTGTTCACACAACTACCATTCAGAAGGCGAAGTCAGTACAGGTGCATCAAAGCTGGGACCAAGAGACTAGAAAACAGCTTTTATCTATCTCAAGGCCATCAGACTGCTAAACAACAACTCAGAGAGGCTGCTGCCCACATTGAGACCCAATCACTGGCCACTTTAATAAATTGATCACTAGTCACTTTCAAACAATGCCACTTTAAATAATGCAATTTGAATAATGTTTACATATTTTACATTACTCATATATTATGTATACAGTCGTGGCCAAAAGTTGTGAGAATGACACAAACATTAATTTCCACAAAGTTTGCTGCTTCAGTGTCTTTAGATATTTTTGTCAGATGTTACTATGGAATACTGAAGTATAATTACAAGCATTTCATAAGTGTCAAAGGCATTTATTGACAATTACATGAAGTTGATGCAAAGAGTTAATATTTGCAGTGTTGACCCTTCTTTTTCAAGACCTCTGCAATACGCCCTGGCATGCTATCAATTAACTTCTGGGCCACATCCTGACTGATGGCAGCCCATTCTTGCATAATCAATGAATGGTCTCAGGATGCTTTACTGTTGGCATGACAGAGGACTGATGGTAGTCCTCACCTTGTCTTCTCCGGACAAGCTTTTTTCTGGATGCCCCAGACAATCGGGAAGGGGATTCATCAGAGAAAAGTCCAATCCCTGTACCTTTTACAGAATATCAGTCTGTCCCTGATGTTTTCCTGGAGAGAAGTGGCTTCTTTGCTGCCCTTCTTGACACCTGGCCATCCTCCAAAAATCTTTGCCTCACTGTGCATGCAGATGCACTCACACCTGCCTGCTGCCATTCCTGATCAAGCTCTGTACTGGTGGTTCCCCGGTCCCGCAGCTGAATCAACTTTAGGAGATGGTCCTGGTGCTTGCTGTACTTTCTTGGGTGCCCTGAAGCCTTTTTCACAACAATTGAACAGCTTTCCTTGAAGTTCTTGATGATCTGACAAATGGTTGATTTAGGTGAAATCTTACTGGCAGCAATATCCTTGCCTGTGAAGCCCTTTTTGTGCAAAGCAATGATGACGTCACGCGTTTCCTTGCAGGTAACCATGGTTGACAGAGGAAGAATAATGATTCCAAGCACCACCCTCTTTTTGTACTTTCCAGTCTGTTATTCGAACTCAATCAGCATGACAGAGTGATCTCCAGCCTTGTCCTCGTCAACATTCACACCTGTGTTAACGAGAGAATCATGATGTCAGCTGGTCCTTTTGTGGCAGGGCTGAAATGCAGTGGAAAAGTTTTTGGGGGATTCAGTTCATTTGCATGGCAAAGAGGAACTTTGCAATTAATTGAAATTCATCTGATCACTCTTCATAACGTTCTGGAGTATATGGAAATTGCCATCATTCAAACTGAGGCAGCAGACTTTGTGAAAATTAATATTTGTGTCATTCTCAAAGGTTTTGGCCACAACTGTATACTGTGTTTTATACCATCTATTGCACCTTGTCTATGCTGCTCGGCCATCGCTCATCCATATATTTATATGTACATATTCTCAGTCACCCCGTTAGATTTGTGTGTATTAGGTAGTTGTTCTGGAATTGTTAGATTACTTGTTATACTTGTTGATATTACTGGACTGTCGGTACTAGAAGCACAAGCATTTCGCTACAATCACATTAACATCTGCTTAACCATGTGTATGTGACCAATAAAATATGATTTGATTTGGTGTGGACCTTACCAGTCTACCACGTCTTATATGAAGACAAGGGACAATACTCACATAGCATATGGTGATTTGGTGATTTTTTAAACATGGAATTTGACCTCTGGATATTTGATGAGTTAGTGATAGAATCTGATTATATTTGATCATTGATCCAATTTAGGAGGAAGATTGGAGTGGACTTGATTAGCCTTGATGCTGTTCTCTACTGTTCTCTATGCAACAATTAAACCATTAATATCCTGGGGCACCACAGAAGCATTCATTTATATAGAGCAGTTATCTCCCGAATCCACTCTCTTAATGATCTGGAGATCTTTAATATCAATAGCAGTCAATTATTAATCGTCGCCTTATTATTCAGTCTCATTCTGATGGTCGTAAAGTACTTGGTACTGCACAAACCCTGACTAACAAGTTGAATCAGCAATACACAAATTGACTTAATTATTTATTTACTAAATACCGAAATAATCACACAGAATTACATATACAATGCCTTGCGAAAGTATTCGGCCCCCTTGAACTTTGCGACCTTTTGCCACATTTCAGGCTTCAAACATAAAGGTATAAAACTGTATTTTTTTGTGAAGAATCAACAGCAAGTGGAACACAATCATGAAGTGGAACGACATTTATTGGATATTTCAAACCTTTTTAACAAATCAAAAACTGAAAAATTGGGCGTGCAAAATTATTCAGCCCCTTTACTTTCAGTGCAGCAAACTCTCTCCAGAAGTTCAGTGAGGATCTCTGAATGATCCAATGTTGACCTAAATGACTAATGATGATAAATACAATCCACCTGTGTGTAATCAAGTCTCCGTATAAATGCGCCTGCACTGTGATAGTCTCAGAGGTCCGTTAAAAGCGCAGAGAGCATCATGAAGAACAAGGAACACACCAGGCAGGTCCGAGATACTGTTGTGAAGAAGTTTAAAGCCGGATTTGGATATAAAAACATTTCCCAAGCTTTAAACATCCCAAGGAGCACTGTGCAAGCGATAATATTGAAATGGAAGGAGTATCAGACCACTGCAAATCTACCAAGACCTGGCCGTCCCTCTAAACTTTCAGCTCATACAAGGAGAAGACTGATCAGAGATGCAGCCAAGAGGCCCATGATCACTCTGGATGAACTGCAGAGATCTACAGCTGAGGTGGAAGACTCTGTCCATAGGACAACAATCAGTCGTATATTGCACAAATCTGGCCTTTATGGAAGAGTGGCAAGAAGAAAGCCATTTCTTAAAGATATCCATAAAAAGTGTCATTTAAAGTTTGCCACAAGCCACCTGGGAGACACACTAAACATGTGGAAGAAGGTGCTCTGGTCAGATGAAACCAAAATTGAACTTTTTGGCAACAATGCAAAACGTTATGTTTGGCGTAAAAGCAACACAGCTCATCACCCTGAACACACCATGCCCACTGTCAAACATGGTGGTGGCAGCATCATGGTTTGGGCCTGCTTTTCTTCAGCAGGGACAGGGAAGATGGTTAAAATTGATGGGAAGATGGATGGAGCCAAATACAGGACCATTCTGGAAGAAAACCTGATGGAGTCTGCAAAAGACCTGAGACTGGGACGGAGATTTGTCTTCCAACAAGACAATGATCCAAAACATAAAGCAAAATCTACATTGGAATGGTTCAAAAATAAACATATCCAGGTGTTAGAATGGCCAAGAATCTGTGGAAAGAACTGAAAACTGCTGTTCACAAATGCTCTCCATCCAACCTCACTGAGCTCGAGCTGTTTTGCAAGGAGGAATGGGAAAAAATGTCAGTCTCTCGATGTGCAAAACTGATAGAGACATACCCCAAGCGACTTACAGCTGTAATCGCAGCAAAAGGTGTCTCTACAAAGTATTAACTTAAGGGGGCTGAATAATTTTGCACGCCCAATTTTACAGTTTTTGATTTGTTAAAAAAGTTTGAAATATCCAATAAATGTCGTTCCACTTCATGATTGTGTCCCACTTGTTGTTGATTCTTCACAAAAAAATACAGTTTTATATCTTTATGTTTGAAGCCTGAAATGTGGCAAAAGGTCGCAAAGTTCAAGGGGGCCGAATACTTTCGCAAGGCATTGTATATTCACAGGATAGATCATACATCGATTGCTAATCATGTCATGAAAAGCCCCTAGTGTCATAACCCGATATGACGGCTGGTTACCCAAAGGAAGGGGGCTGGGTTTGAATGAAAGAGCGGGAAGACTGACGGACAAAGGGATTGGGTCTCTATTGGACCTTTAGAAGCTATAGTACCGTAAATACAGTATCTTATGCATTCAAATAACCGGCCCTTCGGAAAAGAAAAATGCAAGATATATATTTACTCTGAGCTGCGCTTCGATAGATGGGTCGAAGATGAAAGACTGGTTTACCCAGCAGAGATCACCATTGTCCTTTGAATAATCTTTTTGGTCGTAGTGTTGTAGAGCGGATACGTTGAAGTGCCCTGTCGTCCTTAGGAGATTGTCTGTCCTTTCTTAGGCCACATACGTTTACAGCTGAAGCTGATAACTTGACTTCTAGGATGTATCACTTCTTCTTTAGTGAATAATAGTTTAAAGTTCATACCAAGTTGCCATAATCTGCTCGTGCTGTATTCTGGCTGGTCTAGTCAAAGTTCACCATTCCAGCGTGTTGATCGTCACCTCCACGTGATCTGGTCTTATGTACATTTTGTTAGACAGAGTAGTCGTTCGACCATTTGCATCCACAGCTCACACCGGGGTTTGCTTCGTCCAATGTGAATTTAGGTCACGGGGGCTTTTGTACTGGGGAAGAGAAGGGTATGATTCATCCCTCTCCAACCAATGTCTGTTCACTTGGGCGTGACCACGGAATGAGCATAAGTTAACTTATGAAAACAATTCTCTCATTTAGGAGCTAAAATCACATTTAATCTTCTCACAAATAGAGTCATCTTTAAACATTTAAATTGCACAACAATTTCATGTGAATCTGATAACTAGAATGTGTAGACTTTCCAAGATTCAATTTGTCGTCCTATCATCAGATATAATGTCCCAGACAACAACTGATCTGACATCATATTCTTTAAGTACCGACGGACACTTTCAACTGTTTGAGAAAGGGAAATATTGTTCCACTCCCCAACCTTTTGATGTTACCATACTCTCTCTGTGGTAACACAGGGCTTTCCAAGAGTCCATTCTGTAGAGTGGAGAGAAAAGAGGGAAAGGTATTTATGGGGGGGTCATAAATCTCACCCAACAAGGAAACGTCATGACAACAGTGTCCCTAAGGGGCAATTCATTTTAAAAGCTCCTATGCCCTTTAGGGCCACCATATCTATTGTCTAATAGGAAGGAGAGTTGTTCATTAGATATACTTACCTGTACTAAACAGCTGTGTTTTGTGAACAGTTGTTATTAGAATACTGTGTTGGTGCTCCTAATTTTGTGTGTCATGCTATCCAATTGGTTGAACCACTTACTGTTAGAATGAATATGTTTCCACAAAAAAAAAAAATGTTTGGGTTTTTATAAGCCTGTCTCCCCTCATCCCCTCTACTTTTCTCCCTCCTGTTGTTGACAGTAGGAGCCAACTCAAACAGTCAAGGCGGTGATTTCACCAATAATGATGGTGACGAAGACAAAGGTATTTTTCTGTCTTTTTCTATTTTTGACCCCAAAAAAAGAAAAGCCTGATATTCGTGCATGCACAAAACTATTTATAGATACATTTTTTGTGACTTTTTTTGTTGATTTTTCTTCTTCTTTTTAACCCTTGAAGTGCGTATCAATGGGCACCTCTGGGATCTTCCTTTTTTTTTAACAACCTCTTTCCTCTTTGGAGATGCAGATCATAATTTACAGCGAATCAGAAGATCGTGTACCAAGGGTGAAAGAAAGGTCACCTCTAAATGGGGAATGAGGTGTACGCTCCAATAGTCACCACTTACAAGAATGTCCCGCCTCACTCCCCCTTTGCTGCAAAGTGAAAGATGTTAAATTGAAACTCTGCATGTATTTTCTCCGGCCTCCTCGGAGGTGAAGTTATTAAACAGTCTTGTTTTCCCTTTAGTTTATTTTCTTCTTTCTTTTTCTTCATTGCTCGGTGAAGCATGAGCACTACACTAACCCACCTTTGTTCCGTTTTGACATTTGGAAACCTTGTTCATTTGTAACTCTGTCAAAATCTCTGTCACATGTTTTCTGCTCGCTTTCTTGTGCATGATACTATTAACCCAAAATGGTGGTTCGATTGTGTTTCTCTAAAGATCTGGGGATGGCTAGGAGATGAGTGAAAGCACTGGGGAAATGTTTCAGGGATGTTAAGGCACAGGTTGTCTTCATGGTTTTAAAATCAAAGGGCAGAGCGCTGACATTTTTCGATCACTGTGCTACGACGGTTGGCATTCTCCTTCTCAAAAGCTGCAACACTAGAAAGTGTCCTTTTTATCTCCTCAGTACATATCAGACTTTTTTATAGGCATTTTCTACCTCTCAATGATGTACTGTAAAACAAATTAATCCAGATTGCCTTCTTATGTGAAATGGTAATAGGCTTAGATAGGTAGGAGTGAAAGCTGTGAATACGGTTCACCTTAAATCCTTATTAGGGGAGATTACTAAAAGGGCATGTTGTGTGCATTACCTTTTCTTCATAACCTTTTTCTCTTGGCATTATCAGCTACGTTTCTTTCTTCTTTTTGTTCCCCTCAGAAATAGTCAAAGGATTTTTCAGAAAGATATATTGTAACCTTTAGAATCTACTGATCATTACCACGAATGCATTTATAACTGTTTTCTCAATGTGTATTGTCTGATCAGCTGGGTGAGAATCTATCTCTCGGTGTGTACTTGTGTGTACAGCTACACCATTTTGACTAAACGTTCAGACTAACTAAACGTGCCTGGATTTTAAGAACTACTCCCGTGTCGTGTCAAACCCACGCCTGTGCTTTCAGGAGTGCTACGACCAGTGCAGGCGGAGGATCGATGCTCACTGACTGTTTGAACGTCTGCCCTGGTGATGAATTACACCCCCCCCCCTCCAGTTCCCCTGAGGTTATAACTCTGCTGCCATAGAGTACAGTGAGACACCTCGTGTACACATGCACACATTCCCATGCACGCGCGCAAACACACTGGCGCATGGAAAGGACGCACGCGGACAGGCACACTGGCGCACGGAAGGGACACACACATGCACGCATGCACACCTCGCTCACAGAACAGCAATGCAGCTCACTGAGTCCCTCCTTCCTCTAACTCCCATCTCCTCTGCTGCAGTTCCCTCACTAAAAAACCTCACCGCAGGCTTAAATGAGGTAGAGGCGTATTCCTATTCTCTTGGAAGTTTTAAATGGCTGCATTTGAAAAACGTTGTTTTGCTCTGCCCTCAAGGAAACTTTGAAATGAGCGATCAAATATATCCTTATTATTTCATGACTTAGTTTGGAGTAAGACAGAAAGGGTATTATTCGAAATGTCTCTGTAATTGAGACCATGTCTAAGTACATTAGAGGTGTGGAGTGTGTACGTATGTACTTCAATACTCTATAGTGTGGTAGCTAATATAACGCCTTAAAGACATCTGACACTAAGCTTTCTTTTTGGAATTCCTCTTCTGTTTTCCTTGACAGGTCTCGGTATGGCACATGGAGACGTGTGTAGATATTGTGTTAAAGCAAGATCGTATCCATTAGGCACCAAACTGGAAAAAAACGTACTGAAACAGAGAGGGATTACAAGAAACACTAGTTAACGGTTGCGAAACATTTTGCTCCAATGTCCTCTCATGATTACGAACCAGATCTATCAAACAGAAACAGGAAGAGTGACCAGCTACTTCCTGTCTGACTGTGGGGTTGGAGGAGTTCACTGTTCCCCCTGCATGGTCATTAACTGCCATCTTCCAAACCTCCATCCCTTCCTTCCATCTCTCCCTTTCATCCCTCCCTTTCATCCCTCTATCCCATTACTAACACATGGAAAATGCTGAAACCAATGGAAAATTCTGATGACCCCCCCCCCTACTCAATCCCTCCCTTCTCCCCCTTTCTCCCACCTCTCCCTCTCTCCCTACTCTCCCTCTCCCTCCTCTCCCCCACCTCTCCCTCCTTCCCACACCATGTAGAGATGAGTAATGTGTGCGGCGCCGCTGTGCCCGTGGAGGAATATATTATCCCCCCGGCCCGGTGTGGCAGTGATGAATATCTAGGGCATGCTCACTGCAGAGTCACCCAGCCAGGCAGCTCTTAGCTAGGCAGCTCCATGCAGCTCCTCTACAGAAAGAGCACAGAGAGAAGAGAGAGAGAGAGAGAGAGGTGTTCTCTTCTCTCTTCTCTCTCTCTTTCATGGCGCTCTCTCTCTCTCCCTCATCTCTGTCTCCACTCTCTTTTTCCTCTCCCTCTCTCTCTATTTATCTGTTTTAAGTGCTCTGCAGTGACCGGATGGGGACACGCTGGGACAAGGAGACCCTAAGACGACCCGAAAATATAAAAAATAAAAACCATGTTCCTAAAATCTGTCATGGTCTTTTGGAATGGATCAAAGTTGCTTATCTGTCTTAATCTCTTCCAGTTCAACCTCCCCAGAGCAAATCGACATTCGAGATGTAGAGTGACAGCCAATTTGCCTTCTATGTTCGATCGAAGGCCCGCCAAATTCCATCTCAGAACATAGAACTCAGAGCCTAGCTTTAAAGAAGTGCCTGCATCAGATCAGTATCTGTTTTAGACTGGGGCCACTGACCACTTTATGTACTGCCCCTCTTGTTTAATGTGTATCTGGAATTTTCCACTTGGTTTCAGCAGCTCCTATCCTACCAATGAATACAAGTAAGAACCTCAGCGTGGAATGGAGAAAGTGACCCATTAAATAAGTTAGAAGATATGAGTTAGTTACCCTTCCTCCAACTTGTCTCGTCGACCCAGTCTATCTGTAAAGTGCACTGTATTTGGCCGCCTGCCCAAGAGGAGCGTGGCGGAGGTGAAGCGGGGGGGTCCTTCTCAAGACGGCCTCGGCCACGACAGCAGACTGCAGGCTACACACTGCACAGGCTAGGCTGGTGCTAACATGTGAGGAGTTGTGAAATAGATACATTCACATTGTCGTAGCATTAGGCGCCCACTCAGAACACAGCAGAGATTAATTACCACCGTGGGTTGTTTTTCACCCCTCCTTTCTATATATTGGTGTTTGTTTTTTTTGCGGAGGAGGGGAAGCGATATAAACACACGCACGCACACAAGCGTACACATACACACCCACACACACTCAGCTGAGCTCCAATGCAAGGCAGTCGTCTGTCTGCCCATAGGCCCTGCTACTCACTGCCAAGCTTGCGGAGGCAGAAGCAATGTGACCTAGAGGCCAGCCAGGCAGCTGGCCCGCCCCCTTGCCGCAGCAGCCAATGGCGGATGCAACAGAAACCAATAATCGGAGTGTACTGAGGAGGCCTTGGTTGAATACCAATTACATAGTTCGGGTCATGGCTGGGTAAACCCTGACTCATTTAGTCCGCTGCCTGCTTCCATGACCAATAGTTTGGCCCCTGCAACACTAGACCAAGTGGAATCTTATTTATTTGGAATTCTATGATTTGAAATAGCATTGCAGTACACATACATTTACATTGCTGTACACGCTGACTAACATTATCTCACACATACTCACATTGAGGATCATCACACATCCTCAAAAATACATTGGTGAGTCACACATACGCACACTCACATTGAATGTTATCCAATCCTGTGGAGGGGCCGTGCTATGATTTTCCATCGTTGATGTTCTCATCCTTGGTGACATTTTGAAGAATGACATAGAACCCTGATGATATGGTCACGGATGATGCATAACCTCACTTGTTCAGCCAGTGTAGTAGATATTTACGAGATACACTACAAGGTCAAAAGTTTGTGGACACCTGCTTGTCGAACATCTTATTCCAAAATCATGGGCATTAATATGGAGTTGGTCTCCCCTTTTCTGCTATAACAGCCTCTACTATTCTGAAAAGGCTTTCCACTAGATGTTGGAACATTGCTGTGGGGACTTGCTTTCATTCAGCCACAAGAGCATTAGTGAGGCCGGTCACTGATGTTAGGTAATTAGGTCTGGTTGGCAGTCGGCGTTCCAATTCATCCCAAATGTGTTCGATGTTCTTGAGGTCAGGGCTCTTCACACCTTCACTGGAACTAAGGGGCCTAGCTCAAACCACAAAAATAGCCCCAGACCATTATTCCTCCTCCACCAAACTTTACAGTTGGCACTATGCATTCGGGCAGGTAGTGTTCTCCTGGCATCCGCCAAACCCAGATTCGTCCGTTGGACTGCCAGATGATGAAGCATGATTAATTATGACAGAGAACACGTTTCCACTGCTCAAGAGTCCAATGGCGGCGAGCTTTACACCCCTCTAGCTGAAGCTTGGCATTGCACGTGGTGATCTTAGGCTTGTGTGAGGCTGCTCGGCCATGGAGACCCATTTCATGAAGCTCCAGACAAACAGATATTGTGCTGAAGTTGCTTCCAGAGCCAGTTTGGAACTCGGTAGGGAGTGTTGCAACCGAGGACACATGATTTTTACTCACTAGGCGATTCAGCACTCGGTGGTCACGTTCTGTGAGCTTGTGTGGCCTACCAATACAAGGTCATTGTTGCTCCTTGACGTTTCCACTTCACAATGGCAGCACTTACAGTTGACCAGCTCTAGCACGGCATAAATGTTTCAAACTGACTTGTTGATAGGTGGCCCGGTTGAAAGCCACTGAGCTCTTCAGTAATGCCATTCTACTGGCAATGTTTGTCTATGGAGATTGCATAGCTGTGTGCTCGATTTTATACACCTGTCAGCAATGGGTGTGGCTGATATAGCCGAATTCACTAACTTGAGGGGGTATCCACATACTTTCGCATATACAGTGCATTTGGAAAGCATTCAGACCCCTTTCCCTTTTACACATTTTGTTACGTTACAGCTTTATTCTAAGATGTATTAAATCAAATAAAAAACAATCATCAATCTACACACAATGCCCCATAATGACAAAGTGGAAACAGGTTTTTAGAAATGTTTGAAAATGTATTTAAAACAAACAGAAATACCTTATTTACATAAGCATTCAGACCTTTTGCTATGAGTCTCGAAATTGAGCTCAGGTGCATCCTGTTTCCATTGATCATCCTTGAGATGTTTCTACAAATTGACTGGAGTCCACCTGTGGTAAATTCAATTGATTGGACATGATTTGGAAAGGCACATATAAGCAACTTTTATCCGAGACAGGATTGTGTCAAGGCACAGATCTGGGGAAGGGTACCAAAACATTTATGCAGCAATGAAGTTTCCCAAGAACACAGTGGCCATCATTCTTAAATGGAAGAAGTCTGGAACCACCAAGACTCTTCCTAGAGCTGGCTGCCCGGCCAAACTGAGCAATCTGGGGAGATTGGTCTTGGTCAGGGAGGTCACCAAGAACCTGATCGTCACTCTGACAGAGCTCCAGAGTTCCTCTGTGGAGATGAGAGAGCCTTCCAGAAGGACAACCATCTGCAACACTCCACCAATCAGGCCTTTATGGTAGATTGGCCGACGGTCAATGAAAGGCACATGACAGCCCGCTTGGAGTTTGCCAAAAGGCACCTAAAGCACCTATGGTGGTGGCAGCATCATGCTGTGGGGATGTTTTTCAGCGGCAGGGACAGGGAGACTAGTCAGGATCGAGGGAAAGAAGAACAGAGCAAAGTACAGAGAGATCCTTGATGAAAGCGCTCAGGACCTCAAACTAGGGTGAAGGTTCAACTTCCAACAGAACAACGACGCCAAGCACACAGCCAAGACAAAGTAGAAGTGGCTTCGGGGCGTCTTTGAATGTCCTTGAGTGGCCCCCAAAAATTCTAAAAAACAGTTTTACTTTGTCGTTGTGGGGTATTTTGTGTAGATTGATGAGGGGAAAAAACTATTTAATCCATTTTAGAATAAGGCTATAATGTAACAAAATGTGTAAAAAGTCAGGGGGTCTGAGTACTTTCCGAATGCACTGTAAATTGAGGTTTAGATAAAGTTGGTTTGCACTGTATAGTATTTTTACCCAGAGGCTAGAAGAACACCTTTTATTTTTTGTGTTGAAGTAAGGAAATCCTTGAAAATCCCTCCTTCCCCAAATCATTGATTCTAAACTCATTGCTTCTCCACCATGTCCTAAGGAGGTAGAATGTGAAAAGCAGTGGTAGAATGCTGAGCGATGACTTCTGCGATGCTGGACCCCATAGGAATCAACCATAAGTCATTGAACAACACCTTATGGAGGCCCGTGACTGCTGGCTGAACTGAATTGTGATTTATCCTGCTAGCAGGCTGGTTGTTTGTGGAACATGATATCCCTCTCCAATCTTCTCTCATGCTAAGGCTCTACCCTTTTCATTTATAATCAACTCCTACACATGTACTAATCACCAGCTTTAATCAGAACCAGAGTAGGGAGTAGTTCCGAGAGTAGTTCCGTTACAAAGTACTCACCCTGCCTAATTGTACTGTAGCAGTCATGTTTGTACGCATCTCAAATTACACCCTATTCCCAATATACAGACTCTGTTCAAAAGTGGTGCACTATATAGGAAACATTGGTGTAACTCCAAGAACATAGACCCTGATATCTGCAGAATGATGCCGCTATCACATATCAAATATGGCAAGTTTCCCCTCTTACAGTATCTCCAATACCACAGTACTTACAGTGGACCTATCACGTCCAATAGCGTTTACATATGACACCCACTTTGAACTACCGATATTCCATTGGCCTGCTGATTTTTAAAATGTCAAATAAACGTATGCACCCAAAGTAAAGGGTGTGGCTGGCAACCTTCCTAAGCACCCAAATTACACCATATTCCCTGCGTAGGAGCCTACACTACGTTGGACAAAGGTCCATAAGGCAATGGTCAAAAGTAGTGCACTATATACAGAACCGGGTGCCATTTGGGACGTACCACCAGACTCAGTGTTATCTACAGGCACTCATGCTCGTTGCTCTTCTTTCCAGACATCCATGATGAGAACGGGCTGAAGCCGGTCATGGTGTACATCCATGGTGGATCCTACATGGAGGGAACGGGGAACATGATCGATGGGAGTATCCTGGCGAGCTACGGAAACGTCATCGTAATCACCATAAACTACAGGCTCGGGGTGTTAGGTAAGTCACAGCATAACATTTGGGTATTCTTGGCGCTTTGTGTTGTGATTTCTATGGATTGATGGATTCATCCATGTTGTGCGTATGATGTGTGTTTTGGTTGGCTGTAGTTCTGTAAATGCTGGCGTTTAAAATTGTGAGGTTTATGTGGTACAATTAGTATTTTTCAAAATGTGTGTTCTTTGTAAAATGATGTTGGATTTCAGTATTTTCTCAACTGATGGCACAGCAGGAAATAAACCCATACAAATTGAATGGGGAGTAAATATGTTTTGTTTTTACTTCTACCTGATTTGGTAGAAGTTGACATCTCATATAAGATTGCTCTAATAGTACAAGAGAGGAGAATGTGATGGCAGGAGATAATATTTATCATAGGAGAGTTTTCTGGTAAAACAACGTTAAATGTTCCGACATGGAATTAAGCTATTTTACCCCAGCATATCAAGTCCTGTAACTCCAGTCTGAACTCTGGGGATGATGGTGTCGGAGAGGTTACCAAGCTGATAGGCTTTGTCATCCCAGTCCATAGTGATACTGTGCATGTTTTACCAAATTATACCAGATCTACGAATTGGAAGATAACCAAACACTCAAGCTATACTGTCTTGATTATACTATGTGGGCCCACATTATGCTTTGTTCATAGATCTATTTTTACCAACAGCTATATAAGTCAAAAGCATCTGCAAAATGTATCCATGTTTATTTTCTAAATCCACTGTACAGTACATTTCACAGTTCTTTCTGCAGTGTTCGGATAAACTCCTAATCTCGTCCACCAGCCGGCTCTGTCTCTGTCACACCTCTCTGTCTATGAGTACTACACCTCACTGTCTATATACGGTAATAATTGAGCCTGGGGACGAGCCGAGACTAAACCTGGTAGTTTCATGGAGGCCAAGATGCTGAAGTGTTGTTAAGCCCATAAGAAAACCAAAGCTACATCCAGGGTGTTCAATTCATATTCACACCCCGGGATCCACTGCTGCTCTGCTTTCCATTTGCTATAAAGCTGAGCTGTCTGCACTGCTCGCTATATTTAGTTTCGCGATTGAGAGCCAGGGGGAAAAGGTGTTCTGGAAAAGTATGCACTGCGGAAGAAAGAAGAAAAAAAATGTGGAGAGAGGAGAAAGAAGGCCCTTGTTAAGTCTGTCTCTCTGCTTCTTTGATAGACTGGGTGAGGAGAGAGATGAGGGGTGTGTGTGTGTGTGTGCGTGTGTGTGTGTGTGTGTGTGTGTGTGTGTGTGTGTGCGTGTGCGTACATTTTTGTGGGTACCTATAAATGCACACGTGTTTGTGTGTCTCTCAGAGTAGAGGTTCATGCTAGAGCATCCCTCAGCTACATGGTCTCTATTCTGCCATATAAATAGAAATGTATTCATCCCAGATAAAGGTAAGGACCAGAATGTAAATTCTCCTCAGACACTCAGACACCTTCCTCTCCCAGAACATTGGGCAGTCTCTTGCTAGATAGTCTGACGTCTGAATAGTGTGTTCAGGTAGTCTGATGTCTGAATAGTGTGTTCAGGTAGTCTGATGTCTGAATAGTGTGTTCAGGTAGTCTGATGTCTGAATAGTGTGTTCAGGTAGTCTGACCTCTGAATAGTGTGTTCAGGTAGTCTGACGTCTGAATAGTGTGTCCAGGTAGTCTGATGTCTGAATAGTGTGTCCAGGTAGTCTGATGTCTGAATAGTGTGTCCAGGTAGTCTGATGTCTGAATAGTGTGTTCATTTATTTCAAACTAACTCTAAGACTCTGCTTGGTTTGAAGAAGCAATTCATTTTATTAACAAGATAAGTGTTGTATTATGTAACCAACCAGTGCTATATTATGTAACCAACTATCATGGTGACGGATGGTATCTTTAGCCTCTTAATCTCACAAACACGCAGCAGGATTGCATGGTGTCCGTGCAGCAGAGTGTGTGTGAGATGGAATCAAGAGCAGTAGGGGGGTCATCTGTGCTGTGTGCTGTGTGCTGTGTGTGTGTGTGTGTGTGTGTGTGTGTGTGTGTGTATAGCATCTCCGGCTCTGTATCCAGTGGCTGGCCCTGGCTGTGACCGCGTTGGTACCATGCCATGCTGCCACGCTGTTTTCGTAACACTGCACCATCTGTGTCCAAGCTCCACATGGGCCGATCTGTTTGACGAGCTCTCCCTGAGCTCCATTACTCTGAGCTGGGATGTGTCAGAGCCACATGGCACTTCGCTCCTCTCCTCCTCTCTCCATCCCATTATGGCGAGACGTGAGGGGCCTGCTGATGTCTCCCTGATTCAGACGCATGTGTCTTGGCTGCCTACACTTAACCCTCTCTATCCTTACCTTCCCCCACACCTTCTCTGCCTATCTCTCTCAGTCTCTATTTCTGTCTCTCGTTCTCTCTCTCTATCTGTCTCTCTCTCTCTCTCTCTCGCTCTCTCTCTCTCTGCCTGGTAAACACAGGTTCTGAGTATTTGGCATCCAGGTCTTAAAATACAATTAAATACTGACTTAATCCAGTCCAGATATAGGTCCAGACGAGGGCTTTTACACCCTTACAAGGTCTGGAAACATAACGGGGGATTTACCAATAGTTTGTTCTACTGGTGAATCTGTAATGGAATGGACATATTGTTTTGGGAACACAATATGTCCAAGATTCTAGGCCTATTCAGTCGGACGAGGAGAACAATTTTAGCACAATATTATTTTAGCTGATTGATCTCGATACAGTGTCCATATTAGGATAGCCTCTGCCTCAGCAGGACTTGTCAGTCTCTGTAGATCTAATACAGCCTGAAGCCTCTTTTCCTCCTTGCCCCTGCTGATTGTGTCAGATGACACATATTTAACTGCAGTTTCTTGCACTGTGAAGAGTGTTACGAGAGAGAGCATTACATTTATTCAATGCTATTATAAGCAAAGAAAATGTCATGTAAAATTGTGTGTCTATCGTAGTTTTGTGTTATATATATATATACATATATATATTATGGTATACAGTGCATTCGGAAAGTATTCAGAACCCTTGACTTTTTCCACATTTTGTTACAGCCATATTCTAAAATTGATTCATTTGTATTTTTTCCTCATCAATCTACACACATTACCCAATGATGACAAAACCAAAACAGGTTTAGACATTTTTGCAAATGTAATAAAATATACTTTTTCCTTTGGCAGTGATTACGGCCTCAAGTCTTCTTTATGACGCTACAAGTTTGGCACACGTGACTTGCCCCGAAGCCACCCCTGCGTTGTCTTGGCTGGGTGCTTAGGGTCATTGTCCTGTTGGAAGATTAACCACTCTGAGGTCCTGAGCGCTCTGGAACAGGTTTTCATCAGGGATCTCTCTATACTTTGCTCCGTTCATCTTTCCCTCGATCCTGACTAGTCTTCCAGTCCCTGTCGCTGAAAACATCCCCACAGCATGATGCTGCCACCACCATGCTCATGTTTCCTCCAAACATGATGCTTGGCACACAGGCCAAAGAGGTCTAAGAGTCCTTTAGGTAACTTTTGGCAAACTCCAAGCAGGCTGTCATGTGCCTTTCATTGACCGTCTGGCCAATCTACCATAAAAGCCTGATTGGAGGAGTGCTGCAGAGATGGTTGTCCTTCTGGGAGGTTCTTCCATGTCCACAGAGTAACTCTGGACCTCTGTCAGAGTGACCATCGGGTTCTTTGTCAACTCCCTGACCAAGGCCCTTCTCCCCAGATTGCTCAGTTTTTCCAGGCAGCCAGCTCTAGGAAGAGTCTTGGTGGTTACAAACTTCTTCCATTTAAGAATGATGGCCACTGTGTTCTTGGGGACCTTCAATGCTGCAGAAATGTTTTGGAACCCTTCCCCAGATCTGTGCCTCGCCACAATCCTGTCTCAGAGCTCTACAGACAATACCTTCGACCTCATGGCTTGGTTTTTGCTCTGACATGCACTGTCATCTGTGGGACCTTATATAGACAGGTGCGTGCCTTTCCAAATCATGACCAATCATTTGAATTTACCACAGGTGGACTCCAATCAAGTTGTAGAAACATCTCAAGGATGATCAATGGAAACAGCATACACCTGAGCTCAATTTCGAGTCTCATAGCAAAGGTTCTGAATACTTACGTAGATATTTTTATACACTTGCCAAAATTTCTAAAAACCTGCATTCACTTTGTCATAATGTGGTATTGTGTGGAGATTGATGAAGAACATTTTTTATTTAATCAATTTTAGTATAAGGCTATAATTTAACAAAATGTGGGGTTCTAAATACTTTCCGAAGGCACTGTAAGTCTGTAATGTCTATGTCAACAACTGAGAGAGACAGTGAATGATGTCTCATAGTATTTATGTTTCCACTATCTACAGATATACTGCTGTGTTTTTTATGGTTTCTCTATGCTGATGTGATTTATTAGGGCTGTTGTTGGTCTTTGGTTGTGGCCCTAGGGGCCCCCCCAGAGGGCCTAAAGGGGGCCCCCCAGAGGGCCTAAAGGGGGCCCCCCAGGGGGCCTAAAGGGGTCCCTGCTTGACTTCACTCACACTGGGTCAAGGACAGCTAGTGCCAGGAGAAGATCTGAACCCCCTGTTGATTTCCCCCAGCTAGTGAGGGTTGAAGACATGTCGGCCATATCACCCTTGTTTGGGAAGAGAATATGTGTGTGGCTGGGAGGCTGTTCATGACATATATTGTACAATAAACACACTAATTCTGAGTCACGGAAAGGAGAGAGGAGAGGCCGCTTTGACGTGACAGAGAAGAGAACAGAGAGGCAGCCCACTGCCCCAGTGTTGATGCCTGGTCAGCTCTCTTTCAGCAGCCACAGCTCATTTAAAAAGGAGAAAACAAACAAACACACATACATTTCCTTTAGGCCTGCACACGCAAGGAACGGGCCGGGCCAGGAAAACGAGGGCAAAGCATTCGTTAGCATGACAAATGGTCCTCTCTCACTACGCTCCTATTGAAAATGTGCACCGGTCTCATGCCTACTCCTTCAAAAGCTTTTACATCAGATTCAGCTCTGATGTGTCTCAGGGACGATGACGGTGTGTGATAGATAGAAAGAGAAATTGACGTGCTCAGCTCAAAAGTTTGTAGCAACAAGTCTTCGGGTGCCGGGTTCAAAAGGCACATCCTGGAAGAAAGTGAAAACATATTCTTTACGTTGCCATGTATTGTTTTAGCAGCATAGGTCAGAACATACTGAAACCATTAAAATGTCATATTTCAATGAGTGAGTTTTTCCTTTCTTATGGTGTGTTATGAACCACATTGAGCTACTGTTTGTTTGACTTAGTGCTCCACTAGGCTAGTTCGTTCTTTATTTCACACTAGTTGATTTGGACTTAAACTGTAGTAATGGTAAATAACTGTAAAAGAGAATACATTCTCAGTCAACTTACCTGGTAAAATAAAGTGTATATAAAAATGGCATTGGGGTCATGTTGACTGTTTGTTTATTATGTAATGGTTCATTCAGATCCATGTACAACAATTAACTATCACTATTTTTTTTGGAACTGTTACCTTTTAGATAAGAATGAATAAAGCGTATGTGTCATACTCTGACCATTACTTGAGTTGTTTGTTTCAATGTTTTGTTTGGTCAGGGTGTGATATGAGAGGGCATTCTATGTTGCATGTCTAGTTGGTCTGTCTCTATGTGTGTTGGCCTGATATGGTTCTCAATCAGTGGCAGGTGTTTGTCGTTGTTTCTGTATTTTTGTATTTATTTTACCTTTATTTAACCAGGTAGGCAAGTTGAGAACAAGTTCTCATTTACAATTGCGACCTGGCCAAGATAAAGCAAAGCAGTTCGACAGATACAACGACACAGAGTTACACATGGAGTAAAACAAACATACAGTCAATAATACAGTATAAACAAGTCTATATACAATGTGAGCAAATGAGGTGAGAAGGGAGGTAAAGGCAAAAAAGGCCATGGTGGCAAAATAAATACAATATAGCAAGTAAAACACTGGAATGGTAGTTTTGCAATGGAAGAATGTGCAAATTAGAAATAAAAATAATGGGGTGCAAAGGAGCAAAATCAATAAATAAATGAAATACAGTTGGGAAAGAGGTAGTTGTTTGGGCTAAATTATAGGTGGGCTATGTACAGGTGCAGTAATCTGTGAGCTGCTCTGACAGTTGGTGCTTAAAGCTAGTGAGGGAGATAAGTGTTTCCAGTTTCAGAGATTTTTGTAGTTCGTTCCAGTCATTGGCAGCAGAGAACTGGAAGGAGAGGCGGCCAAAGAAAGAATTGGTTTTGGGGGTGACTAGAGAGATATACCTGCTGGAGCGTGTGCTACAGGTGGGAGATGCTATGGTGACCAGCGAGCTGAGATAAGGGGGGACTTTACCTAGCAGGGTCTTGTAGATGACATGGAGCCAGTGGGTTTGGCGACGAGTATGAAGCGAGGGCCAGCCAACGAGAGCGTACAGGTCGCAATGGTGGGTAGTATATGGGGCTTTGGTAACAAAACGGATTGCACTGTGATAGACTGCATCCAATTTGTTGAGTAGGGTATTGGAGGCTATTTTGTAAATGACATCGCCAAAGTCGAGGATTGGTAGGATGGTCAGTTTTACAAGGGTATGTTTGGCAGCATGAGTGAAGGATGCTTTGTTGCGAAATAGGAAGCCAATTCTAGATTTAACTTTGGATTGGAGATGTTTGATATGGGTCTGGAAGGAGAGTTTACAGTCTAACCAGACACCTAAGTACTTGTAGTTGTCCACGTATTCTAAGTCAGAGCCGTCCAGAGTAGTGATGCTGGACGGGCGAGCAGGTGCGGGCAGCGATCGATTGAAAAGCATGCATTTAGTTTTACTTGCATTTAAGAGCAGTTGGAGGCCACGGAAGGAGAGTTGTATGGCATTGAAGCTTGCCTGGAGGGTTGTTAACACAGTGTCCAAAGAAGGGCCGGAAGTATACAGAATGGTGTCGTCTGCGTAGAGGTGGATCAGAGACTCACCAGCAGCAAGAGCGACCTCATTGATGTATACAGAGAAGATTGCGGTTGGTGGGTTATTGTCTATGTTATGTTGCTTGTTAGCACATTGTTTCTGTAGCAGTCACGGTCGTCTAGTTAGTTAGTTAGTTAGTTAGTTAGTTAGTTAGTTAGTTAGTTAGTTAGTTAGTTAGTTTTTAGTGTACTTTGTGTTTTTTTCCGTCTTTTCATTAAATCATGCTTTCACACCAGGCTGCGCTTTGGTCTACTCAATACGACAATCGTGACAATATGACTGCGTACCACTGCTGGCTTGCTTCGGAAGCTAAGCAGGGTTGGTCCTGGTCAGTCCTTGGATGGGAGACCAGATGCTGCTGGAAGTGGTGTTGGAGGGCCAGTAGGAGGCACTCTTTCCACTGGTCTAAAAAATATCCCAATGCCCCAGGGCAGTGATTGGGGACACTGCCCTGTGTAGGGTGCCGTCTCTCGGATGGGACGTTAAACGGGTGTCCTGACTCTCTGAGGTCATTATCGTAAGAGTAGGGGTGTTAACCCTGGTGTCCTGGCTAAATTCCCAATCTGACCCTCAAACCATCACGGTCACCTAATAATCCCCAGTTTACAATTGGCTCATTCATCCCCCTCCTCTCCCCTGTAACTATTCCCCAGGTCGTTGCTGCAAATGAGAATGTGTTCTCAGTCAACTTACTTGGTAAAATAACGGATAAATAAAAAAATAAAAAAATGAAATAAATTTAAAAAACAACAAAGGAGTTGTTAAAAAATGACTTTGCAAATCAGAAATGAAACAAGTCAACAGTTACTTCTGAGTAATTGTCAGATCATTATGGATTACGGTTGGCTTTTTATCGTGAATATGAATAGATTGTTTTTGTTCGGAAGACCTTTAGAGGAGGGAGGTGATTGAGCTTTTCACGTCCTGCTTTTTGTAACAATATTTAGCAAAACAAGGCTGATCGCAGACAGGTTCACTTTTAAAGGTCATTACCGTCATGATGGTTCGGTAGAAGAGCGCCCATTGTAATTGTAAACAAAACACTGAAATCTATTGATATTGATATCTTCTGTCTCTTCTCTATGGTCTGTAAATGTTCTTTTCATGGGGATTTTTTTTTTACTTTGCCAAAAATAGTGGCCATTATTTTCATGTCCTCATAAAGCACATAAATATAAAAAATAGGCAGTAGCTCAACACACAAGCCAGCTATGTTTTTCTGGAAGTGGGCATGCAGGCTCTCTCCAAGACCGCCATACAGAGATACTTTATCACATTCACATTCATTCACCTTAAGTGTTTTTCTTAGCTTTTGAGCTGACACAGTTGTGTCATGCAAAGCAACAGTACACCAGATGCACTGGAGAGATTTGGGTAGTGCCACACAGGCCCAGATGGAGAGATGGGACATGGACATCATCAGTGTGTGGATCAACACACACACGCACGCACGCACAAACGAACGCATGTACACACACACACACACACACACACCACACCACACCACACCACACATGACATACACATACAGATACACACATTACACACATTACACACACAAACAGACACACACATACACACACACACACATACACACACACACACACACACACACACACACACACACATACACACACACACACACACACACACACACACACACACACACACACACACACACACACACACACTCACACAGACAAAAATAGTTGCACTGAGGACAGCAAATACTGAATCTCAGAAGAGTAGAAAGATTGAGGGATAATAAAAAGAAAAAGTTGGGTGGTATTTTAAATTGATTTGGTCAGTGGCTCAGTAAATCTCCATGTTCTCTGAAAGCATCCTTTTTTTGTTACGCCAGAGGATGAGTGCATGGCCGATGCCCTCCTCTCTCACCCTCTCTGTCTTCCTTTCCTCTCCCTAATGCATTGTTTATCCTGTACAGTTTGTTTTAAGTAAGTGGTCTGGTACACAGAGTATAGTGAATGGAATTGCACGCTGCATTGACTTTTGGCAATTACAATCGGTTGATATGACCGGGCATCGCTCGCTCATCTCCCTCCATGGTTTAAAAAAGCCTCAGCCGCCGCTATCCAGTCTGGTGGATAATGAGGCCGGATGGAAAATGCCACGGTAAACATTTTTAAATGAGACTCAGACTGCCGAAAAATGACTGATTTGCAAATGGCTAAGTGGAATGGCAGGTTGGCCGTAATAGCTGTTTAGTTTTGACAGTCACAACACAATGGGGGAGTTGATTTGGTTCTGCTGGGGGCTAGTAAACGGGTAAGGATGGTGGCAATGTTTCCACCTCTGGGTTAACCACTATGGCGGACTGTGCGGCTGAACAACACCAGGTCATCACAGTCTATTTCTCCCTGTGACTCCTTCCGTGTTTGGAGGTCGCACATTTCGCGACCCACACGTTCCAGGTTCAATTGCTATTATACCAGCTGTAATGTGAAGCAGTAGAAGCCTAGGAGAGTGTGGGTGGGTGGGTGTGCCTGCATGTTTCTTGTGGATACTGTTTTCTATAGTTGCAAATATATATCATGTGTCTCTTTTACAGTTTTATGTATGAAGGTAATTGTCAGAGAGTAACAAAAAGAGCCTAAAACCATAAGACGGGTTTAACATAGCAAACGCGCCATCAGTTGATGAGCACGGTCATTCTGAGATTACAGTGAGTCCGTTGACCTTAGAAGACGTCAAGAGACAGATTAAATCAAAACCCACCCAGCCAAGCAACAATAAACGTATATCGCTCAATGTTATGGTTCCACAGAATGGGACTTCACTGTAGAGTGGCTCTGAATTGAATATGCATACAGATTCAAAATATCTGTGACGTTACAGCTATATTAAGCCACATGAGTTGCAACCCAAATATGATTTCCTGTTGCAGTTTACTGAAATATGGCCATACACGTGTATATGTAGAGGAATAGTGAAGAAAGGTTGTCATATTATTGTTATTTTATATTATGATGACGATGATCATCATCATTATTATTAATATTATTATTATTCTGATTATTATTATTATACTAGTACTGATGCGGTTCATTCCTGGTCAGCTGTGCTGTAGTCTTATTGTAAAAGCTAAGAAATGAGAGAAAATGTTTTGTGTTTGACCTTCTCTTAAGCATTATTCCATTTTTAAAGGTTTTGGGAGCCTCTAAGCATCACAATTTAGCAGTGTAAAATGTTTTGCATATTCATGTTCAGAGTTTGTTTATTTGCAAAGCTCAAGGTGTTCAAATGCTTCAGTTCCTGAGGTGGCGATGAAGACTCAATTTAACAGTAACAGACTGGCAATGTCTAACATTGAGGAAAGGAATTGAGTAAGACTAGATAATGTAATTTTACACAAAATTACACTAATTACACTGCATTATGTATACTGTAGGAGGCATGATTTCAATCCTATTCTAGATTTTCTGCTACATTTAGCTATTGACACGACCAACATCTACATATTTTAATTGTTAGATGCCTTTTTATCATCCTCTTTTCTTCCCTACATGATTGACGAACGGGCAGTGTGAAACATCCCATATCTCACTTGGTTGGATACTATTCCTTCAAATAGTCTACTTCGCCCTTAACATCCAGGGGTGCAACTTTCACTGGGGACGGGGGGGACATGTCCCCCCCACCCCACCCCCCACAGCAGCAGGGCAGCAGCGTAGCCTAGTGGTTAGAGCGTTGGACTAGTAACCGAATGGTTGCAAGATCGAATCCCCGAGCTGACAAGGTACAAATCTGTCGTTCTGCCCCTGAACAAGGCAGTGTTATGGCAAGGCAATCCCCAAGGGGAACTCCACCCCCCCATTCAGCTGAAAAGGTGGTGCAGGGAATTCAAAAATATTCTTTAGAAATATTTAACTTTTACACATTAACAAGTCCAATACCTCAAATGAAAGATAAACATCTTGTTCATCTACCCATCATGTCCGATTTTTTAAATGTTTTACAGCGAAAACACAACATATATTTATGTTAGACCACCACCAAATCAAAGGAAAAACGCAACCATTTTTTCCAGCCAAAGATAGAGTCACAAAAGCAGGATTAGAGATAAAATGAATCACTAACCTTTTGAAAATCTTCATCAGATGACACTCATATGACATGTTACACAATACATTTATGTTTTGTTCGATAATATGCATATTTATATCCACAAATCTCAGTTTACATTGACGCCATGTTCAGAAATGCCTCCAAAATATCCGGAGGAATTATAGAAAGCTACGCCAGATAACAGAACTACTCATCATAAACTTTGACTAAAGATACACATTCTACATATAATTAAAGATACACTGGTTCTTAATGTAACCACTGTGTCAGATTTTTTAAAAACGTTACGGAAAAAGCCTACCATGCAGCGCTCAGACGTAAAAGTACTCCTCCGCCATGTTGGAGTCAACAGAAATACAAAATTACATCATAAATATCCCCTTACCTTTGATGATCTTTCATCAGAATGCAGTGCAAGGAGTCCTAGTTCCCTCAATAAATCGTTGTTTTGTTCCATAATGTCCAATACTAGTGTCCAATTAGCTGCATTTGCTACCACTTTCAGCTCACGTGCCCAAATGCTGACGCTGGTCCAGGACAACTCGCACGAAAACTTCAAAAATATATATTCCAGGTCGAATAAACTGGTCAAGCTAAGTAGAGAATCAATCTTCAGGATGTTATTTTCATATATATCCAATAACGTTCCAACCGGATCATACGTTTTCAGCTGCAGCCAAATGGAACGACGGTGGCACCCACAGAGAAATGCACCACAGGGAAATTGCATTCTGTCGGGACAGTGACTATTTCCCCTCCCATTCGGTCAAAGTTCACACCAGAAGATCCATTCCACATTCTACTGAATGAGGACATCTAGTGGAAGGCGTAGGAAGTGCTACCAGATCCATATCTTATTTGGAAGTGGATAGGCGATGACTTGAAATTAGACATGTATTCAGAATTTCACTTCAGGTTTGGAAGATTGCCTGCCCTATGAGTTCTGTTATACTCACAGACATAATTCAAACAGTTTTAGAAACTTCAGAGTGTTTTCTATCCAATAGTAATAATAATATGCATATATTAGCAATCTAGGACAGAGTAGGATGCAGTTCACAATGGGCACGCAATTCATCCAAAGTGAAAATACTGCCCCCTATCCTCAACAAGTTTTAACCCACTGTTCCTAGGCTCTCGTTGAAAATAAGAATTTGTTCTGAACTGACTTGCCTAGTAAAATAAAATGATGAGATGTCATTTTTGTCCCCCATCAGTTTTATAATTGGAATGTGATAGAAAACTAGGAAACGTGTGCTTTAGGACCATGTGGACGCCTCCGAGTGGACGGGTAGGCTGTTTGGAGTGTTTATCCGACTAGATAAGAACAATTTAAATGATGTCCCGTCCCCCGCCACTTGCGCTCCTGGTAACAGTAGAGACACTGCGCTTCATCCAGTGTAGACTTCTTAAGCTTCTTTTAGAGGATATTACGAAAATGCTCTTATCTGTTCACGCTTATTCCTACACTCAGGTGAAAGTGGTATGGAAATGAGAAAAGGGATATTTCCTGCCATAGCCATATAGCCACAGGGATTATTTGATCAGGTTGTGAACTGTACATGTACCCGTGGGGACAGCCAAAGAACCCTTTAAGGTTCTTGATAGCAATGTTTTTCTAAAAGTGTTGTCAACATTGCTGTGATGTTCTACACAAGTAAGGGATGAAGACATTTTGAATTATGACAGTACAACAGCACCTAGATGAGCACTTTAATGACAGAAAAGCCACACGCAGTATGGCCTGGCTGTATAACTCTGGAAATGAGGAGAGAATTGATTATTCTTGATATCTGAAACATTATGGCACTTAAGTACCAGGGAGACGCAACAGGTACTTCCCGCTTTGTGTCAAAACAATTCACTGTTTTGCAGATGATGGATTTTTCCAGATCGTGCTTGGTTAAAGATGTGTTTGATTTGTTGATGAGCAGTGGTATTCCCATGTCAGGGGATTATAGTTGATGTGCCTTATGTGTTCTCATAACACATATCGATGTAGGACGTGTATGGTACTCGGATTAAAATGAAGTCTGTAGTGCTATTCGGTTTGTGTAGGATGTTCATGATTAAAGTAAAGTCAATGTTTAAGTATTCAGTTAACAGACATATAAAAGAAAGTTAATAGCTTGACACTAATTACAGCCTGATCCCTGCTGAGTCATTTTAATTTCATGAGCTTGAATCCGATTAGCACTTCTCCTGGATGCGTGCTGGAAAATATTGATCCTGCCGGGCTTTTAAGTATTGTTCAAAGAAGCTACTTGTTGAGAAAAAAAAAAAACGCAATGAAAAGATTATTTAAAGACAAAGTTTAAGAATGTGGATTTATGCCTGGTTGTTAAATGGCCGCGATACATTGCTAATTAAGGACACTTGAGATATTCTCTTTGCACGCTTTAAAAGTCTTCTAAAATGCTATGTTCTTTACTTCGGGTGACAAGAGTTTATTATAGCAGTTGGGTACTAAGTCAATGCTATACTGCAGACGTTTTAGATATGCCCACTTAAATATATATTTTTTTAAATTATTTTTAACTTATTTTGAAAAATGTTGCTACTGAATATAACGTTTAGCAGTTCTCACTTGGAAACACCAAGCAACAACATTTGAACCCCAGTAAGGAACAAACTGTATTCAGTGTTACAAACTAAATACAGTGTTATCTCTGCTAGTCTGTTCCTTCCTTTCCCACTGTGTTCAATGAGTAAAATGTGATCATGAGCTGGGCACATACAGTACAAGACGTGTATAACTCTAACGGTCGTCGTGGGAAGAATAAGGTGAGGACCAATGCGCAGCGTGGTGCGTGTTCATCTTTTTAATATAGTAAACTGAACACTGAATAACAAAACAAAGCAACAACTGGAACAGTTCTGTCTGGTGTAGACACACAAAGACTGAAAAAAAAACACCCACCAAACACAATCGAAAACAGGCTACCTAAATATGGTTCTCAATCAGGGAAAACGATTGACAGCTGCCTCTGATTGAGAACCATACCAGGCCAAACACAAACATAGAAAATCATAGAAAAACTAACATAGACAACCCACCCAACTCAGGCCCTGACCATACTAAAACAAAAGACAAAACAAAGGAACTATGGTCAGAACGTGACAATAACCTGAAAGAAAAGTCTTAAAAATGTTTAAATACAGCCCCAAAATACATCTTTGAATCCATTTTAAGATGCTATCTAATGGTTCACTCTGTCCTCCGCAGTTAAACAAACATTGGCGACACAATTATCTTTGCCCTCATACTGCTCTGACATTTCAGGGCCATTTTGTTTTATAATATCTTCAGAGAGGACATGATATTGTGTTTCTTCAGGCTCTTCCTATACGGATAGGAACATCTAGGAGGTCATGGCTTTATTCTGTCTGGAGCATTTGCCAGTACATTCTGCTGGGGCTTGCTATTGTTGGCCATCGACACACCACTAAGACTTGATAGACAAGGGGGAGGCACAACAAGCCAATGCAAGCGTGCTCACTGACCCAGGTGGCCACCCACACTGTGTGTGTGTGTGTGTGTGTGTGTGTATGTGTGTGTGTGTGTGTGTGTGTGTGAGAGTGAGTGAGTGTGTGAGTGAGTGAGTGAGTGAGCGTGCGTGTCCACCCGCCAGACACCTCTCTGGAGAGGAGCGTCGGATCACTTTCGCTCCATCCAGCTGGAAGCTCAAACAGGCCACCCCACTATGCCCAGAGCTAAATTGGTGGTTAAGGGGTACATTTCTGTTCCTCTAAGGCTGGGGAATAACAGAGGAACCGTCTTATTGGTCAAACTTAACCTGTGCAACCAACCTATGATATTATGTCCTCGCACAGCTGGATACAGTATATACAGTATGTATATTTAACAATACTTTCTGACAAAGACATAACGTGAAACTTTGAGTACCAATTAACTACAGTCTTTGCCACAGTGATTCCTCAGATTAAGAAGTCAATGAAGCAAAGAGTTTTGGGTTGGGTTCATTTGCATCAGAATTCTTCAGGGTAGAATTCTCCTCCCCAAATGAAAAGCTTATTAAAATGTAATGTCGTTCAAAAACTGGAGGGAAGATGGGGAGAGAGAGAGAGAGAGAGAGAGAGAGAGACAGAGAGAGACAGAGAGACAGAGAGAGACAGAGAGAGACAGAGAGAGACAGAGAGAGACAGAGAGAGAGAGAGAGAGAGAGAGAGAGACAGAGAGGGAGAGAGAGAGAGAGAGAGAGAGAGAGAGAGAGAGAGAGAGAGAGAGAGAGAGAGAGAGAGAGAGAGAGAGAGAGAGAGAGAGAGACCACCTAACGCAGAGTCTTGGATGTTCAGAGACTGTTTGTACTTTCCCTAATTAACCAGACTGAATCCAAATGAATGCGCATACATACATACAGTACATTCTCACCAGATTGCTTTTCCTCTCTGATAGATATTAATTTGGTTAGGAACTCATGTAAATGTTCTCTTTTACAAATAATGCATATTTCTAAAATTGTATTTATCCTTTCACTGTAGTGGGGTCACACAGAGGGATTATTGGTAGACTTAAACAAATCAACTTTTAAACAAAAGTGTACACCTCACACACATGGTTACACACCATGTCAGATATAGAGTTGAAATGTATTCCATTTTGAATATGCATGCCAACATTACACTTTATATACATCACAGAAGACTGAAACATAACAAAGCCGTTTGACAAAGAAACACCAGATTTTCAGTGTTTAAAAAAAGAGAATGTTTATTAATTATGAAACCCATGAGGACACGAGAGGGTCATTTGGTCATGTGACTGCAGGAAAGGCCTATGCTCACTCAAACAGATTTGATCTAGCTTATCTAGCTACTGTTGTAGCATATATATATATTTATTTTTAAATTGTCAATTGTTGTTTATGTTGCTTAACAAGCGCTTTGAGATTGTCTGTAATGAAAAAAGCGCTATAAAAGTTTAAGAAATTATTATTATTATTATTATACTCAACGTAATAACATGTTCTTATTCACAGACAGCGACAAGTGAGCCTAGCATTCGTCAGTTGTCATATACAAAGAAAAGGCTGTCAAAAGCAACAGTCTTTGTCAATCACATCAAAACAGTGCAAAGGTTGTGTGGAGGAGAGTATGAGGTGTTCCAAGAAAATGATCTGTGCTTCACCATGACAATGTCACCATGAAAACATAAACTCAGCAAAAAAATAAACATCCTCTCACTGTCAACTGCATTTATTTTCAGCAAACTTAAAATGTGTAAATATTTGTATGAACATAGCAAGATTCAACAAGAGACATGAACTGAACAAGTTCCACAGACATGTGACTAATCATTTGTCCCTGAACAAATGGGGGGTCAAAATCAAAAGTAACAGTCAGTAGCTGGTGTGGCCACCAGCTGCATTAAGTACTGCAGTGCATCTCCTTTTGCCAGTCCAGTCTGGTCCAGCGACGGTGGGTTTGTGCCCATAGGCTACGTTGTTGCCGGTGATGTCTGGTGAGGACCTGCCTTACAACAGGTTACAAGTTACAAGCCCTCAGTCCAGCCTCTCTCAGCCTATTACGGACAGTCTGAGCACTGATGGAGGGATTGTGCGTTCCTGGTGTAACTGGGCAGTTGTTGTTACCATCCTGTACCTGTCCCGCAGGTGTGATGTTCAGATGTACCGATCCTGTGCAGGTGTTGTTACATGCGGTCAGCCACTGCGACGATCAGCTGTCCATCCTGTCTCCCTGTAGCGCTGTCTTAGGCATTTCACAGTATGAACATTGCAATTTATTGACCTGGTCACATCTGTAGTTCTCATGCCTCCTTGCAGCATGCCTAAAGCACGTTCACGCAGATGAGCAGGGAACCTGGGCATCTTTCTTTTGGTATTTTTCAGAGTCAGTAGAAAGGCCTCTTTAGTGTCCTAGGTTTTCATAACTGTGACCTTAATTGCCTACGGTCTGTAAGATGTTAGTGTCTTCACGACCGTTCCACAGGTGTATGTTCATTAATTGTTCATTGAACAAGCATGGGAAACAGTGTTTAAACCCTTTACAATGAAGATCTGTGAAGTTATTTGGATTTTTACGAATTTTCTTATAAAGAGTTTATAACTAACAGCAAGAGAAGACAGGGTGTTTTTACAGATTTGTGTTTTTACAAATTACAGTTTGATTATGGAAGGGCAAGTATTTTTTTAACATGTCGTAAGGGGAAACCAAGGACAAACAACAAAATAAACAAATAACCATCTATGCAATTATTGTATGACAGGCTTTTTTATCACTCAATTAGAGCACTGTGGCACATTGATTTTCTAGAGAGGGTTTTTGGAAGCCTCCTCTTCACCTCATTTACACACAGCGCTCGTTCCATTCCAAATGGCACCCTAGTCCCTAGTGCACTACTTATTACTAGGTTCAATAGGGCTCTGGTCAAAAGTAATGCACTTCGTAGGGAATAGGGTGCCATTTGGGATGCAGACAGCCATCAGACAGTGTTGTTGTTGGATTGAGTCACTGTAAGAGCTGTGTCTCTTGTAGACAAAAAGGATTATCCACTTCTTGACATGGTTATGTATTTGCTTAGTATCGATTCCTTGTGTAATGTGTTCTCTGCCTCGATCCCAGGCACCTACTTCTGTTGACTAAATATCGGTGGAGAGGATGTGTGGAGTTGCACCCTATGTACTGCCAGGCAAGCCAATTAAAAAAATACTGCAACAACCAATGACACGTGCACTTCTTCGATCAGTGTCACTTTGGGGTCCTTTAACCCCAACGATTCACATTTTAGATAAAGAGTTTGGTCGTATTCCTTTATGTTTTGCAGACAGTTGCTTGATGTTTTTTATTGTTTAAACTATTTGGGGTAAATCATTCTCAGTGTGGGTCTTGGAGAACCACTCTGAAGGTGCTATAATGGTGCTATAACCCATTATCTGGCAGCATGCTGCTTGGGGCCTCGCATCTACAGTACTTGGGCCAATGCCTGGTTGAGGAAAAACAGATGCATTTCTGTGTTAAGGGTTTGGATGGATGGACCAGTCACAGCTAACTGGTAGTACACCATTGTCAAACAGCATTTTATGTACAGCAAATGTATAATTTGGTTGCAGACAATACTGTGTCGTCTTATAGTCTTGTCTGTATAGAAAAGATAGTGATTACTGCTGTTTCATGTTTTCTAAAAACTCGCTCCCCTCATCCTGACTGGAACAAATAGATGTATAACTGCTGTACCCCAAATACACCATTTCTCAATTCCAAAGGAAGGACATTTGGAGTCCCTTATCTCTCTTTGAGCTGTGCCGGGGTGACAATCCGTGGGAGTTCCTCCTCCGACGTGTTTATGTGCCGCTAAACCATTAACTATCTTACTCTGCTGGCTGGCTTGCAAACCTGTTTGCTTTGAAGGTGACAGAGACACTGAACTCCCCCATGCGGTTGAGCTTGAGCTGCAAGATAATGAGGCTGTGCTGGTTCTCCTTATTATGCTGGGGGGGAAAAAACATTACGCAAGTTGTACATTTAAGTTAGCTTTTTGCAATGCTTTTTGAGTGTGAACTTACTGTATTTTTGTATTTCTGGATTAAATGGTTTAGTCTAAACCAACTAAGAGAGGTCCTATGTACAAGCCTGGGAGAGTGTGATGGTTTCCACTATGTAGATATTGATCTATTTAGGACTCCAGTTATAAACGGAAAGCAATAGCATGGCTAACAGAGGTGTGGATTATCCTTATGATGCCCTTTAATTTGTTTTCTTCAAAAGCCAGTGGGTGTATATCATATATATCATTGAAATGACTATTGTACCGCTATAAATATTGCTAATTGTACCTATAACTGGGAAAGTGGACTATTTTGGCCTTGCATATTGTAGCATGGCTAACAGAGGGGTCAGGGTAGTTTTAGCTGTAGCATGGCTAACAGAAGGGTCAGGGTAGTTTTAGCTGTAGCATGGCTAACAGAAGGGTCAGGGTAGTTTTAGCTGTAGCGTGGTTAACAGAGGGGTCAGGGTAGTTTTAGCTGTAGCATGGCTAACAGAAGGGTCAGGGTAGTTTTAGCTGTAGCGTGGTTAACAGAGGGGTCAGGGTAGTTTTAGCTGTAGCATGGCTAACAGAAGGGTCAGGGTAGTTTTAGCTGTAGCATGGCTAACAGAAGGGTCAGGGTAGTTTTAGCTGTAGCGTGGTTAACAGAGGGGTCAGGGTAGTTTTAGCTGTAGCATGGCTAACCGGTGGTGTAATGGAGGGTATACGCAGGTATATGACTTATATACACTTTTTTTGTGGGCATTGTGTATACTCACATCCCCCCAATGTGTATCAAAGTAGTGTAGTGGAGGTATACGCCATATCAATTAATAAAGGCTGATGGAGCATATCAGAATGTTTAGAATGTTGGTAAACTATTATCTATTCACATTTTAAGAGCAGCAATGTGCTAATGGACACATGCGTGAATGTTCCAAAATGTAATTTGTGGGAAAACACCATTCTAAAATGTACACTGCACATGAGAGCATTTTCATGGACAGCGATGGAAATTTAAAAATAGGGGAGATCTAAAGATGCAACAACTATCATGGGTTGCTAATGTGACTAGGATAATGGCTTTGGCAGCTTGAACAACAATTTTTCTAAAGGCTACTTTGAAGCAAGGTCAGACATGGCAGAATGATATCATGATTATTTGCACCAATCCAGTGGCCATTTGTTTTGCAAACTCCATTTTATGTATGCTACAGAAACACCACTAACCAAACAACAGTGCTAGATGTCTTGGTAGTTGAATTAAAGAGTAACTACAAAGAAATAAGTCAATTTCTTGGATTTTTCCAAGACCTCAAAAGTGGTCCCCTGATGTGGTTTAAGCATTGTTGTGTACTTAGAACATCCATTTGTGTTGTTTTTCTATTAGAAAGTGTGACTTTCTAATCAGAAACCTGTGAATTTCTGACAGACTCATTTATGTTTCGATAGTAGGCCTACTATTAGCCTACTTGCAAAGTACAGCTAGGGTTGGCCTGTCTGTGAAAGACCAATATGTGGGATTTATTTCCAAATTAGAGTATACCCACTTCTCCAGGAACCACTGCACCACTGCGTCTAACAGATAGTTCAGAGTAGTTCTGGCCATAGCATGGCTACCAGAGAGCCCAGGGTGTCTATCAGATGGCTGGTTCATGAGTTCTGTTCCTGCAGAGGGAGAGAGACCTGTCTGTGATGCCGCATTCACGTCATGTTGGAAACCTAGGACTTCCGAGTTCAAATTAAAGTAGGTAATTTGCATAGAGCTTCCTATTGGTTGATTCTGATACTTCTTAAGTGGGAAACATGGTATCATCTTTCTTTCTACAATGTCCAAGTTTCCGAAATGTCGTGAACGCTGCATGAGGCCCTAATGGATTTTGTAGCCCAGCTTTGGAGGACAGATGGTGTGCATTGAGGTGATGGGCTGTGGCTGTGGTTGTGGTGTGTGTGTGTGTGGAGGAAGGGGATTTAATGCTCCATGACCCAGATCCGCACTGAGCAGTGATGTTTCCCCAGCATATGTGTGTGTGTGTGTGTGTGTGTGTGTGTGTGTGTGTGTGTGTGTGTGTGTGTGTGGTGACACTCAAATAAAGTGAAGGAAGAGTGACATAGACATTGTGTGTGTGCATGAAATGGTGAAGCTGAAGGGAGGAGTGACTGGGACAGCTGTGAGTGTGTTTATATGTGTATTTGGGTGTGTGACTTCTGGGACGTGTGGCCTAGTGTGTGTGTGCTTGAGCTGCTCTGTATCCCTCCTCCTCCATCACTGTCACACAGCTGTCCCCTTCCTGGACGACCTGTCACTCCACAGAGTCTTTCATCATATATATATATATATATATATATATACAGTATCTCTCTCTCTCTCTCTCTCTCAAATCAAAGTTTATTTTTCACGTGCGCCGGACGCAACAGGTGAAATGCATACTTACAGGCTCTAAACTAAAAAGTGCAAAAAAGGTATTAGGTGAACAATATGTAGGTAAAGAAATACAACAACAGTAAAAAGACAGGCTATATACAGTAGCGAGGCCATATACAGTAGCGAGGCTATATACAGTAGCGAGGCTATAAAAGTAACAAGGCTACATACAGACACCGGTTAGTCAGGCTGATTGAGGTAGTGTGGACATGTAGATATGGTTAAAGTGACTATGCATATAGGATGAACAGAGAGTAGCAGTAGTGTAAAAGAGGGCTTGGCGGGGGGTGGGTGGGACACAATGCAGATAGCCCGGTTAGCCAATGTGCGGGAGCACTGGTTGGTCGGCCCTACTGAGGTAGTATGTACATGTCATACTACAATACTGTTTTGTCATACAGTACATGCCGTCTGTAGTTACAGCCTCAGACAACATGTACTGAGCATGTGGAGAAGCTGTGTTCAGTCACAGAGTGTGTGGATGCAGCGCATCACCTGGCCAGAATGGTTGATAACCTCTCTTTATCGTGTCACAATGACAAGCACAATAAACTAAACAAAACAGAAGCAAATGGAAATGTATTTTGTAAACCCTTTACATTTGTCCTGCATGTCATTAACTATTAATTATCTACCACCATCTACGTATACGATTTTTAAAATGACACTAAGTATTGAGATCTGTTTGGGATTTTTTTAACAGCTAGATAGGGATTATCATTTTATTCGACTTTGGGTCCATTACTCATGCAAAACTCACAGAACAGATATGCATGACACCGTCCAAATCATCACAATCATCTCTGTGTCCTTGTGGAAAGTCCAAAGGGTAATTCTGTCTCTATGACTAACCGGCTCGCATCATACCCCCGATGTTATGGAAAAGGAACAGGGCTAGCATGTTAGAGGGCCAGGGCTTCCGAAGCAGGGTAGAGTCAGTCAGACAAGTGGGTGGGTGAAGGAGGCCATTCCTTCCTCTTCAGTGATTGTGTTTGGAAGTATGGAGGTTTGTCAGAGATACAACATACTTCATGTTCTCAGTCTCTTGGCAGAATATCATCAGTCACGTGGAGTTCTGTTCTGAGACTGATGATTCCACAAGACTCGATATCATGTGAGAGTCAAAATTAGAGGAGAGCAAACAGCCCTGCCTCAGGCTAAGGCGTAACGGATGTGTCATAGGTGCCATGCAGGCACAGAATGACAATAAATAAGTAGGAAGTGGCATTGACTCAGGCATGGAGACGCGAGGTTGTCAATACTTGATTTACATGGCTATTTTTAGAGTAGGGCAACACTTGAGAAGTCATAACTTGTAAACAGACAGACGTGTCAAACTGTCAGGGGTGGAATTTAGTATACCGTTATTTTACTTATATTGATTTGTCTTTGGTTATTATTTTATACATTCCCAGTAGGCATACATAAATTAGGCTTACAAGCTGTTGAACACACTATACTTGTGTTGTACCTCATACTGCAGCATTTCCTGTAAAACAGTTGCTATTGTAAAGCAGTTCAGAGCTGTGCGGCCTGGGGAATGTTTGTGCAGTTCTGAACTCTGCAAGCAGTGCAAATGTCTCTGGTCTGGTGTCCGATAGATTCTAATTACCTCTGCACAATTTAATGAACATACGCTGGTGGATCGTAGGGGTTGTCCCCTAACTCCGTGGATGTAACCAATTGCACTCTTCACGGTTGGGAGAAACATACTGCTCTCTCTCTCTCTCGCTCTCTCTCTCTCTCTCTCTCGGAGTGCATGCTGGGAGTGAGTCGTCAAGCAGGAGTGATTGTGAGAACGAATGGAATTTCTTTTCACTCTATTGGGTTTTGGTATGTACATATATATATATTGATTAGTTTAGTTGTTTTAAGGGTATATTGTTTAACTATCACTAAGCACGTATAGGGGTGGTGGGATCTTTGAGGTTGGTTTTTCGCGAGGGCACAACCAGCGGGTGGGGCTGGTTGCAATGGCCACTCGCGGAAATGTAGAGTTTGAAAAACTTAGTCGGAGGCATGGAGTAAAAATTCCTGCTGCGGCTGGGTGTTCAGTGGAAGAATGTAGCTTGGCTGTGGGTGCTATCATTGGGTATGATAGCATTAAATCAGCCTCAAGGATGAATAGCGCTGTAGTGATATTCTTAGATTCAATTGAAAAGGTGAATAAGATAGTTGAGAGGGGTGTTGTGTTGCGGGAGACACAGACGCCGGTATTTCCGCTTATGAATCCTGCGAAGAAAGTTATGCTTTCTAACGTGCCACCATTTGTTAGAGATGAAGTGTTAGAGCGAGAGTTATCTCGCCATGGTCAAATCGTATCTACAATAAAGAAGGTTCTTTTTGGATGCAAATCTCCGTTGTTGAAACATGTCGTGTCTCATAGGAGACAAGTGCATATGATTTTAAAAAAGGAAGGAGATGAACTGAATTTAGCGTTTAGTTTTAAGATTGATGGATTTGATTATGTCTTTTATGCATCTACTGAATCAATGAAATGTTTTGGATGTGGAAGAGAGGGGCATTTGGTGCGTAATTGTCCCGAGAATGAACGCGCTGAGCCTGGTAGTAGCTTTAGTGCGGGTGCAACTAACGTACCACAGCGAAGGGATGAAAATACTACAGGTGTAGGGGAAGAGAGAAGGTGGGCAGATGTGGTTGGAAAAGTAGGAGAGGAAGGCATTGTGGATACGGGGGCAATTGTGGTAGATCAGAACAAAGAGGGAGGGGAAACACTAGGTGAGATTGCGACTGCCGTCGCTGAGGTGGTGCTGGAAAATGAAATTGGAGGTCAAGAGGAGATTGAAATAACGGAAAAAGAAGCGGATGTTTTCAAAATACCGAGGAGTAAAAGGAAGAATTTAAGGGGTGGTGAAGGGTCTAATTCTAAGACAAAGGTAGAGATGGATAAATCAGGTGAAGATGAACAGGTTGTAGAGATGGGGTTTTCTTCTGGGGAGGATAGCGAGAGTGAGTCATCTGACGCGTCACAACAATATAGTGAGATAGATGGGGTGGAAGGGAGGTATGGGATCGAGAAGATACGTCAATTTCTGAAGTTGACAAAAGGGAAGAAATATATGCAGGATTACAATGTAACTGATTTTTTCCCTGAACGTGAATTGTTTATTGAATCAGCAAAGTTTCTGATGTCAAAAATTACAGGGGGAGGTTTGAAAAGCCCTGAAATTGCTAGACTCAAGAAAGTGGTCACGAGAGTAATAAGTGATGCAAATTCTAAAGAAAATGAAAGAGTTCAGTTGCAGTTTTAACTCTGTAAAGAGATGTGGTGGCTGTATCTTCCTCTGTATTTTTTTCTTATCCATGAGCAGTTTTAAGATCTCTTCTTTAAACGTAAATGGGGCAAGAGATGTTAAAAAAAGAGCCATGGTGTATGAGTTAATGAGGGGAAAGGGAAGTGACATAATTTTTCTACAAGAAACGCATAGTAATTTGGAAAATGAAGTTATGTGGCAACAGGAGTGGGGGGGGACAGTGGTGTGTAGTCATAAAAACTCAAAAAGTGGGGGTGTGGTTATCTTGTTCTCAAAAGGGTTTTTGCCTTTGTCATATGAGGTTGAAGAGGTAGTTGAGGGGAGGTTATTAAAAGTTAGAGCAAGGTATGAAAACATCAATATGTGTCTGATAAATGTATATGCCCCAGTGGTGACAGTTGAGAGGGTATGTTTTTTAGAGACATTATCAAATACCATTGAGAAATGTAACAAAGAAGATTATTTGTTTATTGCTGGGGATTTTAACTGCACAGTTAGCGATTTAGATAGAAATCACCAAGAACCTCATATAGCCTCAAGGACGTTTTTAAAACGCCTTATTGTAACAAATGAACTGTGTGATATTTGGCGGAGTCAACATGAAGGAACAAGGCAGTACACCTGGGCGCATGTGAGAGAGAACATCATCTCTATGGCCAGGTTAGATAGGTTTTATGTTTTTGAGCATCAATCTCAGGTCTGTAAATCAAGTGTGATAACTCCAGTGGGATTTTCTGATCATTGTTTAATAACAGAGGTGGTGTTCATTAACGATGTAAAACCTAAAAGCGCATATTGGCATTTTAATATAACTTTATTGAGTGATGCTCACTTCAGGAAATGTTTCAGTATTTTTTGGGAGAGGTGGAGGGCTCAAAAGGCCAGTTTTGTATCCCTTCAACAATGGTGGGATATAGGGAAAATACAGATTCAACAATTTTGTAATCAATACACGAGGAATGTCACCAAGGATATCACCAGATCAATGAAAGCCCTAGAGATTGAAATAGTGGAACTCATGACGTTGGTTGAGACCACAGGAGATCGAGGCCATACTCAGGCCCTCAAGAGGAGAAAAGCTGCATTGGCAGATCTGCTGGGTATCAGAGCACAGGGGGCACTGGTGAGAAGTAAATTTCAGGGCATATCTGAAATGGATGCCTCATCCAAATTTTTCTTTGGTTTAGAGAAAAAGAATGGACAAAGAAAAATTATTCATTGTCTCAAATCAGCTGTTGGACAAGAGCTCACTAGCCCTAGTGAAAACAGAAAGAGGGCAGTAGAGTTCTATGCTGAGCTCTACAAGTGTGAGTACAAAGAGGACAAAACAGTGACACAGCAGTTCTTTGATGGGCTCCCAAAGGTGCCTGCAGAAGCTCGGGTTGAGCTTGAGCAACCATTGTCTTTGCAGGATTTATACACTGCATTAAAAGGCATGGAAAATGGAAGGGCACCAGGCATTGATGGGCTTCCCGTTGACTTTTTTAAGTCTTTTTGGGCTATGTTGGGAGAGGATTGGTTAGAAGTAGCTAATGATAGTTTAACCGGAGGGTTACTACCAATAAGCTGCAGAAGGGCTGTCCTCACCCTACTGCCCAAAAAGGGTGACCCGAGGGAGGTGAAGAACTGGAGGCCGGTGGCTTTATTGTGTACTGATTATAAGATATTGTCAAAGGCTTTGTCCAACAGGCTGAGGGAGGTGATGGGGCAAATCATACATACGGATCAGTCCTACTGTGTTCCTGGCAGGCAGATAGGGGATAACATTTCTCTGATTCGTGATTTTTTGGACGTCTCTAGGGCTATTGGGTTGGATGCTGGTCTAATTTCAATTGATCAGGAAAAGGCATTTGACCGAGTTGAACATCAATATTTATGGCACACGTTTGAGGCGTTTGGGTTCAGCTCTGGTTTTATTGCCATGATAAAGGTGATATATGGTGACATTGAAAGTGTATTGAAAGTTAACGGTGGTTTGAGTGCTCCTTTTAAAGTGTGTAGAGCACATATGTCAGAGTCAAGGCCCGCGGGCCACATCCGGCCCGCAAGAAGGTTTTTTACGGCCCCTGGGATGATCTTGATTTATTATTAGAACCGGCCCGCAGCAAGCCGGCAGCCCGCAGATCTTTTACACGCACCAATACTACATTTCCCACAATGCAAAGGTGACGCACCGAGCAGTAGGCTGCTTCATTTCAATATTTATTGGCACAGCAGTCGTCAGCATCACAGTAAAATTAACTTTCAGATACCCATCAAAAATGGCAAAACGGAAGGTGGATACTGAGAACCGGGGGTTTCAAACAAGGTGGGAGTCGGAGTATATGTTCACGAAGGTAGCTGGAAAACCTGTGTGTCTTCTGTGTGGAGAAAGTGTGGCGGTACTGAAAGAGTATAATCTGAGACGACATTATGAAACGAAACACGCGGACAAAAACAAGAATATGGACATGGAACAAAGGCTACAAAAGGCAGAGGAATTAAAACGAGGCCTCAAATCTCGACAGGCTCTGTTCAAAAAAGCCAAATCACAAGGCCAGGCTGCTGTCAAGGCCAGTTTTATTTTGGCAGAAGAGATCGCTAAATCAGCCCGGCCATTTACGGAGGGGGATTTCATCAAAAACTGCATGATTAAAGTTTGTGACGAAGTTTGCCCAGAAAAAAGGCAACTCTTTTTAAATGTGAGTCTGAGCAGAAACACCATTGCCGAGAGAGTAGACCAGTTGTCCATCAATCTAAAAGAGCAGCTTGTGAAAAAGGGAAAAGATTTTATTGCATATTCCTTGGCTGTGGATGAGAGCACCGACATTTCTGACATTGCCCAGTTGTCAATTTTCATCCGCGGAGTGGACTCCAACCTAAGCGTGACAGAGGAGTTTTTGGCTTTACGTCCTATGCATGGCACAACTACGGGGCATGATTTGTATGAAGAGGTGTCAAGATGTGTAAATGAGATGGAGCTGCCTTGGGAAAAACTCGTGGGTTTGACAACCGACGGAGCACCTGCGATGTGTGGACACAGGAGCGGACTGGTGGCGAAGATACGGGAAAAGATGCAAGAGGAAAACGCGACAGGTGAGCTGACAGCTTATCATTGTATCATACACCAGGAAGCGTTGTGCGGTAAAGCCTTGAAAATGGAGCATGTAATGAGCATCATCACGCGCACAGTTAACTTTATCAGAGCCAAAGGTTTGAATCACCGCCAGTTCAAGGCATTTCTGACGGAGTTAGAAACGGAGCATGGTGATTTGCCTTATCACACAGAGGTGCGATGGCTAAGCCAGGGAAAGGTGCTTCAAAGATGTTTCGAGCTTCGTGAGGAGATTTGTCTGTTCTTGGACAGCAAAGGGAAAGACACAACACAACTCCGAGACGAAATGTTTCTGTGTGAAATGGCTTTTCTGTGTGACATTACGAGTCATCTGAATGCAATAAACTTGCAGCTGCAGGGTCGGGATCGTGTCATCTCTGATATGTACAGTACAGTGAAGGCATTTAAAACCAAACTGACTCTGTGGGAGACGCAGATGCGGAAAGAAAATTTGAGCCACTTTCCCAGCTGCCAGACCATGAAAGAGAAGCTCTCTACCAGTGCGTTCCCGAGCACACAGTTGGCTGATAAAATAGGTATGCTTGCCGCTGACTTTCGACGCCGATTTGCTGACTTTGAAGCACAAAAAAGCAGGTTGGAACTGCTCGGTAACCCATTTGCTGTTGACGTGGAAAGCTCACCACCAAACCTCCAAATGGAGTTGATTGACCTCCAATGCAATGATGCACTGAGGGCAAAATATGCGGCAGTGGGTGCTGCGGAGTTCGCCCGTTTCCTCCCCGGCACAATGCCCCAGCTGCGCATCCAGGCTGCTCAAACGTTGTCTATGTTTGGCAGCACATACCTGTGTGAACAACTGTTTTCTTTGATGAACCTGAACAAAACATCACACAGAAGTCGACTTACTGCTGAACACCTCCACTCAATTCTGAGGATTTCTTCAGCTCAGAGCCTTACCCCGAACATTGATGAACTTGTGGAAAAGATGGGACACCACCAAGTATCACCCTCAACCTCAAACAAGTGAACATTACTGTGCAATCACATATTTAGAGTTTTTACTCAGTTCAAGTTTAAAAGTTAAAATTTAATATTTGTTTTCACTGCATGTTACTTCTCCTTAAACAAAGTGTTGTTTTTGATTAATAGATTTTTGCACTTTATTTTTTTGTATTTCAATCCAATTATATTTTAAAAATATTTCAGTTGAGTGGATGATAGAAAATTGCTATTATTGTTTTTTCTTTGAAGTAAATTTAGCCCACTTTTGCTAAAATAGAAAATATAGTCTACTGATGGTGCCTTGAATACCGGTTTCTTTCATTTAATGTTCATGTTATGGGGATATTTATATAAAGGAAATTTGTCTTTTGTGTCTGTTGAAAATTAAAGATTACTGACAGAGCCATAAGAAAATATTGCTTTATTTATCTGATCATATTGTAATATATTTGTTAGGTTTTCAGTAGGTTCAATTAGGTTCACTAGACTATATGCGTCATTTAAAAATTTTTCAATGAACATTCGAACAGTCCGGCCCTCGTCTTGTAGCTGATTTTTTTATTTGGCCCTCCGTCCATTTGACTTTGACACCCCTGGTGTAGAGGTATTAGGCAGGGATGTTCTATGTCTGGGATGTTATATGCTATTGCTATAGAGCCACTACTAAATAGCATTAGAAGTCGCATTGCAGGGGTGTGCCTTTCAGAGGATATTCCTCCTATTCGTCTTTCAGCCTATGCTGATGATGTAGTTGTGTTAGTGAAAAATCAAGCGGAGGTGGATAGCTTGAGTCTAATGGTTGATCGTTTTAGGGGAATATCCTCTGCAAAGGTAAATTGGGAAAAGAGTTGTGCTTTACAGATTGGAGAATGGTCTGGAGGGATCATGGCTTTGCCAGGGGGGCTGGAATGGTGTAAGGGAGGTTTTAAGTATCTTGGAGTGTATCTAGGAGATGAGGGGACTATGGAAAAAAATTGGAGTGGGGTGGTTGAAATGGTGGAAGGGAGGATGAGGAGATGGCGTTGGTTACTATCTCGTATGTCATATAGAGGGCGCACTATTATAGTTAACAATGTGATTGCCTCTGCACTGTGGCATCGGTTGTCAGTTTTAGAACCACCATCTGGCCTTCTGGCTAAGATACAGGCAATTATTGTGGATTTCTTTTGGGATAAATATCACTGGGTTCCACAAAGTGTTTTGTATTTGTCAAAAGAGGAGGGGGGACAAGGTCTTGTACATCTTGCTAGTAGGGCTGCTGCTTTCCGGTTTCAGTTCATTCAAAGGCTGCTTTATGGACCGGAAAATGTGGTGTGGAGAGGGGTGGCAGGTCTTATATTACAGAGGGTTGGAGGATTAGGTTTAAAGAAGGCTTTATTTCTGGTTGATAGTAGCCAGATTTCTAGGGAGGGAGTACCTTCGTTTTATAGAGGCCTTCTCAGAGTGTGGAGCATAATGAAGGTGTCCAGAAGAACTTCAGCGGAGTCAGTGCATTGGCTGTTGGAGGAACCTCTGGTGTATGGGGCGAGACTGGACTGTACAACTGCAGCTGTTCCACATTTCTCCAAGATTCTGGTGAAGGGGAAAATCATCACCTTAAGACAGTTAATGGCCATGGCTGGGCCCGCCTTAATGGATGGAAGAAGGGTGGCAGAACATTTGGGGATGAGGTCGGAAAGGATTGTCGGACAAATGCTGGGGAGCTGTAGGAAGGCTCTGTCAGCGGAAGAATGGGATATGCTTAGTAGCCACAAGAAGAAGGTGCAAGATGAAGACGTCTCATTTCCAAAACTAGGGATTACACCAAATATCCCAGAGTCAGAAAGAAAGGCGTTATTGCTGGATTTGAGAGGGTTGGAGGAGGTGGGTTTGGATGAGGTGAATGGGAAGGAATTGTATAGGGGGTGTGTCAAGGTGTTGAATAAAGATAAATTGAAAAATAGAAAAGATACTCCATGGAGGGTAAAATTGGGCATTGATGACAAGGTAAAGCCAGCATGGAGAGCACTGTACAAACCACCGTTACAAAAGGGTACTGGTGATATGCAATGGAGGGTTTTACATGGCATCATTGCAGTTAATGCTTTTGTATCTGTTATTAACTCAGATGTTAGAGATGGATGTCCTTTTTGTAATATAAGAGAAACCATTTTTCACTGTTTTATGGAGTGTGAGAGGATAAAACCGCTATTGGAAATGTTGGAATCTTTGTTTAAAGCTGTAGGGGAGTTTTTCAATAACACTGTTTTTATTTTGGGGTTTCAATATAGTAAACAACAGAAAAGAAAATGTCAAATGTTAAATTTTATTTTGGGACAAGCTAAGATGTCAATTTTTCTGAGTAGGAAACATAAGATAGAAACGGGATATGGGCAGGATGTAAGATGTGTTTTTAAAGGTTTAGTGAAAGCAAGAATAAAAGTAGATTTTGAGTTCTTTTCAGCTGTAAAAGATCTCCTATTATTTGAGGAGAAGTGGGCCTACGAAGGAGCACTTTGTTTTGTAGAGGAGGGGAAATTATTTTTTGCTGCTGAAATAAGTTGAATGTATATGTTATGTATTTATTTTTGTTTAGGAATTACATTTTGTTATTTCATTTTTGAAAAGGCAGTGTGTCATTATTTATGTTAACACTTGAGTAAAAAATAAAGGTTTTATAAAAACTCAAACTCTCTCTCTCTTTCTCTCTCTCTCTTTCTCTCTCTCTCTCTCTCCCTCTCTCTCCCTCTCTCTCTCTCTGTATTACGTAACTTAATTGATTTTTAGCGGGAGGAAAAGTGCTCAGATTTCATGCACATTCTAAGGTATTTGAAATGAGCTGTTCTAATGGTACATACGTAGGATCTTAATTTGAGCCAGTTTGCTACAGCAGCAATATATTCCTGCAGCAACAGGAAATGTTAATTATTATGTGGATTATAATTAATGGACAATTTTTGTAGGATTCGACACATTTTTCATTAGGGCAAATAAAGTCGTACATTTTAAAGTGGAAATTAGACATTTTAGACACCTTTTTAAACCTTGAATACACTACAAGTTTTAAACCTTAGAGAGAGAGAGAGAGAGAGAGAGAGAGAGAGAGAGAGAGAGAGAGAGAGAGAGAGAGAGAGAGAGAGAGAGAGAGAGAGAGAGAGAGAGAGAGAGAGAGAGAGAGAGAGAGAGAGAGAGAGAGAGAGAGAGAGAGAGAGAGAGAGAGAGAGAGAGAGAGAGAGAGAGAGAGAGAGAGAGAGAGAGAGAGAGAGAGAGAGAGAGAGAGAGAGAGAGAGAGAGAGAGAGAGAGAGAGAGAGAGAGAGAGAGAGAGAGAGAGAGAGAGAGAGAGAGAGAGGTTATTGTCACATTATTTGAATGAATGTTATTCATTAAAAAGCACAAATGAATGAATATTATTACATCTGTCAAAAAGCCAATCAAAATGTTAATTTCCTCTTGAACCTAATGTTGCCAAATCCATATATTTTCATGAAGGTAACAGAAATGCTGCCGTTTTGACCAGTGAGACATTTGGCTTCATACTGTGAGAGAAGTCAGCTCTCATTGAAAGATGTGTCTTCAAAAACCCATATCAAGTATGCATTGTTCAGCGACATCAAATTGCTTCCAGGAAATAACCACATCTACATGTCACAATAATAATGTAACTCTTAGGAAGAGAGTTTTCCAGGTTAATGAATCAGTCATCAATCCCAACTTTCCATTAAAGCAGAACACGATGACAGGATGTTTTTTTTTTCTTCATTTATTGTTACTATTATGAATTGTTTACTCCTGATTTGACAACCCAGAGTGACCTGTAATCTTTCCCCTCATCACAAACCTCTAATATGGCGGCTTTAATCCAAATGATTCTGTTTAGCCCCTGGCCTGCCTGCTTGCGCAAACTGAACACACACACACACAAACGCGCAGCAACAGCAGCAACCACATTAGGGCACAGCCTACTGAATGTGTAAACGATGACGGCCGGGGAGGAGAAGAGAAAAAAGAACTGGGAGGAAAATGTCCACATTTGTCTTTTTCACTCATAATTATAATGCCATTTGGAGTGTGAATAATCGCTCTGCTGTTATTTTAAATCCGCCAACACTAATATGGCCAAATTTACCAGCATCAGTGAATGCACTTTGACAGCTGCTATGTTTTGCTTCCCCGGGTCGCTGTCTGTCAATCACTGGGGATTATGGGTAAATACAACCAGCCCACCTGCCTCTGGTGTACTCTAATTCTGTACCATGATTATAGATTCAAACTGAACAAGATAGATAGAAGGACAAGGCCTGTTTCCTTTGTATGGATTATCTATTACGTTCCCATTTTGCACATTTCCACATTTTCACACACATTATTCCATTGCTATATTAAACAAACAGATACAGGCTCTAACATAGCCACTTGACAAGATAGACAAATATAGTGTACGCTGGATGCAATGTCTTTCATTGTGATGGGGTTATTTAGTGGCTTGCAGATGTACATCTATAAAGGATTCTAAACCACTATACATACATTTGCGTAATGAGGGTTGATATGACAGACTGGCCAGTGATGGCAATGTTGTGAGAGTTCCCAATTCCCTGGAACTCGCCAGAGAGATTCATTTTTGACAGGCATACAGACAGAGGTTGGTTTGTAGATATTCACCTCTTTGTGTCCCTAATGGCACCCTATTCCCTATATTCCCTACTACTTTTCACCAGAGCCCTATGGGATAAAGGGAATAGGGTGCCATTTGGGATGCTAGCCAATCACTGGCTTTCACTGAGCTAGCTATAGCTGTGACCTGACCTCCTTGAGCAGCTAATTCCAAACATTCCCTGTCACATCTCTCCCTTTGATAATTACCACTTCATCTGGGAGCCACAGGGTGGATTATTCTCTGGACAGAGAGCACAATTAGACACTATTTCCGCCACAATGAATGTCTGGATAGATGGTTAGACGCCGGTCAGAGCTTTTTTCTTCCTTGCTCCCATGTGTTCTGTTGATACAAAGAAAGTCAGGCTTGTCAATTCAATACCAACTATGTTTTTTTTGTCTTGGTGAAAGACTAGGCTTGTGAAAATGAAAAGACTTGTCTCTCTCTATTAATAAGAGAGGTGTACAATAGGAATGGCCAGTGCTATTAACTGGTCAGATCAAGGTGTAGGTACAGGCTATGAGCACCAGCTGAAGGCTTGGCAAAAGGCTTGAAAAAACACTCATGTTTGGAGTCAAATCGAAATATATTGCTCCAGAAATATAGCAACTTCATATTCTCTGTGCATTGACTTCCATGCAGTTACAGACGTGATCCAGCAGTGAACTATACATTGAGTGTACAAAACATTAAGAACACCTTCCTAATATTGCGTTGCACCCCCTTTTACCCTCAGAACAGCCTCAATTCATCAGGGCATAGACTCTGCAAGGTGTTGAAAGCGTTCCACATGGATACTGGCCCATGTTGACGCCAATGCTTCCCACAGTTGTGTAAAGTTGGCTGAATGTCCTTTGGGTGAGGGACCATTCTTGATGCACACAGGAAACTGTTGAGCGTGAAAAACCCAGCAGCGTTACAGTTACATCTTTGTTATTGTCCATTCACCCTCTGAATGGCACACATTCAGTGGCTTGTGAAAGTATTCACCCCCTTGGCATTTTTCCTATTTTGTTGCCTTACAACCTGGAATTAAAGTAGATTTTTTGGGAGGTTTGTATAATTTAATTTACACAACATGCCTACCACCTTGAAGATGCATTTTATTTATTTATTGTGAAACAAACAAGAAATAAGACAAAAAAACTGAAAACCTGAGTGTGCATAACTATTGACCCCCCCAAAGTCAATACTTTGTAGAGCCACCTTTTGCAGCAATTACAGCTGCAAGTCTCTTGGGGTATGGCTCAATATGCTTGGCACATGTAGCCACTGGGATTTTTGCCCATTCTTCAAGGCAAAAACTGCTCCAGCTCCTTCAAGTTGGATGGGTTCCGCTGGTGTATTCCCCTTAAACCACCCAAGTGTTGTTTTAGCAGGATGCTTAGGGTCGTTGTCCTGCTGGAAGGTTAACCTCTGTCCCAGTCGCAAATCTCTGGAAGACTGACACAGGTTTCCCTCAAGAATTTCCCTGTATTTAGCTCCATCCATCATTCCTTAAATTCTGACCAGTTTCCCAGTCCCTGCCGATGAAAAACATCCCCACAGCATGATGCTGACCACCATGCTTCACTGTGGGGATGGTGTCCTCAGGGTGATGAGAGGTGTTTGACTTGCGCCAGACATAGCTTTTTCCTTGATGACTAAAAAGCTACATTTTAGTCTTGTCTGACCAGAGTACCTTCTTCCATATGTTTGTGGAGTATGTTTGTGGAGTCTCCCACATGCCTTTTGGCAAACACCAAATGTGTTTGCTTATTTTTTTCTTTAAGCAATGGCTTTTTTTCTGGACACTCTTCTGTAAAGCCCAGCTCTGTGAAGTGTACGGCTTAAAGTGGCCCGGTTTAAAGCGGCCCTCTCTTGGCAGGTTTATGGACGGATACTCCAATCTCTGTTGTGGAGCTTTGCAGCTCCTTCATGGTTATCTTTGGTCTCTTTGTTGCCTCTCTGATTAATGCCCTCCTTGCCTGGTCTGTGAGTTTTGGTTGGTGGCCCTCTCTTGGCATGTTTGCAGTGGTGCCATATTCTTTCCATTATTTAATAATGGATTTAATGGTGCTCTGTGGGATGTTAAAAGTTTCAGATATTTTTTTTTATAACCCAAACCTGATCTGTATTTCTCCACAACTTTGTCCCTGACCTGTTTCGAGAGCTCCTTGGTCTTCATGGTGCCGCTTGCTTGGTGGTGTCCCTTGCTTAGTGGTGTTGCAGACTCTGGGGCCTTTCAGAGCAGGTGTATATATACTGAGATTATGTTACAGATCATGTGACAGTTAGATTGCATACAGGTGGACTTTATTGAACTAATTATGTGACATCTGAAGGTATTTGGTTGCACCAGATCATATTTAGGGGCTTCATAGCAAAGGGGTGAATACATACACACACACCACTTTTCTGTTGTTGTTTTTTCTGAATTATCTGATACAAGTAATTTTTTTTCCCATTTCACTTCACCAATTTGGACTATTTTGTGTATGTCTATTACATGAAATCCAAATAAAAATCCATTTAAATTACAGGTTGTAATTGAACAAAATAGGAAAAATGCCAAGGGGTATGAATACTTTTGCAAGGCACTGTACACAATCGATGTCTCAATTGTCTCAAGGCTTACAAATCCTTCTTTAACCTGTCTCTTTCCGTTCATCTACATCTACACTGATTGAAGTGGATTTAACAAGTGGCATCAATGAGCAATCATAACTTTCACCTGGATTCATCTGGTCACACTAAGCCATGGTTTTTAATGTTCTGTACACTCAGTGTGCTCTTAGCCTACATTGCATCTGGCCAATAGGCTAGCACAGTACATGGAAAATATGCAGACCCATGGTGTGTAATCGGTGCAATCGTCCTGTCAATGCACAGCATGGCTCCACAGGATCAATACCATTTAGGTAAAGTGTCCAACACAGGAGGTTGGTGGCATCTTAATTGGAGAGGACTGGCTTGTGGTAATGGCTGGAGCAGAATGAGTGGAATGATGTCGAATACATAAAACACATGGTTTGATGCCACTCCATTCGCTCCGTTCCAGCCATTATTACAAGCCGTTCCCCCCTCAGCAGCTTCCACTGGTGTCTAAACATATCCAATAGACAGCAGCACCAAATGGCCTGAACATGGAAAGGATGTGTGTGTGACTACAGTATCTTGACATTTCAATGAGAGTACATGCATTTGTCATAGTCCTGTATTATACTGTAGGCCTTTGGCACACACAGTACCAAGAAAAACAACTGCATGAAGATTGCAGCTTGTAATTCATTTTAATGCTTCACTCACCTTCATACTCACAATAATTCTATGTCTACACAAAGCACAGGAAATGCATTCTGGAATAAATACCCCTCCCCCAAAAAAACTCCTTAGGCAATGCATGTGTCACCCAGTATCATGCAGGGGATAATGAATGCTTTATTGTCCCAAAGAGACATTTGCTTGGTAACATCACATTTTACCAGTGGCTCTTATCCAGCGCAACTAGGGTAAAGTGCCTTGCTCAAGGGCATATCGACAGATTTCTCAACTAGTTGGCTTGGGGATTCAAACCAGCGATCTTTACCTGCCCAACACTCTTAACCGTTAGGCTACCTGCCGCTGCATGCTTGGTAACATGGATGGAGCCCTTTACTTGCCTTTCAAAGTGACAGTGTGGCCAAGCAGACCTCTTATGTCACTGCTGCCATTCAAACCCAGATCTGTCCGAGCTGTACTGTGGTGAGGCTGAATGATGGCTGTCCGACTTCCATTAAGCTTGCAGCCCCTTGCCCTGCCGCAGCATCAGCATTAGTACAAGGCTGGCTGAGAGAAAGAGCGAGAGAGAGAGAGATTAGTCTGATGGTGCAATCTCCCTCTAAAGGAGTCGGCATGCTTCAGTTCGGCTGACTGCTAGCCGAAGTCGGCTAGGCGAACCAAACTAGTGTGCTCGCAAACTCTTCTAAAAGACCTTCGCTTGAAAAAAAAAAAATGTCAATAGTACTGTTTAGCCATTTTTAGACACCGTAGCCAGTATACACTTTCTCAAAGAATGATCATGGACTCCATCCACATCGACGGGACAGTAGTTCCTCGGCGTACACATCACGGACAAACTGAAACGGTCCACCCACACAGACAGTGTGGTGAAGAAGGCACAACAGTGCTTCTTCAACCTCAGGAGGCTGAAGAAATTTGGCTTGTCATCTAAAACACTCACAAGCTTTTACAGATGCACAATCGAGAGCATCCTGTCGGGCTGTATCACCGCCTGGTACGGTAACTGCTCTGCCCACAACCGTAAGGCTCTCCAGAGGGTAGTGAGGTCTGCACAACGCATCACCGGGGGCAAACTACCTGCCCTCCAGGACACCTACACCACCCGATGTCACAGGAAGGCCAAAAAGAACATCAATGACAACAACCACCCGAGCCACTGCCTGTTCACCCCGATATCATCCAGAAGGCGAGGTCAGTACAGGTGCATCAAAGCTGGGACCGAGAGACTGAAAAATAGCTTCAATCTCAAGGCCATCACTGTTAAACAGCCATCACTAACATAGAGAGGATGTTGCCAACATACAGACTCAAATCTCTGGCCACTTAAATAAATGTACTTAATAGAGGTATCGCTAGTCACTTTAAATAACGCCGCTTTAATAATGGTTACATGGTGGTATCACAAGTCACTTTCAATAACGCCGCTTTAATAATGGTTACATGGTGGTATCACAAGTCACTTTAAATAACGCCGCTTTAATAATGGTTACATGGTGGTATCACAAGTCACTTTAAATAACGCCGCTTTAATAATGGTTACATGGTGGTATCACAAGTCACTTTAAATAACGCCGCTTTAATAATGGTTACATGGTGGTATCACAAGTCACTTTAAATAACGCCGCTTTAATAATGGTTACATGGTGGTATCACAAGTCACTTTAAATAACGCCGCTTTAATAATGGTTACATGGTGGTATCACAAGTCACTTTAAATAACGCCGCTTTAATAATGGTTACATGGTGGTATCACAAGTCACTTTAAATAACGCCGCTTTAATAATGGTTACATGGTGGTATCACAAGTCACTTTAAATAACGCTGCTTTAATAATGGTTACATGGTGGTATCACAAGTCACTTTAAATAACGCCGCTTTAATAATGGTTACATGGTGGTATCACAAGTCACTTTAAATAACGCCGCTTTAATAATGGTTACATGGTGGTATCACAAGTCACTTTAAATAACGCCGCTTTAATAATGGTTACATGGTGGTATCAAAAGTCACTTTAAATAACGCCACTTTAATAATGGTTACATGGTGGTATCACAAGTCACTTTAAATAACGCCACTTTAATAATGGTTACATGGTGGTATCACAAGTCACTTTAAATAACGCCGCTTTAATAATGGTTACATGGTGGTATCACAAGTCACTTTAAATAACGCCGCTTTAATAATGGTTACATGGTGGTATCACAAGTCACTTTAAATAACGCCACTTTAATAATGGTTACATGGTGGTATCACAAGTCACTTTAAATAACGCCGCTTTAATAATGGTTACATGGTGGTATCACAAGTCACTTTAAATAACGCCGCTTTAATAATGGTTACATGGTGGTATCACAAGTCACTTTAAATAACGCCGCTTTAATAATGGTTACATGGTGGTATCACAAGTCACTTTAAATAACGCCGCTTTAATAATGGTTACATGGTGGTATCACAAGTCACTTTAAATAACGCCGCTTTAATAATGGTTACATGGTGGTATCACAAGTCACTTTAAATAACGCCACTTTAGTCATGTTTACATACCCTACATTACTCATCTCATATGTATATACTGTATTCTACACCATCTACTGTATCTTGCCTATGCCGCATGCCATCACTCATCCATATATATTTATATGTACATATTCTTATTCATCCCTTTACATTTGTGTGTAGTTGTTGTGAATTTGTTAGATTACTTGTTAGATATTACTGCATAGTCGGAACTAGAAGCACAAGCATTTCGCTACACTCGCATTAACATCTGCTAACCATGTGTATGTGACCCGATAAAATTTGATTTGATTTGAGACTTCGGTTCCCAAACTTCGGCTGGCCCTCGAGATAAAATGTTGTGTGCCTGAACAGCCGAAAAAAAACCATACCAAAGTTCAAAACTAACAAAAACGTCACAAAATGTCTGGGATGCCTTAAGCCAGAGACGTGACAAATGCATTGGAAAGACATTGTCGACCCTGTGATATTGTTGTTACAATATTAACACATTCTGCACATTGTGAGGCCAACCCTGCAAATAACATTTTACTCAGATGCATTCCCAGGCAGAGTAAGATCAATACTAATATATTATTGCTCAAGGAATATTTTATTTCTGAAGAGCATGTTTGATTAGCTCCATTTTTATGGAGGTTTAAGCTGTGTTGTCTGTGACAGTGAATTTAATCAGGCATTGTGTTGCACTTCTTTTGACACAGGTGAAGATAGGCTCTTCCATGCAAAACATTGATATTGATGTTAAATATACTAGCATAGCGTATTTTTACAAGCTTTGTAATATCAGTTATAGCAGTTATCAATATCAGTTCAAATAGTAGAAAATAGCTTCAAAGCTCATGTCCATAAATACATCTTAATGCAATGTTCCCCGTAATATCCGCAGCAACTTCTTGAAATGGAAGCTTTCAGTAATCTTTTCACACACCCTGAGGAGTTACTGGTGGGCTATCCTCTCTGCTCACCTTCTCCCCGGCTCCTCTTCTCAGACAGGGGTGGTGAGTGGAGACTGAGGAGAGAGAGAGAGAGAGAGAGGGAGTAGGGGAGAGAGAGGACCAAGCTGAGGCCTGGAGGTCATACACCCAGGAGTGTGAGTCCTGCCAGGGGCCTTGTAATCCCACAACACCCTCTGCTGCTTTCCCCTCCACCACCCGTCTGTCCTCTCCCTGTATCCCCCTATCCCTCCTGCATCCCCCTACCCCCACCTCCATCCCTTCTACTCGCCCCTCCATCTCTCTATCCCCTCCACCTCTCATCCAGCCCCTCCACCCCTCCATCTCCTCCACCTCTCCTCCATCCCTTCCACCCTTCCTCATCCCTCCATCCCTCTATCCTCTCCACCTCACAGCCAGACCATGACTAACTGGATCTGCTCCCTATCACAGGGCCACAGGACGTCTTTCCTCTTCTCCCTTCTCCTCCTTTTCCTCCTTCTCTCCATCCTTTCATCCGATTTGTCCTGTAGCCTGTAGACTGCTCTGTCTAGGCTCTCCCCCCTGGGATGGAGGCCGAGAGCTGAGCCTGAGTCCCAAAGGGAACCCTATTCCCTACATTACCAGTGCTCTGGTCAAAGTAGTGCACTATGTAGGGAATCGGGAACCATTTGGGACACTGCCTGGGGGCTGTCTGTGCCAGGGACTCGGCTAAGACATCCAAGGCCTGGCGCTTGCGAGGAACAGACACCCCGGTGGCCGTCTCTCGCAGACTCTAAAGGCCCACCACCTAATGGGTTTAGACTAATCAGCTAATTTGTCAACAAGTTTCTGATTTCGACAAGCATATCAACAAGCTTGTCTGTCTGGCCTGACACTCGGCTGTATAGAGTCAAATCCAAGTCAAAGCCGTGTGGTTGAATTCAGACTATGAAAAGGGAACTTTCCTTCTCTCTCTGTCTGTCTCTCTATCTGCACATTCGACTGTATAGTCGAAGCCAAACCAAGTGAATGTTGACTATGAAGGAGCTTTGCCTCGCTCTGTCTGTCTCTCTGTCTTCTCTTCCGCTACTCTCAGTATAATGGTGGTTCGGTTAGAATCACTCCTGCCAGCTCAGGTTGAATGACTGAGGGAGTACAATCTTACATTATCCTACATTATTATCTTGATCTAAACAGCAAGGGATGATTCCCAGGTCATTAGGAACCACTGTGACTTACTGAAGAGTTTTGCTATTTGACTGGATAATAAGACTAGAAGCACGCGGGTGTTGCTGACTCGCTGAGTGCTTAAATTCTTATAGAACAGTGACAATTGGTTCCATAAGAATGCCAGGTAACTCCCTTTGTGTTGTGTTTTGCAGGCCATTTATCCCCGGGGGGGGGGGGGGGGGGGGGGGTCATCCATTATTTCACTGATCTTTGGAACTTCAATGTATTCACATGCAGTCACATTTACCTCCATTCGTTGTGGTGATAAATTTAGTCTAAGACGGGCTATTACTGTATGTAGTGAGACACCCCCTAGCGATGTAAGTACTGTTCTTTGTGTGTGACTCTAACTGTACTGTGTTTCCTTGTCCCATGTTCCCAAAGACGACAATATCTACATTGAAAAGTGTTAGCAGGTGCAATAATGTATTCATTTAAATTCAATTTCATTGCATTTACACTTTATGCTTTATTTATTTCATTTGCTTTATGATACATTTGTAAATCACCACCAGGTACAGAATATTGTCCAATAAGAATTGTCCCTCTGTCTCCCCTCTGTTTCAATGACAAGCTGTTTTTTAGAGGGAGATCAAGAAGGAGGTGATCAATGAGTTTGTTCCCGTCTCTTGTTGTTCACACAGGCTTCCTAAGCACAGGGGACCAGGCAGCCAAGGGGAACTATGGACTGCTGGACCAGATCCAAGCCCTGAGGTGGATCAAAGAGAACATTCAGGCCTTCAAAGGAGATCCAAAGAGAGTGACAATCTTCGGCTCTGGTGCAGGGGCATCGTGTGTTAGCTTGCTCACGCTCTCTCACTACTCAGAAGGTACGTATGGTCCCCAAAAATATTCCCTTACCTCCTTGGAAATCATTGAGATGATATACTATTTTTTATATAAGTCAGTGACTTATGAATCAGAAACTGAATGATTCTCGGCGTCCACTGTGAGATTTATACACTGGACTGAATGATTATTAATTCAATTCATATGGTCATATGAACTTCAGTAATCATTTTAGATTATGGTAATTAAATAAATACCTGTGCCAACATGTTTTATTATATGCATTGCTTTATTTGATAGATATCTACAGAGGGATTTTGTTTCAAACAGGAATATCTCTCTCGCTGGGAGGGTATTTTTGTGTCCAAAATGGCACCCTATTCCCTACATGGCGCCTGATCAAACATACTGCATTACATAGGGAAAACAGTTCCATTTGGGACGCATACTATGCGTTATTTAAACAGTCAGGATGCACCATCATGACTGTTCAGAGAACGTAGCGTCACATTTGATGGCCACATAGCAGAGATAACAACTAGAGTGTGTTCACAGGTTCACTCAAGTGTACAATATTGCCTACCTCAGTCACTAGATATTTGTGCGACCAGCCAGAGAAAAGTGGTAGGTGGATATCAAGAATATTAGAATGGCTCACCGCCGTAACATTACAGTACGTTTACATCTCACTGTTTTTTTAAAATTATCATTAGAAAATAGTATCCTAGAAATGTAAGTGTCATTAAGTGTCATTGTTGTTCTCCTCAGCCCAGTGCACAGCACATTGTAGAGAGGCAAACAAAGTTAGCGTCCCAAATGGTATCATATTCCCTATAGTGGTCAGAAGTAGTGCACTATTTAGGGAATAGGATATCATTTGGGACGTAAACGGAGATAGACAATTGAATAGCTAGCTGTGCTTTCTCGCTCTCTTTCTCTGCAGCTGAATCTCACCAGGAGCTATTTGAGTAAATGACTGTGAAAACAGCATTACCTACTCAGTCTCCACAGGGCAAAGCCCCAGATGGATCTTAACCCGGCACATCTCGCAACTTCAGGCTTTATTTCCGTCAATATAAATCAATATCAGTTATGGCAGGAAATGGACATGTCTTGCACTCGTCAATGGACTTTAATTTCTCTCCATGCCCGCTGCTGCTAAAAAAAACATAAATCCTCTGCTTAGTAAAACCTGGGGTGGCTCTCGCTGTCTTATTTGATCGCCACAGAGTTATAGCTGAGTCGGTTCAAACATAGGTTAATGATACTCTTTGCTTACTTTAGACACACACACACCATTCTTCCACAATGGCTATCATTTCCAATTACCCCTTATCCATGCTACATAACCTCTTTCTTAGGAACTAACATTATTATTATTATTAATAACTAAGATTATTATTATTATTATTTATTTGTACTTTTTACATTTTTTTACCCCGTTTTCTCCCCAATTTCGTGGTATCCAATTGCTTAGTAGCTACTATCTTGTCCCAGTTACGACAGAGCCTGGGCGTAAACCCAGAGTCTGGTGGCACAGCTGGCGCTGCAGCACAGCACCCTTAACCACTGCGCCACCCGGGAGGCTCCAGGAACTAACATTATTAATCAGATATTGTAAAACAGGGTAGAGTTTAATTAGTTATAGTTCTGGCTACATTGAAGACTCTCAAATATAAAATATATTTTGATTGGTTTAACACTTTTTTGGTTACTACATGATTCCATATGTGTTATTTCATAGTTGTGATTATCTTCACTGTTATTCTACAGAAAATAGTCTAAATAAAAACCCTTGAATGAGTAGGTTTTTGGGACTGTATCAAAAGTGGACTAATGAAACAAATGATTCCTTTAAGGAGAGACAACTACTGGGCTAAAAGGGACAAGAGAGTTTTTGAGTTGATTATTTCTTTAACATCCGCCAGCCTGGTTCCATCACTCACACTAGGCCAAACATTTTACCAATGGATTTGCTAGGGCTGTTGTTAGTCAGACAGCTATGTTCCTGCATCGCTCCCTTTAGCCAGACCCAGGTGGCATGGGAGCCGTAGCCCCTCGTCGCTGCTCCCTTTGTCGGACATGATATGTTTCTGTTTCACGGCTCCACCGGCACGCCTCAGCAAGCAGAATGAGGTAAACACAGGAGGCAGATGCAACATATTTAAATTAACTTCTGGTGAGTCAGGCTTTAACTGATATTCTTTAACCAGAGGAAATGGGGGGGGGGGGCTAAATAAACCTCTGTTGCAAACTAGGCCTTGAGGGAGACTTTGTCTTCTGCGGCTCGGAAACATACTTTTCAAGTCGTCCTTGTTGAGTCACCATCAAAAGGATATAAATAGAACTTAGAAAATACTGGGGGAAAAATGTAACATACAAGAAGTGTTCCTAGTGCGTTGTGGCCTATTTGCAGAGTGGCAGTGGTAGACAGATCGTGAAGCTACATGCAGCTCCAACATAATTCAGGATGAATAATTGGCCCGAGGCCTCATTTCAGAATAAACAAATGTGTCTTTTTATTTTCAGTCTGATTCATTTATTATGACCAGGGTTGACAAGATGTGGAGTCCCTGTCCATGTCCTTAATCATCCTTTTATTGCATATTTTGTCAGTACTGGAGGATATGCAGTAAACATGTATCTATGTCTGACCATAACTTCCGTGACGACAGAGATGGCCGCCTCGCTTCGCGTTCCTAGGAAACTATGCAGTATTTTGTTTTTTTTTACGTGTTATTTCTCACATTGGTACCCCAGGTAATCTTAGGTTTCATTACATAGTCGGGAGGAACTACTGAATATAAGAGCAATGTCAACTCACCATCATTACGACCAGCCGGCGAACCTAAACAACGTCGCCGTAAAAGGGGCAAACGAAGCGGTCTTCTGGTCAGGCTCCATAGACGGGCACCACTCCCTAGCATTCTTCACGCCAATGTCCAGTCTCTTGACAACAAGGTTGATGAGGGTTGATGAAGGTTGATGAAATCCGAGCAAGGGTAGCATTCCAGAGAGACATCAGAGACTGTAACGTTCTTTGCTTCACGGAAACAGGGCTCACTTGAGAGACGCTATCGGAGTCGGTAAAGCCAGCTAGTTTCTTCACGCATCGCGCCGACAGAAACAAGCATCTTTCTGGTAAGAAGAGGGGCGGGGAGGTAAGCCTTATGATTAACGAGATGTGGTGTGATCACAACAACATACAGGAACTTAAGTCCTTCTGTTGACCTGACTTTCCTCACAATCAAATGTCGACCGCATTATCTACCAAGGGAATTCTCTTTGATTATAATCACAGCCGTATATATTCCCCCCGAAACAGACACATCGATGGCCCTGAACAAACTATATTTGTCTCTATGTAAACTGGAAAGCACATATACTGAGGCTGCATTCATTGTAGCTGGGGAGATTAACAAGGCTAATCTGAAATCAAGACTCCCTAAAATCTATCAGCATATCGATTATGCAACCAGAGCTGGTAAAACCCTGGATCATTGTTATTCTAACTTCCACGACGCATATAAGGCCCTCCCCCACCCTCCTTTCAGAAAAGCTGACCACGACTCCATTTTGTTGGAGTCTCCCATACTCATAAGAAGCTCCCATACTCAGGTCTGTTCAACGCTGGTCCGACCAGTCTGATTCCACGCTTCAAGACTGCTTCGATCATGTGGATTGGGATATGTTCCGCATTGCTTCCAACAACAACATTGACGAATATGCTGATTTGGTGAGCGAGTTCATTAGAAAGTGCATCGGCGATGTCATACCCACAGCAACTATTAAAACATTCCCAAACCAGAAACCGTGGATTGATGGCAGCATTCGCGCAAAACTGAAAGCGCAAGCCACTACTTTTAACCATGGCAAGGTGACCGGAAACATGACCGAATACAAACAGTGTAGCTATTCCCTCCGCAAGGCAATCAAACAAGCTAAGTGTCAGTATAGAGACAAAGTAGAGTTGCAATTCAACGGCTCAGACACAAGAGGTATGTGGCAGGGTCTTACCATCAATCACGGATTACAAAAAGAAAACCATCCCCGTCGCGGACCAGGATGTCTTGCTCCCAGACAGACTAAATAACTTCTTTGCTCGCTTTGAGGACAATACAGTGCCACTGACACGGCCCACTACCAAAACCTGCGGACTCTTCTTCACTGCATCCGACGTGAGTAAAATATTTAAACGTGTTAACCCTCGCAAGGCTGCAGGCCCAGACGGCATCCCCAGCCGCGTCCTTAGAGCATGCGCAGACCAGCTGGCTGGTGTGTTTACGGACATATTCAATCAATCCTTATCCCAGTCTGCTGTTCCCACATGCTTCAAGAGGGCCACCATTGTTCCTGTTCCCAAGAAAGCTAAGGTAACTGAGCTAAACAACTACCACCCCGTAGCACTCACTTCCGTCATCATGAAGTGCTTTGAGAGACTAGTCAAGGACCATTTCACCTCCACCCTACCTGACACCCTAGACCCACTCCAATTTGCTTACCTCCCCAATAGGTCCACAGACGACGCAGTCGCAACCACACTGCACACTGCCCTAACCCATCTGGACAAGAGGAATACCTATGTGAGAATGCTGTTCATCGACTACAGCTCAGCATTTAACCAGGAACCCTGGGTCTCGACCCCGCCCTGTGCAACTGAGTACTGTACTTCCTGACGGGCCGCCCCAGGGGGTGAGGGTAGGTAACAACATCTCCACCCCGCTGATCCTCAACACTGGAGCCCCACAAGGGTGCGTTCTGAGCCCTCTCCTGTACTCCCTGTTCACCCACGACTGCGTGGCCATGCACGCCTCCAAAACTTCCTTCCATCAGCAAGGGCATTGAAGATGAAACGTGGCTGGGTCTTTCAGCATGACAATGATCCCAAACGCAACGAAGGAGTGGCTTCGTAAGAAGCATTTCAAGGTCCTGGAGTGGCCTAGCCAGTTTCCAGATCTCAACCCCATAGAAAATCTTTGGAGGGAGTTGAAAGTCTGTGTTGCCCAGCAACAGCCCCAAAACATCACTGCTCTAGAGGAGATCTGAATGGAGGAATGGGCCAAAATACCAGCAACAGTGTGTGAAAACCTTGTGAAGACTTACAGAAAACGTTTGACCTCTGTCATTGCCAACAAAGGGTATATAACAAAGTATTGAGATAAACTTTTGTTATTGACCAAATACTTATTTTCCACCATCATTTGCAAATAAATTAATAAAAAATCCTACAATGTGATTTTCTGGATTTTTTTCTCATTTTGTCTGTCATAGTTGAAGTGTGCCTATGATGAAAATTACAGGCCACCTCATATTTTTAAGTGGGAGAACTTGCACAATTGGTGGCTGACTAAATACTTTTTTGCCCCACTGTATATATATATATATATACTGTACTCTATATCATCTACTGCATCTTGCCATCTTTATGTAATACATATATCACTAGCCACTTTAAACTATGCCACTTTCATGTTTACATACCCTACATTACTCATCTCATATGTATATACTGTACTCGATACCATCTACTGCATCTTGCCTATGCCGTTCTGTACCATCACTCATTCATATATCTTTATGTACATATTCTTTATCCCTTTACACTTGTGTGTATAAGGTAGTAGGTGTGGAATTGTTAGGTTAGATTACTTGTTGGTTATTACTGCATTGTCGGAACTAGAAGCACAAGCATTTCGCTACACTCGCATTAACATCTGCTAACCATGTGAATGTGACAAATACAATTTGATTTGATTCTATGGATATGTGTGGATGTTACAGGAGTAATCATGCAAAACATTTTTTACTGACTATAGCACTCACCGAAGATGTTACATCAGAATTACTTAAATAATACTGAATTAATACTGAATTTAATTACATTTTACTTTTGCGTCAGATCGCCAATTGGCAACCCATCACCTAATCACCTTAATTGACACATTAACATACATTACAATAATTCACTATGGTAATTACATGTTAATTCTTCTTGTGGCATTCTCTGCATTGAGCATCACATAGAATGAAAAGAATACAATACATAATAGTATGGATAGTAAGTTATCCAAACAATATTTACATCCCTAGAGCAGTACAATGATATACACATACACACTGCATACATACATACATACATACATACACACGGCATATATACACATATCTACCATAAACAGAACAGAAAATACAAATGATTAATATACTGAGTAAATACCAATGTGTCTGTTCCAGGTGTGTGTATTTTCTTTTAGTAGTTTTATTGCAAAAAATGTTTTACATTTGTGAAAAACACCAAACACCATGTGTGAGATTTGTTGTGCCTAACATCAGTTTTCTCCCTTTCAGATCTCTTCCAGAAAGCCATCATCCAGAGTGGTACAGCTCTGTCCAGCTGGGCAGTTAACTACCAGCCTGCCAAGTACACACGAATGCTGGCTGAGAAGGTGGGCTGCAACATGCTGGACACCATCGACCTGGTGGAGTGTCTCCAGAGCAAGAACTACAAGGAGCTGATCGAACAGAACATCTTACCCGCAAAGTACCACATCGCCTTCGGCCCCGTCATTGACGGCGATGTCATCCCGGACGACCCCCAGATCCTCATGGAGCAGGGCGAGTTCCTCAACTACGACATCATGCTGGGGGTCAACCAAGGCGAAGGGTTCAAGTTTGTGGAGGGCAGCGTGGACAGCGAGGACGGCGTCTCGGCCAACGACTTCGACTTTGCCGTGTCGGACTTTGTGGATCACCTCTACGGCTACCCGGAGGGCAAGGACACACTAAGGGAGACCATTAAGTTCATGTACACTGACTGGGCCGACAAGGAGAACCCCGAGACAAGGAGGAAGACGTTAGTCGCACTCTTCACCGACCACCAGTGGGTGGCGCCGGCCGTAGCCACAGCGGACCTCCATGCCCAGTATGGTTCACCGACGTATTTTTACGCCTTCTACCACCACTGCCAGAGTGACATGAAGCCTAGCTGGGCTGACTCGGCACATGGAGACGAGGTTCCCTATGTGTTCGGGATCCCCATGATCGGACCCACGGACCTGTTCAACTGCAACTTTTCCAAGAACGACGTCATGCTCAGCGCGGTTGTTATGACTTACTGGACTAATTTCGCCAAGACAGGGTAGGTTGTCCAATTCTGTTTTTACTACTGTCTGTCAGTTTGTTTATTTGAAGTGGATAAATGTCCATCGTGGATCGAGAAGACGCGTAGAAAGTTATGGGAGCATAGCTTCAACTAAACGGAACAAATCAGTGCTCCTACAAGTCTTATAGAGGCTTTGGTTTTCATTAAGGCTGTGCCGTTTGCAGATATCACTTGATATTTGGATCACGTCTTTGTTTCCTGAACCCTGGGATTAGCCAGGTAGCAGGATGTTTGCGACCCAGTCACACTGAAAATTAATTTTAAGGTGAATAAATAAATTCTTGAACAGCTTCATAGGCTGTACCATTCCCTCCCCCAGCTCTCCGGCTTGGCTAGCGTCCAACTGATCCCAGTTCAGCAGGGGATAGATTGGCAACGTTATTGACACGGGGAGGCTCTTTTACTCAGAGTGCTTTTTGCTTTCCCATAGTGCTGCTTCAAACAAAGCAGGAACCCAAAGCAAATTCATGTCATTCGAGAGTGTCCGTTTTTCACAAGAGTCTCTCCAACTGCAGGCAAATGCTCCCGTTGCGATCCTCAATTTCCTCGCTCGATTGAGGGTTTTCCAGAAAAACGGCTCCCAACAACAGACAGGGGATTCGGAGGGATGAGAGGCATATCATTAACTACTCATCTCAGTGCTTTGAAATGGGGTGATGTACAAAATAGAAAAGTACAATACACAGGGAAGCCTTCTTCTTATTCGTAGTGGATAGAGGACTGAACAATGAGTGAGGCTTGTGTGTATGTGTATCCGTGCGTGTTTCTTAGTATACACTGCACATGCAGGCTATAGTCAACTAAAAATGAAGACAGCTGGGAACACATGGCAGACTGGAAAAGCAGATGTTTTATTTCACCTGCAAAGAGAGGCTCTGTGTCAAACAGAGGGAGATAGGATTGGATACATTTGTGAGCATCTGAGCTTGCTATACATGTAAGTAGTATGTGCAAGCCCCCTGGCGAAAAAGCAGAGGCTGGGTAGACTGACATGCGGTTTATTTATATCTATGACTTTGCTATTTCCATAAACCTGCGACGACGAAGTCTCTTAGGAGGTGTAGACTAGCCCTCCATCTGAATGTACTTCTGTTATCACACAAAACAGACTGACAGCATGGTGAAAGCATATGTTTTATGGACCTTCTGAGATACATGTGAATAGCTTGCTAAGTATTTATCAGTCCGATGGGCATGGGATGCCTGGAGCGTTGTCTTTATTCCAAGTCTTTGGTGTCGGCATATTGTTACAGCAGACGCTTCCATATGCTACTATTAGGGCTTAAGTGATATTGTACTGGGATTCACATGCTAGCTGGAACATGTGCACATACACTATGTATGTAGCTATTGCTAGACAGTCACTGAATCCATTTCAGGAAGATTAGCTTAATTTACCAAGAGGTGACATTTTGACAGTGTAAAACATGTCAATGGGAAGATGTTACTAACAAAGACTGTAGTGAAATATTCAGCAAGGCACTAGGGTTTGACACAAAGTACTGCGAGCAATATACCCATTTTGGAAACGTCTTTGCAATTGTGGAATAGTGCATGTGGCCCATGACGTTCAGAGTGATGCAAACAAATATACAAGTTCTCTCGAATAGAATGACATAGCAAAATGTCACAAGATTAGCTTTGTATTGAATAATAGCATATTGAATCAGATCTAATTGAATCCTACTCTCCAGGGATGCACAGACATAATTTCCTATTTTTTCTCTCTCTGTCCATCCTTCCATTTACAAATGAATGACATACTTAGATCCTGCTGTGATCGGTAAGGACAGGATTAAACAGTGATCCATCAGCCGTAGATACTGTCATGCTGGATTAGCCAGTTAAATGTATCCTGATCCCCTGAGACCACTGTTATCTAGTAGGCCACCTGATGGGACGGATGGAGCTGTGATAAAAGCAGCCTTCTCCCAGTCTCCCAGTCTCTCTGTACTCGAAGAGCTCGTTTCGTAAGCAGAGCAGACCTCTGGGTACATACCTATTTTGACGTCTATCAAATGTATTTTAGCATTGGCTCTAGTCTGCCTGGAGTGCCAGGTGGGGGGAGTTGCTGTTTTCCTCCTAATCAATCAGTTTTATTGGATCGGGCAAGCAAAATCAAACCCAGCTAAAGTATTTTAGATGATCTCAAATAGTATTTGAACCCAGGTCTACATCCGAGGTCATCTTGAATGGTCTGATGGGTCCTGAGTGTCCCCTGGTGCCTGAGTGCAGTGTATGACTCAAGATAAGGCCTTTTTTTCTGTTCAGCATTCAGCTGGACATTCCCCCTTCCCATTCCATTCCTTTTACGCTTCCACTCACTCAACAGTATCAGGCTCCAAGGTTGTCGTCTCGATTGTGCTCCTTGCCTCTGCCTCCCTTTGAAAGTTAATGAAATCACAGTCACAATGTCACAGGAAAGTTGCTCGATTCCAACTCTGAGGCAGTCCACTATAATATCTACTTTAAAATGTCAATGGGAGAATAAAAAGGCTATGCTACAGTAAAATGTTAACATGATCTAGGATATTGGGACATTTCATACTATTGCAGATTTGTTCTATGAATAACAGAGGTGTTTGTTATGAACGTTTAACATGGGGGCACAGGATATGCTTTGAATTAATCAATAATATGAGTCTTGTAACTGTACAGTAGGATGACTCAGCTCTAAAGTGAATCTAATGGGTAGTTTTAGTGGCCATTTGTGACTTCATCTTCTTTTTACTTTAATGAAGATTCCCTTCAGTGGGCTTAAAGAAAAAAAAAAATATATATATATATTACAGAGGTAATAATGACCACATTGACTCACTTGGGAGGAATATAACATAACATGTCTTTCTAGTATATTTTAATATTTTGGGTCAATAATTTTCTATTTCACGAGCATTGACCTCACAAGCCTAGAGATAAAATAATGCTTAGGTGGCCATTATTCAGAATGCTGTCCTTTTTCTCTACATTTTTAAAAACATTTTGTAGAACACTGTCCTGGAAAGGACAATTGTATAATCATTTCACAATGACTCATGTTTTTTTATCTTCTCTATTTCAGAGATCCAAACCAGCCCGTTCCTCAGGACACCAAGTTCATCCATACAAAACCCAACCGCTTTGAAGAGGTTGCCTGGTCGAAGTACAACCCCAAGGACCAGCTCTACCTGCACATCGGCCTGAAACCCAGGGTCAGGGACCACTACCGGGCCACTAAGGTAGCCTTCTGGCTGGAACTAGTTCCACACCTCCACAACATAAATGAGTTGTTCCAATATGTATCCACAACGACCAAGATACCGCCGCAGGACACCACCCCGTTTCCTTACACCAAGCGTTTCCCGGGGAATCGGCCTTCTACCACCCGTCACCCTGGGGTTCCCTCCGCTAACACCAAGCAGACCACCGACCAGCGGAAAGGTGAGGACCTCACCGACGAATCAGCCGTGGTTATCGAGACTAAACGGGACTATTCCACGGAGCTGAGCGTCACCATCGCCGTGGGAGCCTCGCTGCTCTTCCTCAACATCCTGGCGTTCGCCGCGCTCTATTACAAGAAGGACAAGCGGCGGCACGAGTCAAACCGGCGCGGGCCAAGCCCACAGCGTATCTCCGCCGGGCCGGCCAACGCGGCGGCCAACACCAATGACATCGCCCACCTGCAGAGCGAGGAGCTGATGTCCCTGCAGATGAAGCAGCAGCAGCAGATGGATCACGAGCACCACCACGAGTGTGAGTCGCTCCAGGCCCACGACACGCTGCGTCTCACCTGCCCGCCCGACTACACCCTCACGCTGCGTAGGTCGCCAGACGACATCCCCCTCATGACGCCCAGCACCATAACCATGATCCCCAACTCGCTGGCCGCCATGCAGCCGCTTCACAACTTCAACACGTTTGGCGGCAGTCAGAACAGTACCAACCTGCCCCATGGACACTCCACCACCAGGGTATAGCTCTTTGTGGAGAAGTCAAACGTCCATGTTGCCTGGCCTATGTTGGACAAACACTAAGGAAAGAGAGCAGAGTGACTGACTGTGTTTCACACAGAACTCGTCTCCGTGGACGAGATGTTATTTTGCTACCATGCCTTCTTGAACAGTATATATCAAAGTCAAATATGAACTTCTAATGACGTGTTTGAAAAGTGACTGTTACCATAGTAACGCCGTTTTCGGAGTGAAGCTTCTCGAATGAATCGAAGAGAGTTTTACCAAAAGAGCAACACCTGAAGACAAGTGGAATAATCTGCTGTAGAATGCTTGAATAGACAATACGAAACATGAAGGGTTACAGTGATGATAAGGAGTTCTCCAAAAGCTTTTTGTGCCATCAAGTACATCATAGGACAACAACACACAACTGTACAGTGAATTGCCACTCTACTGCATTGGTAAAGTGTGACAGACTAGTCATGGGCACTGAATTTAAAACTCCCCCCAGCCTAACATGTATTTATGAAAACTTTGTAAAAAAAAAAAACAGTATATAGTTGTGAGTAAAAATAAACAACAAAAAAATAGACATTTAAAGAGCTTCTATTGTTGTTTGAGTTTAACTATGGCTTTTCCAAGCGTGTTCTTTCTGTTGAGGTGCATGTAAATAAACAGTATCAGTCATTATCCATTGTTTTTGTATTCAAATCTGTGTTTCATTGTTTTCACAGCCAGCAGATAAAAAAGTGCAAACACTATCCATTTTGGGAGCATACTGTGCATCGTCTAGACAACCATGACATTGTCCTGTGTGTCCTTGGTATCCATTTCTGACACAACGCATGTCCGGGAACTGCTTTATAATCTACATTTTCAGACAGCATTCTGATTCTGTCTCAAAATGAGGTTCGATAGCGTGAGTCCATGTTTTGTCACCCGAATTCGACTTGTTCTGCTTTTAATAATTTTGTTTGTAGGCTATTTATGTCTAGAGGCAATCTCACCACTGTCTGAGCTTCAAATGTGACCAGCAATGTATTACTTAGAAAAAAGGCAGTGGATTTTGTTATCAATATTAGTTGGATATGTTTGTAAAGAAGTATATGTTAGATATTTCAAATTGTCATATGCTAGCAATATGTAAAGTATTGTGCCAGGCTTTTGATATGTTGGGTTACTACAACACAAGTGAATGAGTGTAAATAATAATACATGCTATTATTAATAATAACAATTATATGAACAATAAAAAGTCAACATTAACCCAGATTATTTCCGTTCCGCATCCTATTACAGAAAAAAACGAAAGCAAGTCCATATAAAAAGGTTTATAATAATGCTACATTTGTAAATTCAATGAAAGATATATCCTTACCATTGGTCCATCAACTGTCAAGATACCAAGGGTTTTGATGTAGGATTTGAAATGATTTAGTTTTGTCTGATATTGTTTGCAGTTTTGCCTTCAGTGATAGATGATATTTCTGGCTGGACACCTGTATAAAGATTTTCTGCAGCATTTTTAATAAAATATCACAGTATTTTCTAAAGAAAAGCTTCATGGACATTTTTGAAACGTGTGTGTGCCAGTCTGTGTAAGAAATGTTGGATGATATGCAGGATTTGGAACACGTGCCTTTGAATAAGACTCCTTCATTTGCTATCTAACACAATGAAGACATGTATTTCCATATAAATGGATATACTGTGTCGTGTTGCAATTCCGTCCTCTACTCCTATTCACTTTGTGCAGATGCACTCTTCATGAACCTCATGAAGTTAACAATTTAGAGTTTATCAACACTGGCAATTTAAATTGAACAACCAAAACTTTAACTTGGAATTCGTAAATAGTTTAGCCAAGAAAAAAACACTGACTTACAGACTTGATAAATTGCCACTTTGCTCAGGAAGGGGAAAGAAAAAACAGACCCACTTATGAGCTGAATAGCCAAGTGTGTAGCTGCATTGGATTTGCAGGCTCTCTAGTGGTATTTGCATACAAGGGTTTGCATCCTGTATGGTGTAAAATTGCTGTGCAATGCTGTCCCTCCTTCCTACGGGTCAATGTATGATCTCTCTTCAAACTAACTTGACAGAAGGAAAAATCTACATTTGTAATCTTTTTTTTATGCAGTTACTGGTGCGAAGTAGATCTCTCTATACAATCTCGTTGACATTTGTAGACCTACAGTGTATAAGGCCCTGATGCAAGAGATTGGGGGCAAAGAAAATTGTTATTGTGAGGCAACAAAAAAAACTTTGCCAAAGTGCCAAGATAATTTAATATGTTGTCTTCATTATCTACAATATCTGTCTAGTCTGGTTATGTCTCAAACTGCATGTTAAAATATGTATCTTATAAGACAACCAGTGAAAACACACGACCATGCATGTCTGTAGAGTAGACCAGGGTTCCGTCCCAAATTGGACCCTATTCCCTTTACAGTGCACTACTTTTGAAGAGCCCTATGGCCCTATAAAGTGAGTAGGGTATCATTTAGGACGCGCAAACAGCTCTTCTTCTTAATTGGTAGGTTGTTTATGCTAGGGGTAATGGGGTGGGGTTCACTGAGCATGAATACTCCAGACTCGACTGGAAGTTAATTAAGCCAGCTACAGCGTTCCATCACTCAGCTCAGAGTCAGGCAGCTCAGCCTGGGACATGCTCAGCTCGGTCCCACCACTGTCCGTCATTCAAGTCCCTCAGCTCTTCCAAGGAGCCATTACCGAGTGGTATCGATTGCCACGGTGACAAGGTAGAGAACCAAATAAAGAGTGGGCAGGAATGAGGGACGAGTCTGACTCAATACCATTGGGGAAGGGCCCATGATGGCATAAAGTCAAGCCCACTGTGACCAGCCCATAGCTCGCTAGTACACAGCCATTGCTACTACTACACCCCCCCCCCCCCCCCCCCCCCTTCACAATATTGCTGTGTGTGGTGTTTTTCTTACAACCATGAATTAAGATGCAGGTAAATACCTCTTGCATCGAAGTCAGTTGATTGCATTCCCTCCCTAGGTGGCAGGACCCTAATAGATGAATATGAAATCTTCTGAGCCAATATATATGCTGAACAGTTAAGTGGAGAGGAACTCTCATCTGTGTGTGGTGAAGACCTGACCGGCTGCCAAGGTAATGATAATGGCCTAGAGAAAATTCCTTTTAATGGTTTTTATGATTTTTGCTTGGAGAAAAATATTGTCCTCTTTTCACATTCTCAGTACTTGTCAATAGTTTTCAAATCAGTTGTGCAGAGAGAATGAGAGAGATATGGAGCTGTTTCAGTGCCAACTAAAATTGTATTTGAATTCCATAACGTCGATTTTATATTAGGATGTTAAATAGAAATCCACAATTTACTATTTGTATTAGGATATCGAATTATAATTCCATAATTTTGAATTTGTATTAGGATATTGCATTTGAATTTAAAACCTTTTAATTTGTAATGCCCAAATCGAATCATTGAATTCATAAATCAAGCTTGAATGAACATTGCAATTGGTTTTAAAATTACATGTGTCCCGTTTTAAGAAGCTAGGCGTATGTCGCACGTATTCACAGGAGAGCCATTTGAAAGTACACTATCATTCAAAGGTTTAAGGTCACTTAGAAATGTCCTTGTTTTTGAAAGAAAAGCAATTTTTTGTCCATTAGAATAACATCAAAATGATCATAAATACATTGTAGACATTGTTAATGTTGTAAATGACTATTGTAGCTGGAAACTTTTTCTATTTAATCCATTTTTAATGGAATATCTATGTAGGTGTACAGAGGCCCATTATCAGCAACCATCACTCCTGTGTTCCAATGGCACATTGTGTTAGCTAATCCCCAATTTTATCATTTTAAAAGGCTAATTGATCATTAGAAAACCCTTTTGCAATTATGTTAGCACAGCTGAAAACTGTTGTGCTGATTAAAACCTGTTGAACCTATAGGGGCGCTGTGTCATTATTGGATAAAAAAACGTGCCCGTTTTAAGCACAATATATTTTGTCACGAAAAGATGCTTGACTATGCATGGAATTGACAGCCTTGGAAAGACACAACTCTGACGTCTCCAAAACTGCAAAGATATTATCTGTGCGTGCCCCAGAACTAATGCAACAGGCGAAACCAAGATGAAGTTTCATACAGGAAATGCCCCGGATTCTGAAGGCGCTGTGTTCCAATGTCTACTTATATGGCTGTGAATGCGCCAGGAATGAGCCTGCGCTTTCTGTCTATTCCCCAAGGTGTCTGCAGCATTGTGACTTGTTTGTAGGCATATCATTGGAAGATTGACCATAAGAGACTACATTTACCTGGTGTCCCGCCCGGTGTCCTGTTTGCGTAATCTGTAGGTCCATGCGCATTCCATTTCTTCAGAATTGAAAGTAAACTGCCACGATGGATTTTATCGTCGATAGATATGTGAAAAACACCTTGAGGATTGATTCTAAACATTGTTTGCCATGTTTCTGTCGATATTATGGAGTTAATTTGGAAAAAAGTTCGCGTTTTAATGACTTTTTTTTTTTTTTTTCTTACCCAAACGTGATGAACAAAACGGAGCGGTTTCTCACACACAAATAATATTTTTTGTAAAAACGGAACATTTGCTATCTAACAGTCTCCTCATTGAAAACATCTGAAGTTCTTCAAAGGTAAATTATTTTATTTGAATGCTTTTATGGTTTTTGTGGAAAATGTTGCATGCTAAATGCTAGGCTTAATGCAATGCTTGGCTATAAATACTCTTACACAAATGCTTGTTTAGCTATGGTTCAAAAGCATATTTTGAAAATCTGAGATGACAGTGTTGTTAACAAAAGGCTAAGCTTGAGAGCAAATAGATTAATTTCATTTCATTTGCCATTTTCATGAATAGTTAACATTGTGTTATGCTAATGAGCTTGCTGATAGATTTACACAATCCTGGATACAGGGGTTTTTTCGTAGCTAAACGTGACGCAGAAAACGGAGCGATTTGTCCTAAACAAATAATCTTTCAGGAAAAACTGAACATTTGCTATCTGAGTCTCCTCATTGAAAACATCTGAAGTTCTTCAAAGGTAAATTATTTTATTTGAATGCTTTTCTGTTTTTTTGTGTAAATGTTACCTGCTGAATGCTAACGCTAAATGCTACGCTAAATGCTACGTTAGCCATCAATACTGTTACACAAATGCTTGTTTTGCAATGGTTGAGAAGCATATTTTGAAAATCTGAGATGACAGTGTTGTTAACAAAAGGCTAAGCTTGAGAGCAAATAGATTAATTTCATTTCATTTGCGATTTTCATGAATAGTTAACGTTGCGTTATGGTAATGAGCTTGAGTCTGTATTCACGATCCCGGATCCGGGATGGGGAGATCAGAGACAATCAAACTGGCCTTCTTTAGACTATCTGGAGCATCAGCATTTGTGGGTTTGATTATAGGCTCAAAATGGCCAGAAACAAATAATTTTCTTCTGAAATGTGTCAGTCTATTCTTGTTCTGATAAATGAAGGCTATTCCATGTGAGAAATTGCCAAGGAACTGAAGATCTCATACAACGCTGTGTACTACTCCCTTCACAGAACAGCGCAAACTGGCTCTAACCAGAATAGAAAGAGGATTGGGAGGCCCCGGTGCACAACTGAGCAAGAGGACAAGTACATTAGAGTGTCTACTTTGAGAAACAGATGCCTCACAAGTCCTCAACTGGCCAATAAAAATAAAATATTAAGATGGGCAAAATAACACAGACACTGGACAGAGGAACTCTGCCTAGAAAGCCAGCATCCTGGAGTCACCTCTTCACTGTTGACGATGAGACTAGTGTTTTGTGGGTACTACTTTATGAAGATGCCAGTTTCTCAAACTAGACACTCTAATGTACTTGTCCCAATGCTCAGTGAAAGTTTCAAAACCCACATTTATTCCAATTATTTTTTTCCTGCCAAGAAGTTTCCTTTTCTTTGTTCTGACACTGCCAAGAAGCATTATGACCAACCATCCTGTGTCATTTTACCTGGACTAAGAAAATACACTTCATGACACTGTCAAGAAGCATTATGACCATGTTAATGTTAGTGATAGGCCTATCACGTGCATGCCCTTATATCAGTCATCAGTCAAAAAGAGGGTGACTTGTCATGCTCCTGAAATCTGCTCCTCCATTCATCCCAGCCATCAGAAATATAGATAGGCACATGTCTGACATCAATGTGTGAGCAATTACAATTATCATTTAAAACGGTCAATTTACATCCTGTTGACATGTAGGTTATGGTGTAATGGAATGTTTTGCCTTGTGTGGTAGGTTTTGTGGGTTTTAACACTCTTTTGTAGGTGTCATAACCAGTCATAAAATAATTACCGTATTAGGTTTTGTGGGTTTTTACTCTCTTATGTAGGTGTCATAACCAGCCATATAATAACACAATATATGTAACAACAGGTCTAAATGCACTACCAGTCAAAAGTTTTAGAACACCTACTCATTCAAGGGTTTCTCTTTATGTTTTACTAGTTTCTACATTATAGAATAATAGTGAAGACATCACAACTACGAAATAACACATATGGAATCATGTAGTAACCAAAAAAGTGTTAAACAAATCAAAATATATTTTGTATTTGAGATTCTTCAAATAGCCACACTTTAACTTGATGACAGCTTTGCACACACTTGGCATTCTCTAAAACACTTCATGAGGTAGTCACCTGGAATGCATTTAAATTAACAGGTGTGCCTTCATAAAAGTTAATTTGTGGAATTTCTTTCCTTCTTATTGCTTTTGAGCCAGTCAGTTGTGTTGTGACAAGCCCAGGTCCATATTATGGCAAGAACAGCTCAAATAAGCAAAGAGAAACGGCAGTCCTTCATTACTTTAAGACATGAAGGTCATTCAATACGGAACATTTCAAGAACTTTTAAAAATTCTTTAAGTACAGTCGCAAAAACCATCAAGCACTATGATGAAACTGGCTCTCATGAGGACCGCCGCAGGAATGGAAGACCCAGAGTTACCTCTGCTGCAGAGGATACATTTATTAGAGTTACCAGCCTCAGAAATTGCAGCCCAAATAAATGCTTCATGGAGTTCAAGTTGCAGACACATCTCAACGTCAACTGTTCAGTGGAGACTGTGTGAATCAGGCCTTCATGGTCGATTTGCTGCAAAGAAACCACTACTAAAGCACACCAATAATAAGCAGAGACTTGCTTGGTCTGGAGTCCAAGTTTGAGATTTTTGGTTCCAACCAGCGAGTCTTTGTTAGACGCGGTGTGGGTGAACGGATATTCTCTACATATGTGTTTCCCACCGTAAAGCATGGAGGAGGCGGTGTTATGGTGTGGGGGTGCTTTGCTGGTGACACTGTCTGTGATTGATTTAGAATTCAAGGCACACTTAACAAGCATGGCTACCACTGCATTCTGCAGCAAAACGCCATCCCATCTGATTTGGGCTTAGTGGAACCATCATTGTTTTTCAACAGGACAACAACCCAACACACCCCCAGGCTGTGTAAGGGCTATTTTATCAAGAAGTAGAGTGATGGAGTGCTGCATCAGATGACCTGGCCTCCACAATCCCCCAACCTCAACCAAATGGAGACGGTTAGGGATGAGTCGGACAGCAGAGTGAAGGAAAAGCATGTGCTCAGCATAGTATGTGGGAAATCCTTCAAGACGGTTGGAAAAGCAGTCCAGGTGAAGCTGTTTGAGAGAATGCCAAGAGTGTGCAAAGCTGTCATCAAGACAAAGGGTGGCTATCTGAATAATTTAAAGTATAAACGTATTTTGATTTGTTTAACACTTTTTTGGATACTAGATGATTCCATATGTGTTATTTCATGTTTTGAAGTCTTCACTATTATTCTACAATGTAAATAAATAAGAAAAAAATAAGACAAACCCTTAAATGAGTAGGTGTGTCCAAAATGTTGACTGGTACTGTATATGTGTCATGACAGTGTTAATACCATGTTATATATATATTTTTTATATTTCACCTTTATTTAACCAGGTAGGCTAGTTGAGAACAAGTTATCATTTGCAACTGCGACCTGGTGAAGATAAAGTGTAGAAATTCGACACATACAACAACACAGAGTTACACTTGGAATAAACAAAACATACAGTCAATAATACAGTGGAACAAAAGAAAACAAAAAGTCTATAAACAATGAGTGCAAATGAGGTAAGTTAAGGAAATAAATTGGCCATGGTGGCGAAGTAATTACAATATAGCAATTAAACACTGGAATGGTAGATGTGCAGAAGATGAATGTGCAGGTAGAGATACTGGGGTGCAAAGGAGCAAAATAAATAAATAAATACCAGTATGGGGACGAGGTAGGTAGATAGATCGGCTGTTTACAGATAGGCTAAGTACAGGTGCAGTGATCTGTAAAATGCTCTGACAGCTGGTGATTAAAGCTAGTGAGGGAGGTGTGAGTCTCCAGCTTCAGAGATTTTTGCAATTCGTTCCAGTCATGGGCAGCAGAGAACTGGAAGGAAAGACGACCAAAGGAGGAATTGGCTTTGGGGGTGACCAGTGAGATATACCTGCTGGAGCGCGTGCTACGAGTGAGTGCTGCTATGGTGACCAGTGAGCTGAGATAAGGCGGGGCTTTACCTAGCAGAGACTTGGAGATAACCTGTAGCCAGTGGGTTTGACAACGAGTATGAAGCGAGGGCCAACCAACGAGAGCGTACAGGTCGCAATGGTGGGTAGTGTATGGGGCTTTGGTGACAAAACGGATGGCACTATAATAGACTGCATCCAGTTTGTTGAGTAGAGTGTTGGAGGCTATTTTATAGATGACATCACCGAAGTCGAGGATCGGTAGGATGGTCAGTTTTACGAGGGTATGTTTGGCAGCATGAGTGAAGGATGCTTTGTTGCGACATAGGAAGCCGATTCTAGATTTAATTTTGGATTGGAGATGCTTAATGTGAGTCTGGAAGGAGAGTTTACAGTTTAACCAGACACCCAGGTATTTGTAGTTGTCCACGTATTCTAAGTCAGAGCCGTCCAGAGTAGTGATGCTGGACGGGCGAGCAGGTGCGGGCAGCGATCGATTGAAAAGCATGCATTTAGTTTTACTTGCATTTAAGAGCAGTTGGAGGCCACGGAAGGAGAGTTGTAATGGCATTGAAGCTCGTCTGGAGGTTAGTTAACACAGTGTCCAAGGAGGGGCCAGAAGTATACAGAATGGTGTCGTCTGCGTAAAGGTGGATCAGAGAATCACCAGCAGCAAGAGCAACATCATTGATGTATACAGAAAAGAGAGTCGGCCCGAGAATTGAACCCGGTGGCACACCCATAGAAGTGTCAGAGGTCCAGACAACAGGCCCTCTGATTTGACACACTGAACTCTATCAGAGAAGAGGTTATAACAGGTTATATAACAAGTTATGTCAGCTGTTGTGACATATTATAACTTGGTTAAGACCATGTCATCACGTGTTATGACACTGGGTGTCAAGTAAATTGTTACCAATTTCTTTCCTTATGTAAATTGATTTTTCTTTATTCTATCAGTGCAGCTTCTGTCATAACAAACACATTCACACCCCCACAGAATAACCATTAGCCGACTGCCTGCTGTTTGATGACTCAGATAGTAATAAATCAGGTGTATGTGTATATGTGTGTGTGTATGTGTGTGTGTGGGTGTGCTTGTGCATGTGTAAGTGTGTGTATGTGTATGTGTGTGTGTGTGTGTGTGTATGTGTGTACGTGTGTGTGTGTGTGTGTGTGTGTATGCATGCATGTGTGTGGTGGTGTGCACAATTTTCATTGACATTTGCAAGTGTTTCTGACTGGTATGTTGTCTTAATGAAATAATCTGCAGCATTGCAAACTAATGACACTCCCTGAAAGCTTTGTCTGTCTCATCGAGGCCTCCCAGCTTTGTCTGTTGTTGTCTTCCTAGCTGACAGGCTTCTGAGGAACACAGAAAGCGCTAAAGTGATGTAGATGTTGATGTAACTGGATGTGGTTTCATACCAAGTGATATCGAAGGATCTAAAGGCCTTTCATGTTCTCTCTTTGGTTTGCCGTCATTCACCATTATACAGTGCATTCGGAAAGTATTCAGACCCCTTGACTCTTTTCACATTTTGTTGTCTCATTTACCTTATTCTAAAATGTATTAAATTACATTTTTTTTCCTCATCAATCTACACACAATACCCAATAATGACAAAGTGAAAACAGGTTATTAGACATTTTGAAAATGTATTGTAAAAAAAAAACAGGAATACCTTATATACATAAGTATTCAGACCCTTTGCTATGACACTTCAAATTGAGCTGAGGTGCATCCTGTTTCCATTGATCATCCTTGAGATGTTTCTACAACTTGATTGGAGTCCACCTGTGCTAAATTCAATTGATTGGACATGATTTGAAAAGGCACACAACTGCCTATATGTAGTCCCACAGTTGACAGTGCATGGCAGAGCAGCAAAATCAAGGCATGAGGTTGAAGGAATTGTCCGTAGAGCTCAGAGACAGGATTGTGTCGAGGCACAGATCTGGGGAAGGGTACCAAAAAATGTCTGCAGGATTGAAGATCCCCAAGAACACAGTGACCTCCATCATTCTTAAATGGAATAAGTTTGGAACCACCAAGAACCTAAAGCTGTCTGCCAGGCCAAACTGAGCAATCTGGGGAGAAGGACCTTGGTCAGGGAGGTGACCAAGAACCTGATGGTCAGTGTGACAGAGCTCCAGAGTTGCTCTGTGGAGATGAAAAAACCTTTCAGAAGGACAACCATCCCTGCAGCACTCCACCAATCAGGCCTTTGTGGTAGAGTGGTCAGACAGAAGCCACTCCTCAGGCAGCTAAAGGACTCTCAGACCATGAGAAACAAGATTCCCTGGTCTGATGAATCCAAGATTCAACTCTTTGGCCTGAATGCCAAGTGTCACGTCTGGAGGAAACCTGGCACCATCCCTACGGTGAAGCATGGTGGTGGCAGCATCATGCTGTGGGGATGTTTTTCAGCGGCAGGGACTGGGAGACTAGTCAGGATCAAGGGAAAGATGAACACAGAGAATGAAAACTTGTTCCTGAGCGCTCAGGACCTTAGACTGGGGCGAAGGTTCACCTTCCAGCAGGACAACAACCTTAAGCACACAGCCAAGACAACGCAGGAGCGGCTTCAGGACAAGTCTCTGAATGTCCTTGAGTGACCCAGCCATCTGGAGAGACCTGAAAATAGCTGTGCAGCAATGCTCCCCATCCAACATGATAGAGGTTGAGAGGATCTCCAGAGAAGAATGGGAGAAACTCCCCAAATACAGGAGTGCCAAGCTTATAGCGTCATACCCAAGAAGACTCGAGGCTGTAATCACTGCCAAAGGTGTGTTTATACATTTGCAAAAATGTCTAAAAAACTTGTTTTGCTCTGTAATGTGAAAAAGGTCAAGTTGTCTGAATACTTTTGAAATGCAGTAGTGTGAGTGTACACTCACAAGTGGATAAAACAAGTCTTGTTTGTGTCTAGTACAGTATTTTCTTTATAAACAATATATTTGAGCCTTGGCTCAGGGATTTCGCTTGTTATTCACAGCATTGTTACTGAAAGGATACTATCATGACTACACAGTAGCTTCGGATTTCCTGTTGTAATGATTTGCTTGGTATTAAGTAGTGAGGCTGAGCAAATACTTTTTGCAGGACATTCTGCTGAAAAATGTTGAGATTGACCATGCATCCCAAACGGTATCCTATTCCCTATATATTGCACTACTTTTGATGAGAGCCTTGTGGGTCCTGTTTAAAAGGAGTGGTAATATGGTACCATTTGGAACGTATAGCTCTGGGCATATGGACAGACAGCAGTGCCTCCTTAATGTAGCTCGCTCCTCTCAATGTTTTACTTTCCCACCGTCTCATCATAGCAACATTCGACTAATACCAGTCAATTAAATAATGTATAGCATACATAGCAAATGCGGAGAGAGAGAGAGAGACAGATGGATACAGAGAGAGGGAGAAAATGAATGAGAAACGTTTTTTCAGGGGAGATGAAATATAATTATGTAATTGGAAGGGTGTGACTTCACAGCACAGATGCAGTGCCATCTTGTGTGCTAAGCAGCTCTGTCATGGATCTGATCCAACTTTTTGCTTTAGCGGATGGCAGACATGTGTGAGGCGTTAAAGAGAGATAGACTGTATTATTATGGTTTGCTCTTCCATTTCTATAGTTGTCAGAAGAATTGCATCTGCTTTTGAGGATATCTGTCTGAGCAGCCTGGTCTCATAGACTAGACGTAACATAGTAAACTAAATCCGAGTCGCTTAAATTGTACTGAATAAAACTATAAACGCATATTTTCATGAGCTGAAATAAAAAATCCCACACATTTTCCGTACAAAAAGCTTATTTATGTGTACACAAATTTGTTTACATCCCTGTTAGTGAGCAGTTCTCCTTTGCCAAGACAATCCAACAACCTGACAAGTTTGGCATGTCAAGAAGCTGATTCAACAGCAAGATCATTACACAGGTGCACCTTGTGCTGGGGACAATAAAAGGCCACCCTAAACTGTGCAATTTTGTCACGAAGATGTCTCAAGTTTTGAGGGAGTGCGCAATTTGGCATGCTGACTGTAGGAATATCCATCAGAGCTGTTGCCAGAGAATTGAATGTTAATTTCTCTACTATAAGCTGCCTCCAACGTTGTTTTAGAAAATTTGGCAGTACGTTCAGCGGCCTCACAACCGCAGACCTCGTGTAACCACGCCAGCCAAGGACCTCCACATCCGGATTCTTCACCTGCGGGATTGTCTGAGACCAGCCACCCGGACAGCTGATGAAACTGTGGGTTTGCACAACCAAAGAGTTTCTGCACAATCTGTCAGAAACCGTCTCATGGAAACTCATCTGCGTGCTTGTCGTCCTCACCAGGGTCACCAGGGTCTTGACCTGACTACAGTCTGGCGTTGTAACCAACTACAGTGGGAAAATGCTCACCTTCGATGGCCACTGGCATGCTGGAGAAGTGTGCTCTTCACAGACAAATCCCAGTTTCAACTGTACCGGGCAGATGGCTTTGTGTGGGCGAGTGGTTTGCTGATGTCAATGTTGTAAATAGAGTGCCCCATGCACAGAGATACCGTGACGAGATCTTGAGGCCCATTGTCATGCCATTCATCCGCTGCCATCACCTCATGGTTTCAGCACGATAATGACCCCTGTCGCAAATGATCTGTACAAAACAAGCTGAAAATGTCAAAGTTCTTCCACGGCCTGCATACTCACCAGACATGTCACCCATTGAGCGGGTTTGGGATGCTCAGGACCGACGTGTATGACAGCGTATTCCATATCTAGCACAGCCGTTGAAGAGGAGTGGGACAACATTCCACTGGCCACAATCAACCGCCTGATCAACTCAATGCGAAGGAGATGTGTCGTGCTGCATGAGGCAAATGGTAATCACAACAGATGCTGATTGGCTATCTGATCCACTCCACTAATTTTTTTGTAAAGGTATATGTGACCAACAGAGGAATATCTACAGTATATTCCCAGTCATGTGAAATTCATAGATTAGGGCCTAATTCATTTGTTTCTATTGACTGATTTCCTTCTATGAACTGCAACTCAGGAAAATCTTTTAAACGACTGCATGTTATGTTTATATTTGTTATGTTATGTTACGTTTGGTTACGTTATGTTACGTTTGGTATGTTACATAAGACAGAAGGTTACTTATGGCAAAATTGAAAGTAGGGTGGTTGGTCGGGGTGGATGGGTGGCAGTATAATGAAGACGTTGTTCGAATCTCATCGTGGACAACTTTAGCATTTGAGCTAATTAGCAACTTTTCAATGGCTTACTACTTTTTTAGCTACTTGGTATGTTAGCGAACCCCTCCTCTAACCCTACTCCTAACCCTTTTAGATAATTCAACAAATCATACTGAATTGGGTGTTTCGGATTTACGTATTGAATAATATGAAATGCTCTGAGACTAAGTTGGTCTGAGACCAAGAATGTCATTCATTAGATAAGCTCTTGTTGTTGTTTTGTGTGTCCCATTTGATTCTTAGACACAGCAGGGTTTTTTTATACAGATTATGCTTAGCCATTTAAACAATAACCATTTAACGTTACACATCAGTCAAATGTGTCTTAATATAGTTTTAATTGTGATGGAAACATTCAAATGAATTCTGATGTGATCAAAATCAAGTACCTGTATAAGTGCACTTAAAATGCACACACTGAATGACAAAAGGGTCGCCAGGGATTATTTTTGTCCTGTCACTTTCCACAGTGAGATAAAATGGCGGCTATGATTTATGTTGTATCTCAGGATGACAAGAGCACGGCGAACAACTTTGCAGTGGCCTAGCAGATGCAACAGAAAATTGGGTTACTCACAAAATGCAAAGGGTTCTGTCTCAGGCTAACAAATTCAATCAGTCATTCCTTCCCGCGAGGTCATTTTAATATTGCGGGATGACAGGGAGCTCTCTGGCCACACAAAATGTAATCTTTCCTCTGCCTCTTTCGGGAATTCAAAAACATGATTTTTTTGTTGTTGCCCTAGCTGGTGTGTGATCTGTGGATGTTTGTTGGGTGTTGGTGTGTCTTTCACATATTGAAAAACATATCACGACAATGACGAGCGTATTAATTCAAATCTTCACTTATAGTATCCTCTCCATACAAATATTAAGTCATAGGTATTTCTTGTACTATTATCTCCATTCAAATGTCAGTATCTGTTCATTTTGCTCAAATGGACATGGAATTGAGCAAATGCAAGACAGTTAGTGATCATCTGTCTAAGCTTATCTCACAGATCAAACATTCCAAACAGCCCTACGATACTGGTCTTGATGAGCGATCTAATTAATACATTTTTCACTACTTTGCAACTACCTAGCACTAACCTTAACCCTTTAATCTAACTCCAAAAATGAACACTAACCTCTTGTGTAATTTAGAATTCTGGCCACTTCAACATTTGCTTAATGTCGCAAGGGACAGCTCTTTCACAGAAACTCAGAATCAACCCTGGTAGGTTACTGTTGTAGTCAAATGCCTGTAGTGGATTAACCTCATTGCAGGTATTACAAAATTGCAGGTATTACAATGATATTTGTCAGGCTAACAAATCTCTCCTCTCTATATGTAAGGCTTGGGTGTGAATGAATGATATGGCACTTATTTTCACTCCATATTTGCTATATTTTTTTTATTAAATCGGATAAACCGTGCTCTCTCTCAGTGACTGACTTCAATTTGCAGGATCAGAATACTGTAATTACCTGGCTTTGATCGTCTCAGGGATCGTAAAGATCGCCCATACTACACATAGCAGTCTCTCTCTCTCTCTCTCTCTCTCTCCCTCTCTCCCTCTCCATAGAGGGAGTAGTGAGTAGTGTGTTTGTGAGATTAGAATACTTTTCTTTCATTTCAAAGGGCCAATTCTATCGTTATAAAATAGGCTTTTGGAAATAAGAGGCTGTATCATGCAAGTTCCATTCGCTACAGTTGTTCCATTCTATTCTATTATATTTAGGGGATTGGAGTATTTTCTAGGGCCGGGTGTCAACCTCATTCCATGGAGGGCCTAGTGTCTGCAGGTTTTAGTTTTTTTCCTTTCAGTTAATAAGCCCTAAACAACCAGGTGTGGGGAGTTCCTTACTAATTAGTCACCTTAATTCATCAATCAAGTACAAGGGAGGAGTGGAACCCACAGAAACTTGGCCTTCCCGTGGAATGAGTTTGATACCTGTGTTCTAGGGCTTCCATTCAAGTTCTAAGTTATATCACAGTAATTGAAAGCTACTGTACATGTCAACATGTTTACAGCTATTGCTTGGCTTATGGATAGTCTATGTAAAATGCAATTGGTATTGTAATCGCAGAGTGCTGAGTAAGGCCTCGGACCCTGTCAATAGACCGACGGCATGGTCACATGTAACAAGTAATAAGGAGAACAACTTTTAAAAAAGGAAGGATTCACATATGACCAAAAGAGGTATTATCCGTTCTCGTTTATTTTTTGGGACATTTAAAAATATATATATTTGGCAGACATACTGCATATTCCATTGAATCGCAAAGAAATTGATATTTTGTATACCCAACTGATATTTCAGCATTCCAATTGCCAGAGTATATGCAGACCGATATATTTTCTGGACACTAAGTTGGTTTTAATATTGATACTGAACAAAGATTAGGATTGAGGGAAACATTTTGCATTGCTATGTCAAAGGTGGAGGAATACATGCATTATTAAATCCCCACAAAATGTTAATTTCCTCTCCTTTTCATTACGAATGAAACTTTAAGAGTTTTAGGATGGATTAATGAGTGCAGTGAAAACCCCTAGAAAGGACATTATCATCTAGAGCTTTTCTTCTCTCCCATAGAACTACCCTGTGGTTAATGGGGTCACCCGCAATTATCATGCCAATAATGTAACGCCGTGCCCCTTCCTGTATCTCCAGATGAAGAGAGAAGAGGGAAGCAAGCAGCAATCCAACAAAACGATTTGAAAGGTTCTTAACAGAGGACAAAGTTGTTGTCCTTCTCTTTCTCACTTGCTCTCTTTCTTTCTCGCTCTCTCTTCACCTGAGGCCCCTGTTCGCTCTTCGAGATGGACAACATTATCATGTACGCGAGCCTCGCCCTTAGGATGCCAAGGGATCTAATCAGGGCCAGGTAAAGACCTGTCAAAGCGGGAGGAAGACAGGGAGGTAGTGACAGCCGGAGGAGATTGTATTGATTTTCAGTTCACCACCTCCCTCTACGTGTTTAATGTACACAAAGCTCCTGTATATGCAGAAGAAAACAAACGGCAGTGAAGAGGCGCGAGGAGGAAATGAACAACACTGTCTCACAGGTGTACCCAATAAATGAAAAGTGCTAACCCCAACATGAATTGAAGGTAGTTAGATGTGTGGATGTGTGCCACGAATCTATCCCCAGCACCATCTTCACCATCCCCATCAAATGTAACTAAATGCAAAGTTGAATTTTCACACCCCGTGCGAGATACACCTCGTGTATCTGCGTATAGAAAAATGATAGCACCAGGACGTTTACAATCATGTGGTTTCTCTCCATGGGTAACGTGTAAATATGTATGACCTGGTTTGGATGTAGCCGTACCCAGTTGTTTAAACAAATGGGAGATGCTCCATTGATATGATCACTTACGATCATCTCATTATCTACATTTTTTTTTAATGAATTTGTTTTTGTCTTTTGCAGTTCATCTCCATTATTCCTACATTCATTTGTCAAACGCTCTATTTTATGGCACGGGAAGGATACTTATGGGTTGTATATGCTAGATACTGTATAATTGCACAATATTTTACTGTACTATATTAATATACAGTAGGGAGAACAAGTATTTGATACACTGACAATTTTGCAGGCTTTCCCACTTACAAAGCATGTAGAGGTCTGTAATTTTTATCATAGGTACACTTCAACTGTGAGAGACGGAATCTAAAACAAAAATCCAGAAAATCACATTGCATGATTTTTAAGTAATTAATTGGCATTTTATTGCATGACATAAGTATTTGATACATCAGAAAATAATAACCTAATCTTTGGTACAGAAACCTTTGTTTGCATTTACAGAGATCATACGTTTCCTGTAGTTCTTGACTAGGTTTGCACACACTGCAGCAGGGATTTTGGCCCACTCCTTCATACAGACCTTCTCCAGATCCTTCAGGTTTCGGGGCTGTCACTGGGCAATATGGACTTTCAGCTCCCTCCAAAGATTTTCTATTGGGTTCAGGTCTGGAGACTGGCTAGGCCACTCCAGGACCATGAGATGCTTCTTACGGCGCCACTACTTAGTTGCCCTGGCTGTGTGTTTCGGGTCGTTGTCATGCTGGAAGACCCAGCCACGACCCATCTTCAATGCTCTTACTGAGGGAAGGAGGTTGTTGGCCACATCCTTCCTCCCCTCAATACTGTGCAGTCGTCCTGTCCCCTTTGCAGAAAAACATCCCCAAAGAATGATGTTTCCACCTCCATGCTTCACAGTTGGGATGGTGTTCTTGTGGTTGTACTCATCCTTCTTCTTCCTCCAAACAAGGCGAGTGGAGTTTAGACCAAAAAGCTCTATTTTTGTCTCATCAGACCACATGACCTTCTCCCATTCCTCCACTGGATCATCCAGATGGTCATTGGCAAACTTCAGGTGGGCCTGGACATGCGCTCGGTTGAGTTGGGGGACCTTGCGTGCGCTGCAGGATTTTAATCCATGACGGCGTAGTGTGTTACTGATGGTTTTCTTTGAGACTGTGGTCCCAGCTCTCTTCAGGTCATTGACCAGGTCCTGCCGTGTAGTTCTGGGCTGATCCCTCACCTTCCTCATGATGATTGATGCCCCACAAGGTGGTATTTTGCATGGAGCCCCAGACCGAGGCTGATTGACCGTCATCTTGAACTTCCATTTTCTAATAATTGTGCCAACAGTTGTTGCCTTCTCACCAAGCTGCTTGCCTATTGTCCTGTAGCCCATCCCAACCTTGTGCAGGTCTACAATTTTATCCCTGATGTCCTTACACAGCTCCCTGGTCTTGGCCATTGTGGAAAGGTTGGAGTCTGTTTGATTGAGTGTGTGGAAAGGTGTCTTTGATACAGGTAAACGAGTTCAAACAGGTGCAGTTAATACAGGTAATGAGTGGAGAACAGGAGGGCTTCTTAAAGAAAAACTAACAGGTCTCTGAGAGCCGGAATTCTTACTGGTTGGTAGGTGATCAAATACTTATGTCATGCAATAACATGCAAATTAATTACTTAAAAATCATAGAATGTGATTTTCTGGATTTTTGTTTTAGATTCCGTCTCTAACAGTTGAAGTGTACCTATGATAAAAATTACAGACTCAAATCAAATCAAATCAAATGTATTTATATAGCCCTTCGTACATCAGCTGATATCTCAAAGTGCTGTACAGAAACCCAGCCTAAAACCCCAAACAGCAAGCAATGCAGGTGTAGAAGCACAGACCTCTACATGCTTTGTAAGTAGGAACTCCTGCAAAATCGGCAGTGTATCAAATACTTGTTCTCCCCACTGTATATGATTTACAACTCTCCTGATTTGGTTGACAAACTGTAATGTCTCTGACTCTAGTAGTAGTATAACGTTTAACCAATCATTGTACAACACACAATTCCCAGGAAGGATCTCTCTTTAGCACAGCGCCTGCTTTTCTCGCAAGAGAACCCATCGAGGAGCAGTGTAGCAGAATAAACGGCTGTTACTCCATCTAATGTCCTTGAGCTGCTCAGAGAGAGACCTCTGGTCTTTAAACATGGGATCCACTGCAGCTCACAAGCAAAGCAAGCCGCAGTACGAAGGAAACCTGTCAACTAAAATCAAGACATTGCATTCCCAGGTCCTGTTCCAGCTGTGTAGCTCCACAGAATGGAAGGCCCTGTACATTTCCACCGAGATTCTGTTGATTGGGAAAGTAAGAAGGGAATATTACATGCTATGATGTCAGGCCATATCAGTGAATATGATTTCAATTTGTTAAATCATGATTTAATAAAATGTTAAATATCAGATATCTTGTTTAGCCGATTTGAAGTTAGTAGTCTTGGTTGAGCATGGCAATTGCAATGCCAGGGTTGTGGGTTCAATTCCCACGAGAACCAGTATGAAAATGTATGCGCTCTGGATAAGAGCGTCTGCTAAACGACGTAAATGTCAAATGTAGTACATGAATGTTACTCTTAAGCCTACGATTGATTGAGAGATAGGTGTGTGAGTACCCTCACCAAGGCAAGCTCCGGTTGGCCTCCTTCAACCACTCCCTGTTCCTCACCACCCCTGGTCCCATGTATCCCTTTACTTCGTTACCCTCCATCAGATGGCAACACCACTATCCTTATGGTGGTGGATAGGTTTTCCAAAGCCGCCCATTTCATTCCCCTGCCCAAGTTACTCTTAGCCAAGGAGATTCTTAGCCCCTCTTCTGTTTGTCTTCTGTTGCCTCACACCCTCCGTATACATCCCAATTTTCTTGTGTCTAGGATTAAGCCTATGCCTCACAGCCCTTTGTCTCCTTCTCCCGCATCTCATCAAAGGCCATGGTGAGGCGCCTCCGGAGTGCTCGACCTTGGGGCAGGGGATTCCAGTACCTGGACGACTGGGAGGGTTATGACCCAGAGGACAGGTGCTGGGTCCCTGCTAGGAACATCCTGGACCCAACCCTCATCGCTGTGTTCCACCCCTGTCAACTAGATATATGCCCGGGTAGGGGGGGTGTACTGTCACACCCTGATTTGATTCACCTGTCTTATGCTTGTTTCCACCCCCCCACCAAGTGTCTCCCATTTTTCCCCTGTGTACTTATACCTGCATTTTCTGTTGGTCTGTTGCCAGTTCGTCTTATCTTGTCAAGCCTTACCAATGTGTTTTCAGTATCTCTAGTTTCTGTTTTCTAGTCTTCCCGGTTCTGACCGTTCGGCCTACCCTGAATCTGCCTGCCGTTCTGCCCCTGATTGACGTTGCCTTCGATTACTGACCTCTGCCTGCACTTGACCTGCCATTTCACTGCCCCTGTTTTGTAATAAACATCTGAGATTCAAACTGTCTGCCTCCTGTGGCTGCATCTGGGTCTTATCACGGTTCGCGTTACATGTATGAAACAGGACAAATATAAGCACCCCCTATTTGACCTTTGACTAAAGGAGAACTGTATGTCATGTAATGTCATAAAGTTAATTATATTTCCTTGTATTGTAGGTAAATGCTCTGTGCTTTCTCGATAATTCAAAGCAGAGGAAAATGTTTCATTTACTGACTTAGATTACCGCCATAATGTTATCATTTAGGGATATTCATCAAAAACCATAGCAACAGTGGCAGAAAACATTTAGGGTAGAGAGGTAACTCACAGTATGAGTTTGGATTCCTGAAACAGTTTTCAGTACCCGAGATTAAAATAATGTTCCTTTCTTAAAAAAATATAATTCCGTTGAGTCATGACCTGACAAATAAAATTCAAAACAAAGATTTCAGGAATTGTATGTTTTTTTGTGGCCAATTTCTTTTGCCTTGCGTTCTTGGATGTCCTTGCCAGGCTTTTCAAGAACACAAGCTAATGCCACCATATTGCCCAGTAAACACATTACTTCGGACAAAAAACAGAATGAGAGCAAGAGCAAGTGAGCAAGAGAGAGAGAGGAGAGAGAGTGAGAGTAAAACAGACTAATTAGCAATTTGGAGTATGTGTTAATTGCTACAGAGACACAGTGTGAGTCCTAATCAACACTTTACTTGCCTGAGCTACTCATCTGAAAACACGTACAGGCTTGCACACACACTCACTTGCATGCACACATTCACGCATGTACGCACACATTCACGCATGTACGCGCGCACACACTCACAAACACACAACGCACACAGCCACACACAGGCAGGCACAAATACACACATGTACACAAAAAACACAAACAAAGTAGGACAGAGCATCTTTCATCTGTGTCTACACTGTACCCCACCCTCACAACAGGGGGTAGCTTTTGTTAAATTAAGGCTTAGTACTGAGGCTGGGTTCTAAACACACACACACACATATACACACACACACCAAATCAATTACAACAACACTGTGTGTGAGAATTTGTTGACAATCTGCCAATATTATCACAGATGTGGATGTTGAGGGGGACAATAATATGTGACACAGGGCTGCTAGAAAGATATTACTCTTATTTTAACATTTTGCAAATTTTTTTGTTGTTTGTACTTAATATGCACAAAGACCAGAACTATGTGTTTTTACTGCCTGGCAATCATCCAGCCAGCTCCAGAATGAGGATAATTGGGTGAGTGTCAGACCATGCTGTCCACTGGCTGAGGGGAGGCTAGCAGGGGGCACACATAATCTATGATAGGTTGAATCGAGGTCACTCAGAAGGTCAACTCTAGCTTGACAGCTGAGTTATTAGTCTGGGTATGGGAAGGTAGGCCTGCTGTACTTTTTCCACATTTTGTTATGTTACAGCCTTATTAAGTATTTTAAGTATTTCATTTTTTCCCCCCTCATCAATCTACATACAATACCCCATATTGACAAAGCAAAAAATTTTTTGCAAATGTATATAAAATAAAAAAAATTGAGGATATCACATTTACCTAAGTATTCATACCCTTTACTCAGTAATTTGTTGAAGCACCTTTGGCAGCATTTACAGTCTCGAGTCTTCTTGGGAAGGACGCTACAAGCTTGGCACAGCTTTATTTTGGGAGTTTCTCAGAGTATTCTCTGCAAATCCTTGCAAGCTCTGTGAGGATGGATGGGGAGCGTCGCTGCACAGCTATTTTCAGGTCTCTCCAGAGATGTTCGATCAGGTTCAAGTCCGGGCTTTGGCTGGGCCACTCAAGGACATACAGAGACTTGTTCAAAAACCACTCCTGCATTGTCTTGTCTGTGTGCGTAGGGTCGTTGTCTGTTTGGAAGGTGAACCTTCACCCCAGGTTTTCATCAAAGAACTCTGTACTTTGCTCAGATCTGCTTTCCCTCGATCTTGACTAGTCTCCCAGGCCCTGCCGCTGAAAAACATCCCCACAGCATGATGATGCCATCACCATGCTTCACTGTAGGGATGGTGCCAGGATTCCTCGAGACGTGATGCTTGGCATTTAGGCCTCTGTGTTCTTGGGGACCTTCAATGCTGCAGAAATGTTTTGGTACCCTTCCCCAGATCTGTGCCTCGACACAATCTTGTCTTGGAGCTCTACGAACAATTCCTTCACACTCATGGCTTGTTTTTTGCTTTGACATGCACTCTCATCTGTGGGACCTTATATAGACAGGTGTGTGCCTTTCCAAATCATGTCCAATCAATTGAATTTATCACAGGTGGACTCCAATCAAGTTGTTAAAACATCTCAAGGATGATCAATGGAAACAGGATGCACCTGAGCTCAATTTCGAGTCTCATAGGAAAGGGTCTGAATTCTAATGTAAATAAGATATCTGTTTTTTATTTTTTTAGAAAAGTGCAAAATGTTTTTAAAAAATCGTTTTTTGCTTCATCATTATGGGCTATTGTGTGTTGATGTATGAGGATTATTACTATTTTTGAATCAATCTTAGAATACGGGTGTAATGTAACAAAATGTGCAATAAGGGAAGGGGTGCACTGTATGTATGGTTAGACAGGCAGCCTTAGAGATGACCAAACTGAAGCTGTACTCAATTCCTCTGGCATCTGGTCCAGTTTGTAAACTGGCGCTTTGTGTTACTTGTTTCACGCGGTTGAGAACAACAGAACAGACTGAAGGATGACCAAAGCGTATTGATTTGAGTAACCTCGGTTCTCTGAAGGAGAGAATGATATGTCAGCCCTGATGTCCTTACATCCAATTCAATTACAGTTTTTCTCAATTGCTTAGGCACAATTCTTGAAACAACTCACCATTTGCTCAAATCTTCACACACAATTTTAAAACTCACACACAACAGTACAAACATGTAACTTCTGCGTCCCAATTCAAACGTTGCCCTCAGACAACACACACAAGCTGTCAAAAACAGACTACATGACTGTTTGTTACACACTGGAGGGATTCATTCAAAACACTGCCACCAAAATGTTTAGAATAGGTTTTCAGATAAAGAATTTGGAACTTTGTCAAATCACAGCACTGAATATCCAGAAAATCCTTTCAGGAACACCCTGGCGAGAGACATTCAAAACAGTACTGTAATAAATACCTCTTACATTAGTGCATTTGGGAATACTACTGTATATGCTGTTTTGGCCAAAAATCTGACCTTTGAAATGTCACACTGACAAAACATGTAAGGAAGAGTCCAAAAGCTATATTTCCAAATACAGCAAATGTTAAGGTTACTCAGCATCAGCATCAGCATGATCTCATCTCAGGTCTGGGTCAGGCCATAATATCTCATCAAAGTCACACATTATGTTTGCTCTTGCCAGGCAGCATGGGAAAAATGCCCTTGTGTGCCTTAGAAAACCCTGGATAGACTCCAGACATCACCACAGGCGTCCACCAATGTCTCCAGGAGGTTTTGCTGTGCGTAGGGGTTGCTATCATACACTCTTTACCGCCATGCTGAATTATATGTTTTTTGGGGGGGAATATGCTGGCAAAAAAAGAAGGGTGAACCTGGGGTGGTCATTGAACCAGGCGCGAACCAGAGCAGCCAAATGGAAACTCGCATGATCCCAAATGACAACATATTGGGCTTGGTCTGGTTGCCCTGGCTCCCCTTCCTGTTGAATAAGGTTGTGCAGCTGATCTAGAAATTGAAGGAGTTGTGCCGTGTTGTATGGACCCTCTTTGACACGGTGGAGGAGGACGCCACGATTGCTGCACATAGGGTGACGTGGCCTCCCCTCTGGCCAGGAACTTGTATGATGGCACGGTGACCAATGTTGCGCCCCCTTTTGCACATTTTTATTAGGTTGAACCCTGCCTCGTTGAAGAACATGTACTCCTGTGGGTCAGCCATAGCATCCAGCTCAAAGATTCTCTACAGAAGTCCAAAAACACACATTTTACTGTACTACAAATACAGTACTGTAGTGTGCTACTGTACTGGAATGAAAGATTGTGTACTGATTGTGTACTGTAACACATTACTATACAGTACAGTATTGATATGCTGGAGAGATGGGCCATACTCTACATACTGTCAAAATTCTGTACAGAATAGCAATTACCTGGACATCGTTGCTCTTTAACTCTGTTTGAATTCCTTTCAAAAGGCACACGTTACAGCTGCTTTGTCCTTATGTGGTTCTTTTGAACGATCCAGTCAATGGTGGAAATGATGATGGTGTCAATTCCCTGGAAGACTACCTGGTCTTCAACTATTTGGGTTTGAATTCCCCTCAAAAGGATGGCATTATTGTCAGTCACCAGGGCAGTCTCCTGCTCAGCTGTGATATGTCTCCGCCTGACCATTACTGACCTATCATCCATTACTGTGGTAAAAGCTACACTGAGAACAAAGTGGAGATTCAGTCTATATGCACTACAACATTACATGTATCCCAGTAACAACAAGGTAAACGACCTGTTTTCCCTTCTGAAAGTATCGACAATGGATGCAACCTAGTAATGGCTTAGGTTGGGTTGCACTAGCTGTCCAGCTTTTCTCATAGTCCTCCCATGTACGAGCACATGATGAACTAGGGTGGCACGGATTTCATCTGAGATGAATTATCTTTGTTGTTGTTGTTGTTGTCGTCCTCTTCCTCTCTGTTGTCTTGCAACTTCGGCATTGTTAGGATCCATTGTTCCAAAGCACATTGACATGCATCTAGGCCATATTTACTGATCCTGCAATTCTGATTGGTGTGTTAACAATTTTGAGGCTTAGTGTTTGCACCTGGAGAAAGGTGTGCTCTTTGAGTTTAGTTTGTGATGACTTGAGTTAATTATATTGAGAGCATGTGGCTGCTGAATGAATATATTGTGCAATGAATGATTTCTGAAGCCACTTTTGTGTAAGGTTTTGCAGAAAGAGTTGAATATTAAAACGTGTGGAAACAGGTGAATCGTGTTTACGGTTATGGGAAATGTGTGTGTTTTTGGGAATGGCGTAAAGGTTTTTGTGCTTCAGGAACCAGTTTTTGCGTTTAAGCAAATGACAAAAACTGTATAAACATCTCAGGTAGCATGTGCACCACCCTCAGCAGGTTGGCAGAGACGGGATGCAACCGGTTTTCAGGGAAAATGTAAAGAGAGCCTGTGACATCACATCCACTTTTGGACAGTAACAAGGTCGACACTCCATCTTAACTCTTCATCCATATTTACTGAATTGGTTGAACAGTGCAGAAGAGAACCTCCCTGGACAGTTATTTTTTGCTCATCGGGAAAAGAAGGAAAGAAACGCCGCTATGTTAGGTTAAATAAACACTTGAAACAAGCCTTCATCACAAGGTCCACGATCTCTTGAATGTAATCCTGAAAGATAAAGTCTAAGGTTTTTTTCTTCATTCAAGGACTTGTGAATAATGATGGCCACTTGTGATTTAGCAATACAACTTGGTTTTAGCTTGCAGACAGAGGAAAGGTCATTGTCTTACAGCTCCTCTTGAATGGTAATGAGCAGCTTCTTTGCTCTCATGTTCTTAATTCGTGTGATTCTTCTGTCTGTAGTTGCATCCCAAATGGCACCCTATTCCCCTGATAGCACACTACTTTTGACCAGGGCCGATGGGGTTAAGGTCAGGGAGTAGGGTGCCATTTGGGACACAGCCCATATCTCATTAATAGTCCGTCACACATGATTGCCTTCTAGGCTGGAGATCTAGAGGTTATTTGATTCAATCTTTCATGTCACGATGTCAACTACCTGTGAGTAGTGTGATGCAAATTATATATACAAAACAAAAGAAACACTAACATCGTGTATTGGCATGGATATTCGTGATGTTATGAGCATTGTTTTGTAAATGTTGTGTTATTTTTGTCATTTGGTTTACAGAGCAGCTGCAATGTGTCCAGTCCTAGTGCAGGTTATCATACTATGTGATTTTACTCTGGACTTGGGTGATTGATCTCTCAAAATAACGCAATCCTTCTCATCTATGACATGGTACTTATTTCAGTCAGTGGCAGTGCTGCTGGTGATATCGCACCATGGTCACAGTATCACACATGCCAGTGAGACTTAGAGTGAGTAAAATGGCCCCTGGGAGAAGCATTGTTCTCTAATGGTGCAGAAGGAACAGACAGACAGGCAACCTGTCGCTGCCCTCTGGCAGCTTCTGACACTTCCTGTGTGGAAACTAACGGCCATGTTGGCTTTGCCTGGAGAGCTGCAGAGCCAGAATGGCTGGTCATGGAGTCGATCTTGTCTGGGGTCTTCCCATGAAATGTAAATGCTCCCTGACGTATCCGTTGGTGCGGCAACACAATTCAACTTGAACAGAAAGTAAACCCGCTCAAGGCTCAGTGGTAGTTGTAGTAACTGTGGCACACTTGAAAGAAATCAGATCAGAGGAGACATTTGGGAATACTGTATTTCCAGCAAACTGGGAACATTCCTGGATAATTTGCAAAGATTCCCATTAAGTTCAAGTTAGGGTTTTATCTAACATTAGGATGATAACATCCTAAAAACATTAAAATAATGTTTTTGGATTCAAAATAATTACATCTGGAAATGTTATGAATGAAATATCCTTGGAATATTGTCCTAACATTCACTAAAATGTTGTGCACAACATCTGTAGCAACCACCACAGATCAACCACCATTCTCCAAACGTTCTCATTGGGTATCCAGGTAGTGAACGTAGTGAAAGTATGAATGTGTTCGGAGAACGTTCTTGCAACATCAGGCAAATGTTTAATACAAACATTGTATAATCATCAGCACAGTTGGACAGTTTTTTTTTCATGAGAATATTTGCCGCTGTAACAATGTGTGTTGAGAGTCGGGAAGCAAGTTCAGGGAGTGAGTGTTTTAATAAATCAACGTAACATAATCCAACGCACGAAAACACGAACAACGCACAGACAAGACACAGGAACCGAAACGATGACGCCTGGGGAAGGAACCAAAGGGAGTGACATATATATGGCAGGTAATCAGGGAGGTGATGGAGTCCAGGTGAGTGTCATAATTTGCTGTTGTGCGTAACGATGGTGACAGGTGTGTGCCATAACGAGCAGCCTGGTGACCTAGAGGCTGGAGAGGGAGCACACGTGACAGCCGCAACCTAACGAATGTTCTGAGAACTTTCACAGAACCAATTTTGGTTTGCTGGGTTACCTCTGACATACAGGTACAATAACTGCCAAAATAAAGGAAACGCCAACATAAAGTGTCTTTAATAGGGCGTTGGGCCACCATGAGCCAAAACAGTTACAATGCACCTTGGCATAGATTCTACAATGTGGAACTCTATTGGTGGGATTCTCACTTTAATATTCTTCCACAAGAAATTCTATAATTTGGTGTTCTGTTGATGGTGGTGGAAAACAATGTCTCAGGCGTCTCTCCAGAATCTCCCATAAATGTTAAATTAGGTTGAGATCTGGTGACTGAGACGGCCATGGCATATGGTTTACATAGTGTTCCTAATCATCAAACCATTCAGAGACCACTCGTGCCCTGTGGCTCAGGGTATTGTCATCCTATGGGGGCAAAGCCATGGTAGCTAAAATAATGGTCTAAATTAACTCATGAACCACACCTGCTTTCAATATACATTGTATCCCTCATGTACTCAAGTGTTTCCATTATTTTGGCAGTTATCTGTAAACCTCCAGTGATCATTACATAACTACAGTGTTCTACAAGGGAGACATGCCCAAAGAAGACACCGCTATTTACTATAATCAGTGAGGTTTTAAACAAACATCACAAATATTTCAGGTGTGAAAGCTGTAAAGAATAGGGGTTGGTAGAGAGGTAGTTGAAATGTTACTGATAGTTTGTAGAACATCTACAGATGGACTATCCACATTTTTATTTGACCTTTATTTCACTAGGCAAGTTAGTTAAGAACAAATTCTTATTTCTTATCAAATTCTTATTTTACATTCTTATTTTATGGACGGCCTATCCTGGCCAAACCCTCCCCTAATCCGGACGACGCTGTGCCAATTGTGCATCGTCCTATAGGACTCCCAATCACGGCCAGTTGTGATGCATCCCAGGATCGAACCAGGGTCTGTAATGATGCCTCTAGCACTAAGATGCAGCGCCTTAGACCGCTGCGCCTCTCGGAAGCCCCAAATAAAGTCTTACCTTATTTTGTAGTAAGACTGTTTATAAGGTGAACATCCTGTAGTGAGAAGAATTCAGTGCCTTCTGAGGCATTCTGGTTCTAGATACTAGATTGTAAGGTTCATTACTGTAGGCTTCCTGCATTTAACGGTGACCTTGACGCTCCATTTACTGGTTGACATGCTTGGCGCATACATAATGTCCAGAGGGAGTGGGGAAAAAACACAAACAGGGGTATCGCGAGAGAGACCCGAGACAAGAGAAGGAAAAACGAATGTGCTAAAATAATTCAAAACGGCCTTTTATCGTGCCGTGTTAACAAATGTCTGCAGGCTTTACGTATGGAAGCTCAACAGGGAAACGGTAAAGTAAAACAAAATGGGATTTCGACCGACAGCAGAATACAGTCTGTCCCTCCAGGTGAAACAGCACAGGATCATGTGTGTGCGTGTGCGTGTGTCAATAAGTGTGTGTTTGGCATGTGCAGGAGTGCGTGAAGTGGTAAATGTGTGTGTGTGTGTGTGTGTGTGTGTGGAAATCTCAAGTCAGGGGTTTGCCTTTAGTGTTGAAGAGGTGAACACATGTATTACTACCCAGATGAATTACTACACGTTGGTATAGTAGTCAGATCTTAATTAAGTTGACCACCAACTCTATGGACCTCATTATGACTGACACGTTACATTCACTTCCATTCAATCAACTCAGTCAATTTAAAGGACGGGTTTGAAATTCAAATAATTGCATAAAAATCGACCAACACTTTCACTCTCAGACAGTTTTTTAGTCACTGAAAAAATAAACTGCAAAAAGCTCTAGGGTTACGGGCGCTGTCTGAAGAATAAGACACAAAGAAATATCAATATACATCACCGCCAGAGAAAAGAGATAGTTGGAGCACTGAGGGGGTACAATAATGAATCTATTTCAGATAAAGTTCACTCTGACAATTAAAGATGGGTAGATTACACTAAAGGTCAGATATCAGGAAAGTACAGCTGTCTGGGGAGGCATCGAGCTCCTCTAACCGACAGATCTGTCTGACATTATCAACACGTACTCTCTGACTGATCATATCCACCTTTAATGTTCAGTACCACTGCTAGATGGTCAGATAAACAGGAGCCATTTTTTGTTTCACGAGACCAGGCAGCTGAAACTTTTGTCCTAACATTTGATGGCTGTCTGGAGATGGCTTTCACCAACCCAATCTTAAATATTTGCGTGGTTTATTTGTGTATTGGAAAAAAGTGCGCACACAATATTCATCCACGTGGAACACATTTATGATTGACTAGGTATTAATGTCGCATGCTACAGAAAACTGCCAAAGAATGGACATTTGGATACTAGGATCCATTACATTTTATACGTGACTCGTCCAGAAAGATGGGTGCTGTGGTGGAGTGACTGAAGACTGATGCACACAGGCCTTAAAACACAAAGCCACTTTACCCTGATGTCCCTCTAATATAAACAAATGAGCTGCCAGCGTCGGGAGAGACACTCCGGGTGAACGTTGCCGACTGATGAATGAATCATAATCAATCAACCCGCTGATCAATCATCAATTCCAACCAACGCCACTCCACTCCCGGCTGGCGTAACGGAACACAGATGCCGCCGCTGTGCGTCTCTGCGCTTTGCTGTTTATGTTGGGTGGGTTGGGTGGTGTATAATCTGGGGGAGTCGTGTCTGTAAAAGGCACAGTGGTAAATTAGGCACCAGAGCACGCTATGCATTTACCCCAGCAGGCATAACAAGCCTACAGTCAGACACCTAATTCAGCCGTCCTTCAGCACGCCAAGGGAGGGAGAGATGGGGCAGCACTAGTTATGTGTTCTAAAGCACAGAAACAGAAGGGGAAGAGTGCATCTCTTTCCTCTCTCCAACCAGTAATCTTGCTGTCATCCTGCGTGACAGACTTGTGTCTAACAGGACTGTGGATAGCATTTTAATATTCTTGTTTGGAAATCGCAGCATGATGACGGTTATGAGGGAACTGGCAATGAATAAAACCAAGGCCTTAAAAGTATTGGTATGTATCATGTCAAATATTTTTTATTCTATGGTTAACTAAAATAACAACATAGCTTTTGGTTCCACAAAATATTTATTTGAGTTGTTATGATGATTAGCACAGCATGTCACGACACAAGTTACGACACAACCCGCCCACAAAAAATTATCAAAACACTCTTAGCCCACTGTAAAGTTATAGAACAACTCAAAGAGGACTTTGAAAAGGTTACTAGAAAAATAGAAGCAGATTGCATGATTCATCTTTAGAAATAATCTTTGTGTTTCTAATTCCTCCAGCTGGGGCCAGACTGCAGTCTGACATGTGTACCTGACAGGGGCTTTTTATGAGAACCAATTTCACTGTCTGTGCCTGTCAAAATGCCAGACACCAACAGGTGGCTAATATAATCTCATAAACGAACACGCAACGTATTTGTGTATGTGTGTTGCAATCCTTTTTGTTTTGTACAACAAATTCTAAGGCAGTTAAAACTGAATTACGCGGACTACGTTTAAAACGGAGTAGGGCCAGAATCCAGGGTTTTACGAAAGCTGCACTTTTACAGTTCTCCTTATTTTCATAGCCTAAAAAAGGAATAACAATAACCTTGTCTTTCTCTACACTTTAGTTTGATTAGCATCCTAACTTCCATACTCTATTCCCTGGGAGAAAAAAACAACAGGTGCAGAGAGGGTTCTTCAATCTGGCCCTTGTAACACTTATCTTTCTTCTATGGATGCTCATCCCTCTTGTGTGCAAATTCTTCTTGTGTTGCCTTGACGACAGTGAGGTGTTTCAGGCTGTGCTTCCACTGCCAGATCATAAATGTAGATGTGACATTCTCTCTCTCTCTCCAGTCAAAGCTGTTGCTTTACTCAGAGGACCCATCCCTTTAACTGTGTTTTTCTCACAGGACATACAGCTAATGCAAAACGGAGAAAAACTCCTTAAGATGAACAGGTACAGATGTGTATTTAGCCCGGTAGATCATTCTTTTGGTTATATTATATTTTGGCTATATTTGGTTATATTTCATTTTTGGTCACAATAGTACTAAATACATTTTTAGGTTGTGTGGAAACGTATTTTGTTACTTGCCATGGGCTTGTTCAGCAGGACTCAATGTTTTGGAACGTTCAGATGGAAATATGTTACATGGAACAAACATGCCTCTATGACAGACCAAGGAATCATGTTGGCTCTAATCATGGCATTTCTCTCTTCAATGTTCGACAACTGAATGTGGCCTTGCATTCTGCCCGGGACTGAAATTGACTTATAACAGCAGGCAGCACTGGATCAGACAACCCTAACATGGTATCTCTATCCTCTCTCCTCTCTCTACTGCAGGGTAAGTGGGTGTAATGGTGGATGGAATGGGCTAGTGTGATTGACAGGTATTGGTGAAGGCCCAGTCAGCATATCTGACAATTGCCCATTGATGAAAGGGAGCGAAAGGGAGATTCTTGTCAGTGACAGGAGAGAACCCTCTCGATTCCATAGCCTTTATCGTCATCTACCATGACCTTTCTTTGGGACATGTAGCTTCCCCAGCCCAGACACACCGTCATGTGTGTGGTGTGGGGTGTTTGTGTGTGTACTGGCACGCATGTGTGTGTGTGTGTGTATGTGCACGCGTGTGTCCACGGCGCGCACGTGTATGTGTGTATGGCGTGAGCGACTCATACCCTCATTAGTTTGAATGAAGTCAGCTGGGTAACAGGGTGTACTGGGAATCTTGCCCTTGAATCTTGCCCACTGCCATAACCTCTCAACAACAGTACTGCCAAAGTCTACCATACTTCAGCAATTAATACAGCATATAACCCTTTTCCCTCCAGTAACATAAACAAAAGGATTACTGGGTTATATTGATATCATTACTACTAGAACAAATGAGTGGGATTGCCCTGTCTAACAGTCGGCTGTCTAGCATGTCAGTGTTTAACTGTGTCTGTCTGTCACTGAAAAAGCGAGATAGGAACAAATCCATCTCCATCTCTCTCTGTCTGTCTGTTCACCCACTATTTACGTTGGCATTAGTATTGTGGGCCTCTCCCTACCTTGAGGTGGGTGTCGCCGCCCACGCACGAGTCCCGCTGCCGACCACTTTCTCCCTCTTTCGCTCTCGCTCTCTCTCTCTATCTCTGCTCACTTTACCTCTCCTCTCTGTCTGAGTGTGTGAGATGACATGCACTAATGACAGGGCCCTTGTTTCCTACTCAAATTACCATGCAAAGGAGGCTGCTGCATCAGCCCGCAGCCCTTGGCTCCCCTCTCCTCCACTCTCCTCTCGACGAGGATGGGATGCCATTTCTGTATCAGAGATGCAGCCCCGAAGATGGCTCTTCAGTGTGTGAAACTCTAACACCAGGGTCGAGTGACACGGTGAAGAGGAACCCTCTCGCTCCCTCTCTCTCTTCCTCTTTTACCCTCTTTCTCTCCCTGTCTCTCTCCTTTGTCTCTATTTCTGTCTCTCTCCCCTTCTGCCTCTCTCCCCCTTGCCTTCTCTCCTATCTCCTCCCACCTCTCCTTCTCTCTCCCCCTTTCCCCCTCTCCTTCTCTATCGCTCCCTCTCTTTCTCTCTCCCCCTCTCTCTCCCACTCTTCTTCGAGAGGCTCATTTCAAGGAAATTATTCATGAACCAGCCGATGTACAGTAATCACTTGCTCAGTCCCTCAAAATATCAATTTGTTGTAAGTGGCTGTAAATGAATTTCTTAGATGGGTGCTATGAAGTGGCAATATTCGCAAGGAAATTCATATGCAGAGTAATCTGGCCACGATGCCTCTTTGCGCACAGTGTAGACATGGTCTGGGGGGGGGAGGGGGGGGCACGATCCTCGTCTTGTTCCATTGAAGCATTTGATTTGGTTCTATTTCTGGCATTGAAATTATCCCTAGTGCACTGTTTGATTATAAAATATGGGGCTTAGGAGCTCATTTGTGTCTTGACATTTTAATTCCAGTGATGGGCATTTTGCGTCGAAAGGGAACTGCAGAGTCTATATTCATAAGATCCAAAGGACAGTCCAGATTTATTTTAACATTTCATACTACCATGGGGCAGTTTTTGTAGTGCAAACGAGTAGTGTGATCTGTGATGCTTGTTGTTTCTAAGGGTTGTGAATGCAAACATGAAGCACACACATACACACACTACAAAAAAAATACTTCACAGTAATTGAAAATGATTTAATAGATTAGAGCAACTGTTGACTCAAGCAGCTGACTCACTGGGCTTCTTATCCTACTCGCAATAGCAGTAGCCTCATCTTCATCTCACCATCAGACTCTGATCAGAGTGTGGGATGTTGCTGCTTCTTCGGATAAAATCATGAAGCTGTCTTTTGAAAAAAGGGAGAGAGAGAGAGAGAGGGAGAGAGAGAGAGAGGGAGAGAGAGAGAGCGAAAGAGAGAGAGAGCGAAAGAGAGAGAGCGAAAAAGAGAGAGAGAGAGAGAGAGCGAAAGAGAGAGAGAGAGCGAGAGAGCGAAAGAGAGCGAGCATTATTTATCACACCGAGAAGAGGGGGATCTGTGGGTGAGAACTAATGACCTTTAAATGAACAAGAGCAGGAATAGAAGCAAGGGAATTTGAAAATAAGAGATGTCTCTGATAGAGAACAAGGTAAAAGAGTCTATTCCCAAAAGGAAACACAAAAGGAAGACCTTACTCAGGTCCCTATGGTATTATGTGTTCCAGACATATCAGGAAAACTATGCTAACAGAAAAGCACTTTGAGTTCAAAGCCTTTTTTTTTTTTGATTTAACTAGGCAAGTCAGTTAAGAACAAATTCCTATTTTCATTGACGGCCTAGGAACAGTGGGTTAACTGCCTTGTTCAGGGGCAGCACGACAGATGTTTACCTTGTCAGCACAGGAATTTGATGTTGCAACCTTCCAGTTACTAGTCCAACGCTGTAACCACCAGGGTACCTGCCACCCCATACATACATACATACAGAAATTGCATTTTTTAAGATTCGTCTGATGGGTGCACTTGAGGTTGACACACAACCATGTATGAACTCTGCTAGCCAACATGTTCATCTAAACTGACTAAACTGTAGTGGGTACACCTAAACTGTAGTGGGTGCACCTAAACTGTAGTGCGTAGACCTGAAACTAGCGATTGTAATAAGTACACATAAAAAAAATATTTTTTTTTGTGGATGAACCATCATTAGTTGTAAAGCATTGTGTCATTTTAATGATTCACGTCTCATTGAGGTGTATTTCCTCAGAGAGAGAATCACCACACTAGTCTCCACATCAGACCATAATAATACACCCACCTGCCGTAATATCTCAGGTCTTCAGGAGAAAATATACTGTATGACTGACTCTGATTGGAACTATTAATAGCCAGAATATGCATGGCGTGTTAGAGGGTCGTGTACTGTAGAGATGTAGAGGGTATAACATTTTAGTCCTAGGCTCTATGACCTTTTGCAGTGGCTCATTAAAGTCAAAAGAACTGAGTAGCTGGCACAGTCCCGGAAACCTGTATTTTTTGGGGGTATTTTTTTTACTTCCCTCCCCCTTACCCTGTTTGATCTATAGATACGTATAGGTAAATATAGTTAAATATTTGTCACTGCACATACTCTATTCCACAGCTGTTCTCAGATGTATTGTTACCCTCTCCCCCCCCTTCCCCCCTTTCCTCTTCCCCCTCCCCCCCTCTCCTGGATTCACTGAGTAAGAGATGTTAGACCAAAATGACACCAGAGGGAGAGAAGAAAGATAAACGGCCATAATGGATTCGGAGGTAGGAGGTGTTTGACGAGTTGAATTGCGTTCATCTCCCTCCTCCTGTCAACAGTACTGATAAAACTGGCATATTGAGCTGCTATTAATGCCCATGTTCAATTCATCACAACAGAGACAACAAAGACCAAGGAGGAACACTGTCCAAGTCACAATAGGCTAGTTATCAAAAGTGTATTTTTATTTATTTATTTCACCTTTATTTAACCAGGTAGGCTAGCTGAGAACAAGTTCACATTTGCAACTGTGACCTGGCCAAGATAAAGCAAAGCAGTGTGACACAGACAACAACACAGAGTTACACATGGAGTAAACAATAAACAAGCCAATAACACAATCAACAAATCAATGACACAGTAGAAAAAAGAAAGTCTATATACAGTGTGTGCAAAAGGCATGAGGAGGTAGGCAATAAATAGGAATAGTTACAATTTAGCAGATTAACACTGGAGTGATAAATGAGCAGATGATGATGTGCAAGTAGAGATACTGGTGTGCAAAAGAGCAGAAAGGTAAATAAAATAAAAACAGTATGGGGATGAGGTAGGTAGATTCGGTGGGCTATTTACAGATGGACTATGTACAGCTGCAGCGATCGGTTAGCTGCTCAGATAGTTGATGTTTAACCTTTCTGATCTCCCCATCCCGGATCCGGGATCGTGAATACAGACTCAAGCTCATTACCATAACGCAACGTTAACTATTCATGAAAATCGCAAATGAAATGAAATAAATATGCTAGCTCTCAAGCTTAGCCTTTTGTTAACAACACTGTCATCTCAGATTTTCAAAATATGCTTCTCAACCATTGCAAAACAAGCATTTGTGTAACAGTATTGATGGCTAACGTAGCATTTAGCATTAGCATTCAGCTGGCAACATTTACACAAAAAAACAGAAAAGCATTCAAATAAAATCATTTACCTTTGAAGAACTTCAGATGTTTTCAATGAGGAGACTCTCAGATAGCAAATGTTCAGTTTTTCCTGAAAGATTATTTGTTTAGGACAAATCGCTCCGTTTTCTGCGTCACGTTTAGCTATGAAAAAACCCCTGTATCCAGGATTGTGTAAATCTATCAGCAAGCTCATTAGCATAACACAACGTTAACTATTTATGAAAATCGCAAATGAAATGAAATAAATATGCCATCTCTCAAGCTTAGCCTTTTGTAAACAACACTGTCATCTCAGATTTTCAAAATATGCTTCTCAACCATAGGAAAACAATCATTTGTGTAAAAGTAGCTAGCTAGCGTTAGCATTTCGCGTTAGCATTTAGCGTTAGCATTAGCGTTAGCATCCAGCACGCAACATTAACAAAAACATAAAAGCCTTCAAATAAAATAATTTACCTTTGAAGAACTTCTGATGTTTTCAATGAGGATACTCTCAGTTAGATAGCAGATGCTCAGTTTTTCCAAAAAGATTCCTTGTGTATTAGAAATAGCTCCGTTTTATACATCACATTTGGCTACCAAAAAAAATCCGAAAATTCAGTCCTCAAAACGCGAACTTTTTTCCAAATTAACTCCATAATATCGACTGAAAACATGGCAAACGTTGTTTAGAATCAATCATCAAGGTGTTTTTCACATATCTCTTCATTGATACATCGTTCTTGGACACATGCTTTCTCCCCTGAATCAAATGGTAAAGTAGAAGCAGCTGGCAATTGCGCACCGAATTCGACGCAGGACACCAGGCGGACACTTGGAAAATGTAGTCTCTTATGGTCAATCTTCCAATGATATGCCTACAAATACGTCACAATGCTGCTAAGACCTTGGGCGAACGACAGAAAGTGTAGGCTCATTCGTTGCGCAATCACAGCCATATAAGGAGAGAATGGAAAACAGAGCTTCAGAAATTCTGCTAATTCCTGGGTGATGCATCATCTTGGTTTCACCTGTAGAATGAGTTCTGGGGCACTTACAGACAAAATCTTTGCAGATTCTGAAACTTCAGAGTGTTTTCTTTCCAAAACTGAGAATATGCATAGTCGCGCATCTTTTCGTGACAAAATATCGCGCTTAAAACGGGAACGTTTTTTATCCAAAAATGAAATAGCGCCCCTAGAGCTCTAACAGGTTAACCTCTTTATCCTACCCCCTCCTTTTTCGAACATTCTGTTAAAAATCGCGCAACTTTTCAGCGTCCTGCTACTCATGCCAGGAATATAGTATATGCATATGATTAGTATGTGTGGATAGAAAACACTCTGAAGTTTCTAAAACTGGTTAAATCACGGCTGTGACTATAACAGAGCGTGTGTTTCATCGAAAAGCGCAAGAAAAACTGGTCACTGAAATTTGAAAAAAGTATCCATGCGCCCCTTTCATGGATTATTTAAAGGAAACCAAATTTAATATGGAAACGGATGCAATTCATACAGCTTCCACACGATGTCGCCAAAAACGTCATTTTCATTGACAAAACTCCATTGAGACATTACGAATAGATCATTGATTCCATCCAGCCTACCTCAATCGATTTTGGAAGATTGAAAAATGGACACTGTTTTCTTTTGTAGCTGCTATTGAATACAGATCGCCCAGTGATCAATTTGATCGCTTATTAACGTTTACAAATACCTAAAGTTGGGTTATAAAAGTAGGTTGAAGTTTTTTGTCAAAGAATATAGGCAACTTATATCATTTTTAAATGCGTGTTGGAAGAGAGCTTTTTTCGTGATGCAGACAGGCCATACAAATGGATATTTTGGGCATTCATGGACGGATTTAATCGGGAAAAAGACCAATTTGTGATGTTTATGGGACATATAGGAGTGCCAACAAAGAATATCATCAAAGGTAATGAATGTTTTATATTTTATTTCTGCGTTTTGGGTAGCGCCGGCTACCGCAAAATCTGTTGTTTACGTGTCGTGCTGGTATTTGGGGGGGTGCATGCTATCAGATAATAGCTTCTCATGCTTTCGCCGAAAAGCATTTTAAAAATTTGACTTGTTGGCTAGATTCACAACGAGTGTAGCTTTAATTCAATACCCTACATGTCTATTTTAATGAACGTTTGAGTTTTAACGAGTACATTTAGCATTTAGCGTAGTGCATTTGCATTTCCAGGTGCCTACTTGAGACGCAGACGTCTCAAGTAGGACCAAGAAGTGGCTTTCGAAGACTTTAGATAGGCAGGGCAGGATGGATATAGGTCTGTAACAGTTTGGGTCTAGGGTGTCACCCCCTTTGGCGGCAGCTTTCCAATCTTTAGGGATCTCGGACAATACGAAAGAGAGGTTGAGCAGGCTGGTAATAGGGGTTGCAACAATGGCGGTGGATAGTTTTAGAAAGAGAGGGTGGATTTATCAGTGGTGACCGTGTTACCTAGCCTCAGTGCAGTGGGCAGATGGGAGGAGGTGCTCTTGTTCTCCATGGACTTTACAGTGTCCCAAAAACTTTTGGAGTTAGAGCACAGGATGCTATTTTCTGCTTGAAAAAGCTAGCCTTTGCTTTCCTGACTGACAGTGTGTATTGGTTCCTGACTTCCTTGAACAGTTGCATATCGTGGGGACTATTCGATGCTATTGCAGTCCGCCACAGGATGTTTTTGTGCTGGTCAAGGGAACTCAGGCATGGCGCCAACCAAGGGCTATGTCTGTTCTTAGTTCTCAATTTTTTTAACAGGGCATGCTTATCTAAGATGGTGAGGAAATTACTTTTAAAGAATGACCAGGCATCCTCAACTGACGGGATGAGGCCAATATCCTTCCAGGATACCCGGGCCAGGTCAATTAGAAAGGCCTGCTCGCAGAAGTGTTTTACGGAGCGTTTGACAGTGATGAGGGGTGGTCGTTTGAACGCGGACCCATAGCGGATATAGGCAATGAGGCAGTGATCACTGAGATCCTGATTGAAAACAGCGGAAGTGTATTTGGAGGGCAAGTTGGTCAGGATAATGTCTATGAGGGTGCCCATGTTAACGGATTTATGGTTGTACCTGATGGGTTCCTTGATGATTTGTGTGAAATTGAGGGCATCTAGCTTAGATTGTAGGACTGCCGGGGTGTTAAGCATATCCCAGTTTAGGTCACCTAACAGAAGGAACTCTGAAGATAGATGGGGGGCGATCAATTCACAAATGGTGTCCAGGGCACAGCTGGGAGCGGAGGGGGGTCGATAGTAGGCGGCAACAGTGAGAGACTTATTTCTGGAGAAGTCAACAAGTCAACAAATGAGGGTGCCTAGGGACACGCAGGGCCTGAGTTTACCTCCATATCACCCGAGGAACAGAGGAGGAGTAGGATGAGGGTACGGCTAAAGGCTATCAAAACTGGTTGCCTAGAGCATTGTGGACAGAGAATAAAAGGAGCAGATTTCTGGGCGTGGTAGAATAGATTCTGGGCATAATGTACAGACAGGGGTATGGTGGGGTGCGGGTACAGCGGAGGTAAGCCCAGGCACTGAGTGATGATAAGAGAGGTTGTATCTCTGGATAAGCTGGTTACAATGGGTGAGGTCACCGCATGTGTGGGAGGTGGGACAAAGGAGGTATCAGAGGAACAATGAGTGGAACTAGGGGCTCAGCAGTAAACTAAAACAATGACAACTAACCTAAACAACAGTATACAAGGCATACATTGACATATAAAGTAATCACAGGTGTTGATTTGGAGAGCTAACTAAGACAACAACAGCTAATCAGCTAAAACAACAACAGGTAAAATGGCGATGACTGGGCAGAGAGGGTCGGTTAACTACACACAGAGCCTGAGTTCGTGGCTGGGGCCGACAGATAAAAATTAATTAAATAAATTAATTTGGGTGGAGTCCGGGTGAACAACTGAGTAGGCCGGGAGGTGAGCCTCAGGGATAGTTTCGGTACTGGGTAACTCGGTGGGTGCTAGCTAGCTGTGAAGATCAGGAGAATGGTCCAGGGATTACGGCAGGAATCCGACGTTGTAGTGGAGAGACAGTCCGTTACTGGTAGGCTGGCGAGAATTATCCAAGCTAAAGAAGGGCAAGTACCTGTGCAGGGGGTAAAGGCAGCTAGCTTGTAGCTAATTAGTTGGTTAGCTTCCGATGGCTAGGTGGTTCTTGCTATAACGTTTAAAAATTAAAAATAATAGCGGTTCCCTATCACATTGGGTGAGGCAGGTTACCGGAAGGTATAATTGAACTAAAATGGAGAAGAGATTGAAAATAAAATTGAAATATATACAAAAAAAGACGAAAAAATACAAAAGTACACAAGAGGAAGAACAAAACACGTCTGCACTACTACGCCATCTTGGAATGTCATCTGTATATCTCAGAGCCAACTACGTAAACAGACTACACACACAAATCACAATTTTAATGATGTCCTTTTCAAAGTGTGTTTTTTTTAGGGGGTAAATCAGCTGTAATATTGCGGATAGTTTTAAGCTTTCATCAATGTAATTGTCTGCATCATTTTCAATCCCCAATATATTCTTGGGGTAAAATATATATATATATACTGTATATGCATACATACACGTACCCACCACATACACTACCGATCAAAAGTTTGAGGTCACTTAGAAATGTCCTTGTTTTTGAAAGAAGAACAACAGTGAAGAGGCGACTCCGGGATGCTGGCCTTCAGAGTTCCTCTATCCAGTGTCTGTGTTCTTTTGCCCATCTTAATATTTTATTTTTATTGGCCAGTCTGAGATATGGCTTTTTCTTTGCAACTCTGCCTAGAAGGCCAACATCCCAGAGTCGCCTCTTCACTGTTGACGTTGAGACTGGTGGTTTGTGGTTACTATTTAATGAAGCTGCAAGTTGAGGACTTGTGAGGCATCTGTTTCTCAAAGTAGACACTAATGTACTAATGTACTAATGTACTAACATGATGCTGCCACCCTCGTGCTTCACGGTTGGGATAGTGTTCTTCATCTTGCAAGCCTCTCCCTTTTTCCAGTAAACGTAACAATTATCATTATGGCCAAACAGTTCCATTTTTGTTTCATCAGACCAGAGGACATTTCTCCAAAAAGTACGATCTTTGTCCCCATATGCAGTTGCAAACCGTAGTCTGGCTTTTTTATGGCTGTTTTGGAGCAGTGGCTTCTTCCTTGCTGAGCAGCCTTTCAGGTCATGTCGATATAGGACTCGTTTTACTGTGGATATAGATACTTTTGTACCTGTTTCCTCCAGCATCTTCACAAGGTCCTTTGCTTTTGTTCTTGGATTTATTTGCACTTTTCTCACCAAAGTACGTTCATCTGTGTTCATCTGTACGTTCATCTGTGTTTCATCTGTGTTTTTTATAGGAGACAGAATGTGTCTCGTTCCTGAGCGGTATGACGGCTGTGTGGTCCCATGGTGTTTATACTTGCGTACTATTGTTTGTACAGATGAACAGGGTACCTTCAGGCATTTGGAAATTGCTCCCAATGATGAACCAGACTTGTGGAGGTCTACAATTTTTTTTCTGAGGTCTTGGCTGATTTCTTTAGATTTTCCCATGATGTCAAGCATACATCCACAGGCACACCTCCAATTGACTCAAATGATGTCAATTAGCCCTTCAGAAGCTTCTAAAGCCATGACATAATTTTCTGGAATTGTCCAAGCTGTTTAAAGGCACAGTCAACTTAGTGTATGTAAACTTCTGACCCACTGGAATTGTTATACAGTGAATTAAGAGTGAAATAATCTGTCTGTAAACAATTGTAGGAAAAATGACTTGTGTCATGCACAAAGTAGAGGTCCCAATCCGACTTGCCAAAACTATAGTTTGTTAACAAGAAATTTGTGGAGTGGAAATGAATGTTCCATTAATCAACTCCTCTATGGAAACGTTGTTATATTTAGAATAGTCGTGGAGTAGTCTTTATGCCTCGGAACAATTGGTTATCAATATACAGTTTATCGACTACGAGAGCTACACGTTTCCCTTTAAATCTATTTCCCTTGAAGATTGGGTACCAATTCCCATTGGGGGTTGATTATTCATGCCTATTCCGTGCCAGCAAGTATTTTATCCAGGCTTTTAACCATTATTTTATCTTTAAAGAAAGCTAATTTTTCAACGATTCGGGGCTCATATCTCTGTCCTCTCCGTCCTAAATGGTGTACACGTTCGAGTTGGATTTTGTCGACAGCTCCGCGTGGGATCTGAAGCTCTGTAAGGAGGAACTCCCCAACCACACCCTCAGAAACTTCTCCTTCTTTCTCTTGGATACCTGTAAGTACCAGATGTTCTCTGATGGATCCAGTCTGTATGTCAAGTAAGGCTTCTCTCAGAAAGATGTTCTCCTTTTTTAAGTTCATTAACGTCGGTGTCAATCTTATTCACAGTCCCTTTAAGCTGGTTTCCTTCTCCAATGTCGCAGCTTATTCGGCACTCATCTTGAGGCCAGCTTTCAACTCCTTCATGTCTTTGCTGACTAATTCAAGTATTCCCAGTTTGTCACAGATCGTTTTTTACCTTTACCATTCCCAGTGGTGAGAAGCCTAAATCGTCTGTGTCTGTCGAAGAGTCACGCTTTCTTTTGGGGATTGGTTCTACTTTTTTACTCTCCGTCGTGTTTGGGTGTTGCTTGTTTTCTTAATATTAGTCAATACATTTCTCTAGCCTTATGGTTTGTTTTGTATTGTTCTCCAGATTGAAGGTTATTACCCACCAGTTTGTGAAGTGCTAATATTGAGTCTAACTTACCGATATTGAATATCAAGTTTTTATCTTGAGGTGATCTACACTGCTGTGTTCAGTCCGCCATCATTTTCGAGGCTGAACAGTTTTACTTACGTACTGTACGTTATTCAAACTATAAAGCTGTAGGTTTAAAACGATAAGCTATATGTCATAAGGAGTCTAGTGGGTAATCATCTCTGTAACAGTCATTGCATGTTGCAGTAGTTGAAACCCCTACGCACTCCTCAAACAGACTTGTTCTCTGAGCAAAAGAGTTTAATCTCATTCCCAGCTCTCAAAATGTCTAAGGGCTCAGTAAGGATTCGTCTCAACAATAATCGTTCCTGAATCCTCTGTTCGCACAGCCTGTAGGATTACCATGTCTTGGATAACACAGGTTCCGGAGCAGCTAGCAGATCAATATCCCTTCACCTGGGAGCCCAGAAACACGCGGGTCAGAAAGCATTGCATCATGGCCCCCCTCTCTCTTCTTCTCCATCGTCCCTCTGTTGTTCATTACCAACACACTCTACAAACCCAAAAACCGATCAGCGCCACAGAGGTCAGAACCGTAACCTCTGAGGGTCACAGCAGTGCCCCTCTGTGTGAGTGTCTGGAATCACCTAGTATTCCTGACACCAAGCTCTCTCTTGTTTTGCGCTTCGCCCTTGCTTGCTTCCAGCCCCTCAGCCCAGCAACCAATTAAAACAAAATGCCGCTTTGTCACCACGGAGAAAGCCGCCGCTCAGAAGGCTTGTAATGCAGCCCAGCCCCCGAAGTGACTCTTATCAACGGTATGCAAGGATCCCTCTGTGTTGTCTTAGGACGGCTGCATTATCCCATTGTGTCACACCTCTGGGTAGCAGAGGTGCTGTTGTCTTTACATCCTGTAGGAGGTTAACTTACAGTAATGCTATTGGTCAACAACTCAGATTTTGAATCCAAATAAGTCAAATGCCTATAAAAGGGTCTTAGCTTCATTGTCTCTCTCTCTTTTTTGTTCCTAAACTGCACTGGGGGCATTATTCCACTCCATGGAGTTTTGGGACAGGGCCTTTCAGGCTATGACTTATCTCTCTCCCTCTCTGATCACGGCTAGAATAATGCCTTGTAATGGGTGTTAATGCTTTGTAATTTAAGCTTTATGCCTTGTATGTGAATCCGTTAATTTTACAATTATATGAAATCTATTTGCATTTAGAATTCCATTCTCAGACCATTTTTGATGTTCCAATTCCTGTAACTCAACTATAGTCTCTTGGATATTGTTGTACTATCTTCATGGAGTCAGATGATCATTTGAATTGGCTAATTGCATAGTCTTATTATGGGTTGCATGTGAGGTGTATATGATATCCATACATATCAAATATCACCCCAGGCTTGATTCTCCAATAAAACTCTCTCTCTCTCACTCGCTCTCACTCTCTCAGCACAGCCGAGGCTCCCAGCGGAGGCCCCCCGCAGGAAGAAACAAGGATGCCGCCATCAATTATTTAGGAGAGATGTTTACTTCACGTACATGCATAGGGGGAATAAGGGTCAGGCCTTGTGGACGTCTACGAGATAAATATTTAAAGACCGATATTTCACGTGCATGCAGGTGGAAAAAATGGGGGGGAGAAGAGGGACCCCTGGGAAAATACTGTGAAAGTATGGATGAACGGAAAATACTCTGATTTGAAGGGCAGCTAGGGCTATTTTCCACCACAAATTGGTAAATCTCTTCAGCGAGGTGCTCCAGGAAAATATATTGAATATCAATAACTTTTAATGACTTATCAAAGAAGGTGCTGATGTTTTTTCTTCTTCTCCAGCCACTCTATGTAGCAGGTCAGTAGGAATGCGGAACAACCAGGAAGGATAAGGTACCCCCCTGTTTTTTCCACCTACATGCATGTGAAATATTGATCTTTAAATATTTATCTCGTAGACGTCCACAAGGCCTGACCCTCACTCCCCCTATACATATATGTGAAATATTGACCTGTCCTAAATAATTGATGGCGGCATCATCATCATCAATTTCTTCCTGCGGGGGCCTCCGCTGGGAGCCTCGGCTGTGCTGAGAGAGTACACACCTAAAGGAAGTATGCGTCCCAAATGGCACTCTACTCCCTATGTAGTGAACTACTTTTGACTAGGGCTCTGGTCAAAGGTAGTGCACGAAATAGGGAATAGGGTGCCATTTTGAACAAAGCCAGAGATTTTACAGTGCATTTACAGATGATGCCACATACTAGATGTGTGAGTATCTGTTGTCGCCTATTTTCATGGACAACCACATAGAGGATCAGAGATTCTATGAACAAATTGAGCGGAGGATCAACTATTCCAAATGGTCCATTGTTTTCAGGTTGCCTATTACATTTCATTTCAGAGACAATAGTGTTCCAAGATGCATCCCCGCTGAAGAAATACAGATTATTCATGTGTCACCTAATTATGAACAGGAATTAGTTAGAGATGTGCCAAGTTGCAGACCCGCAAATCTTTGCTTTCGAACGTCAAATGTAATATATATTGGATTAACAAACAGATGTGGTCCCTTGGTTCTTTGATTTGAATGGACATTGTCTGGTTGGATCATTATTTATTAAGTATATCCCCCCTTTCTGTCCAGGATCTTTTGCATGAATATATTGCTTTGTAACAATCTCTCAAGGATCGGTGTGCGTGGGGGATGAGTGGAGGCTAGTTTGTTGCGTTTATTATTTGGATGATTGCTTTGAGGATAAAGGCCTAGCACTTTGCTGCTGGAACGGATTTAATCGCAGCACCTTGTTGACATAGAGCCGCTGTTCATTGTCTTGATCCAGGAGCATAAGGTACAATTAATAAGGCATTCTTCTCCTCCTGATTTGCGTGCCAACCTCTTCACCCAGACCAGCCAAGAGCCTAGCGAGTATAGTGTCAGCATCCCAAATGACACCTTATTCCCCCTGCAGGCTACTACATTTGGCCAGAGTAGAAAAGTGCACTATATAGATCACTGAGTGACATTTGGGACGCAAGCGAAGTGGTGTTGTCACCTCGTCAGTATCTGTGCTTGCCTCGCTTAGATTAGATCCCAGTTCTACATAGGCCAGTTCCATTGGGTTATCCATCCACCCCGTCACTTAGTCCATTGGACATAGTGAATGTAACCTCCGGTTAGAATGTGATTTACAACATCTGACGTGCAAATGTTGGAGATGGAGTAGACAACAAAAAAAAAACAGACAGAAAAGACCATCTGTATCATAGCTAATGAATAAACCTGGTATCTGTTTGATAATAGTCTAACTCTTGTTCAGTTCCCGAGACAGAGTACATCCTCTCAGGCCCCGTACAGACTCAAATTGTCCAAATGATAGGCAATGCATTTGACATAACTGTTATAATACAACAGAGTTTGTAAAAATAAAATAAAAAAATACACGGTTGTCAAGATGTTGCACAGTGGTTGTGTAACAACCGTTGTGACAAACGCATTGTACATCAGCTGTAGAACTTGAGTGTGTACAGGCCTTATTGAAGGGTCTGTTATCTGCATTGACTTGATGTATTAGGCATTTCAGCACTTCAGAGTGCTTCAAAATCAGCTCTCAAGGGCTTTTAACCAGGCTTTCTAACCCACCTGCTGTATTAAACAAAGAAGCATAACATCAGGGGAATGAGAGCACTTTCTCTCGCTCTCTCTGTAATTCTCATGATAGCATTTCACTGACTTAGTGAGTGCTGTCTGTCAGCTTCTATACCATTAAAAGTGACCATTTCACTCTTTTTGTAATTCTTCACATTCAAATGGAGAACTATGGGGTGCTCCAAAATCTGTGGTGTTCAAGAAAAATACAACAAACAATCCAATTATATTTCCTTAGAAACATGCAGAATTACACAAACGAGTGTATTCAGATGTAGACATTTAATTTCCACATGTAACATGGCTCCCGTCTGGCAGCCAAAATTATTATCTACAGTTGAAGTCGGAAGTTTACATACACTTAGTTTGGAGTCATTAAAACTCGTTTTTCAACCACTACAAATTTCTTGTTAACAAACTATAGTTTTCACAAGTTGGTTAGATCATCTATTTTATGCATGACACAAGTCATTTTTCCAACAATTGTTTACAGTCAGATTATTTCACTTATAATTCACTGTTTCACAATTCCAGTGGGACCACACAGCTGTCATATCGCTCAGGAAGAAGACAAAGTGCAAATCAATCCCAGAACATCAGCAAAGAACCTTGTGAAGGTGCTGGAGGAAACAGGTACAAAAGTATCTACATCCACAGTAAAATGAGTCCTATATCGACATAACCTGAAGGGCCGCTCAGCAAGGAAGAAGCCACTGCTCCAAAGCTAACATAAAAAAGCCAGACTACGGTTTGCAACTGCACATGGGGACCCAAATCGTACCTTTTGGAGAAATGTCCTCTGGTCTGATGAAACAAAAATATAACTGTTTGGCCATAATTACCATCGTTATGTTTGGAGGAAAAAGGGGGAGGCTTGCAAGATGAAGAACACCATCCCAACCGGGAAGCACGGGGGTGGCAGCATCATGCTGTGGGGGTGCTTTGCTGCAGGAGGGACTGGTGCACTTCACAAAATAGATGGCATCATGAGGGAGGAAAATGATGTGGATATACTGAAGCAACATCTCAAGACATCAGTCAGGAAGTTAAAGCTTGGGCACAAATGGGTCTTCCAAATGGACAATGACCCCAAGCATACTTCCAAAGTTGTGACAAAATGGCTTAAGGACAACAGAGTCAAGGTATTGGAGTGGCCATGACAAAGCCCTGACCTCAATCCCATAGTGGGCCGAACTGAAAAAGTGTGTGTGAGCAAGGAGGCCTACAAACCTGACTCAGTTACACCAGCTCTGTCAGGAGGAATGGGCCAAAATTCACCCAATTTATTGTGGGAAGCTTGTGGAAGACTACTCGAAATGTTTGACCCAAGTTAAACAATTTAAAGGCAACGCTACCAAATACGAATTGAGTGTATGTAAACGTCTGACCCACTGGGAATGTGATGAAAGATATAAAAGCAGAAATGAATCATTCTCTCTACTGTTATTCTGACATTTCACAATCTTAAAATTAAGTGGTGATCCTAACTGACTTAAGACAGGGAATTTATACTAGGATTAAATGTCAGGAATTGTTAAATACTGAGTTTAAATGTATTTGGCTAAGCTGTACAGTATGTAAACTTCCCACTTCAACTGTATATTTCTTCTTTTTCCATTCCATTTTCCATATGGACCACAGGTTGACATGTCCCAAAGCATTAGTATCTGCTTCCATATGTATTAAAAAATATTGAATTGAGTTTCCATTATTTACTACCGATTGCAAGGTAACCCCATGCTGGTACTGTAGGAGCAATCAAATAGATACGCCATGGTACATTTCAGAATTGCTAATCATATTGGGAAATGATACAGCCCGCACAGAACGCAAGGTGGACAAAATAGCACAGTGATCACTCCCTGCAATTGCTGTTTATAGATAAATCATGGGGCATGCTGGATTGACTGACAGATAGAAAGGGAGGTAGTTGTGCCGACAGACAGACAGACAGACAGACAGACAGACAGACAGACAGACAGACAGACAGACAGGCAGAAATTCCCAATAGCTACCTAGCCAGCAAAGCCTTAATCGAGGCTTAGAACATCCGAAATGAGTTCTCAAAGGGGCCAGAACTTATTATTTGTTTCTATGGGAGGATGAGGTGGTGGTGGAGAATACAATATATTGATATACGTCATCCAGGCCCGCTGCCTGCCTCGTGGAACAAAGAGAGAAAGAGAGGGTCATTTGCATGTCACAAGGTGATCCAATGCTTTCTATTGACCTACTCGAGCAAACAGCTGATGTGTATAAATTGGGTCTGTAACAGCTATGGACGTTCGGTTTCAGGCTTGGTTACGGGAGTGAATTTGTGAGCGCTAATGTGGCGCTGGTCGATCGCAGATTCATTTTGCCATTTAGCCAGGGTCTCTTCCTATTATATTGTTGAAATGAGAGTGCCTTTTCATTCTGTCAAGTTGGTTTAATGTTATCTAAATATGGGCGAAAATGAAATCTAAAAACTGATTGCTCGAAGGTAGAATACAAATAAAGACAGATTACAAGGAAGGTGAGTATGGGCTGAGGTAATGCCATATTTTCTGTTGGAATGGTCTTTTACTGAATATCACAAGTACGAAATAGTATGAAAAATGTATGCCCTCACTACTGAAAGTTACTCTGGATAAGAGTGTCTGCTAAGTGACTAAAATGTAACATTTTACAAAAATTACCTTTTCAAACAGCTTTGTTTTTTATATGATTGCCCAATCACTTAACTTGTTATGGCTGGGGGCAGTATTGAGTAGCTTGGAAGAATAAGGTGCCCAGAGTAAACTGCCTGCTACTCAGGCCCAGTTGCTAATATATGCATTTTATTAGTAAGTATAACAGAACTCATATGGCAGGCAAAAACCTGAGAAAAAATCCAACCAGGAAGTGGGAAATCTGAGGTTTGTAGTTTTTCAACTCTTTGCCTATCGAATATACAGTGTCTATGGGGTCAAATTGCACTTGCTAAGGCTTCCACTAGATGTCAACAGTCTTTAGAACCTTGTTTGATGCTTATACTGTGAAGGAGGGGGGGATGGGAGCTGAATGAGTCAGTGGTCTGGCAGAGTGGCATGAGCTGGTCATGCGCGTTAACGTGAGTTAGCTTGAGTTCCATTGCATTTCTGAAGACAAAGGAAATCTCCGGTTGGAAAATTATTGAAGATTTATGATAAAAACATCCTAAAGATTGATTGTATACATCGTTTGACATGTTTCTACAACCTGTAATATGGCTTTTTGGACTTTTCATCTGAACTAAGCGATCGTGCCATGAGCATTTGGATTACTGGGCTAAACACGCAAACAAAAAGGAGGTATTTGGACATAAATTATGGACTTTATTGAACAAATCAAACATTTATTGAGGAACTGCGATTCCTGAGAGTGCATTCTGATGAAGATCATCAAAGGTAAGTTAATATTTATCATGTTATTTCTGACTTCTGTTCACTCCACAACATGGCGGATATCTGTATGGCTTGATCTGTTGTCTGAGCGCTGTATTCAGATTATTGCATAGTGTGCTTTTTCGGTAAAGCTTTTTTGAAATCTGACACAGCGGTCGCATTAAGAAGTGTATCTATAATTCCATGCATAATAGTTGTATCTTTTATCAATGTTTATTATGAGTATTTCTGTAAATTAATGTGGCTCTCTGCAAAATCACCGGATGTTTTGGAACTACTAAACATAACGCGCCAATGTAAACTCAGATTTTTGTAAATAAATATGAACTTTATCGAACAAAACATACATGTGTTGTGTAACATGAAGTTCTATGAGTGTCATCTGATGAAGATCATCAAAGGTTAGTGATTCATTTTATCTCTATTTCTGCTTTTTGTGACTCCTCTCTTTGGCTGGAAAAATGGCTGTGTTTTTCTGTGACAAGGTGCAGACCTAACATAATCGTTTGGTGTGCTTTTGTCGTAAAGCCTTTTTCAAATCGGACACTGTGGTGGGATTAACAAGTTTATCTTTAAAATGGTGTCAAATACTTCTATGTTTGAGGAATTTTAATTATGAGATTTCTGTTGTTTTGAATTTGGCGCCCTGCACTTTCACTGGCTGTTGTCATATCATCCCGTTAGCGGGATCTCATCCCAAAGAGGTTACAATGTTTTCAGAGTGTTCAATTCAGTGGCTTAATTTTATGTTGAATATGATACACTTAAATTACATCCATGATTGTTAGAACTGCAACCTATTAAGCACATTTATTTCCGTTTATTTATTTCAAGTTAAAATGTTTTCCTCAAAGCACAGCATCAACACAGCATTCTGAAATATATGACTCTCTGGTCTCTTTGGTAGCTACCTCCTTCACTGTAGACCTCATAACAAGGGGGGGAGGGAGAGAGTGATAGAGAGATTGTGTGCAAAGAGAGAGGGTAATTCCTTCACTTCATTGCAGCATCAGTCAGGCCTTTTTCACTCTTTGCCAGCCACAGATGACCCCTGGTGTATTGGTCCTGGCAGCCAGCTACAATTATCATTCAGCAGGAGTGAAGTGCTCTGTTTGATATCTGCAAATGTAATTTAGATTGAACAGTACTTTTTTAAACCAGGATTGCACCTGACCCCTCTGCATATGGAGTAAGGATGCTTCCAAAGACAAGAAGGTGCCGACAGACAAAGTGCCCCCTGTTTCTAACTTCAGGCCAACTTTACAGTATTATTATAATTTCTTTTTTGTTATTTCTTACAGTATTTGCTCAGAACATTTCATGTATTATTAACTACAGCTGGAAATAACTTTTGGATATTAGATCTGCAGTCAATGACCAGATTCGAGCAGAAATTCGACTTCCTGACCTGGATCCAGAGGCAGCTCTATTTATCCCAGGGGCTGCACCAAAACGCAGACGGCGTATAAGAGGTAGTAGGACTAGGGCCAAACTGCACACCATCCACCGCTATATGACCCGCTAACGTTCAGTCCCTGGACAATAAAGTAGATTAGCTCAGAGCAAGACTCCTTCCAGAGAGACATCAGGGTCTGTAAGATACTTTGTTTTATGGAATCATGGCTCTAGACGGATATATTGTCCCCGTCAATTCAGCCAGCGGGGTTCTCGGTCCATTGTGCGGACAAGAAGATAGAACTCTCAGGGGGGGGAAAAGAAAGGCGAAAGGGTTTGTTTCATGAGTAACAACTCATGTGGTAATGTACTTTAACTCAAGTCCCTTTGTTCTCCTTATCTAGAATATCTCACCATCAAATGCCAAACGCTTTACCGCCCGACAGAATTTTCTTTGGTCATCGTCACTGCCGTGTATATTCCCCATCAAGCCGACACTGCGACTGCTCTCAAGGAACTACACTGGACTATGTGCAAACTGGAAACTGTTTATCCTGAAGCTGCATTTATTGTAGCTTGGGACTTTAATAAAGGAAATCTGAAGAACATGCTTCTAGAATTCTATCAATACATCTCCTGAGCTACACACGCATCACATACCCTGGTTCATTGTTACTCTCCCTTCCCTGACCGCTGCAAGGACCCCCCTCCCCACCCCTACCCCCCCTTCAGCAAATCAGTTCACACTTCCATTCTGTTCCTCCCCACTTATAGGCAGAAACTTAAACAGGAAGCACCCGTGGTAAGGACTGTTCAATGTTGGTCTGACCAATCAGAATCTATGCTTCAAGATTGTTTTGATCACAAGGACTGTCATGACTGACCTGTTCGAGTCAGGTTACCGTGGACCACAGTCCTACAGAGACATCTTTCACACCCACCAGCGGGGGAGAGATCAAGAGTTATGGAGGAGGGGGTTTTATGACACCTCCCGCCCATTGTAAATCTTAAAGCAGCAGAAAAAATCCCTTTGTCCTCTCAGTGTGGAGGAATGGAATGTATGATGGGCCTATGGATAACCTACCTGAGAACAGTAACATGCAATAATTGGACTTTGGGACAATATGTTTCGTCAGACAAAATGGTGGTAAGGATGATAGAAGGAATATAAAAATGAATGTTGTTTTTGTTACGCTGTTAAAAGTTAAATGACAACGTTATAACAAAAACATTGTAACTTTTCATAGAGTTTTCATAATATGCACCTGATGCTTGCATCCTGCACGTTGTGTGGAAAATGTCCAGATCAAAGAGAATGTCAGTTGGATCAGTCTAAATTGGATCTGAGTAAAATCCCGACCTTGCCTCGTAACTAGTGACGCCCAGAGAACTTGCCACAAAGACTGAAATGCCCCATTCTGACGCGAGGGTATAAAACATGTGAGTTAAGAAATTACATAGCAGACAAGGTGACCATCCGCTGCAGCCAAGGTCCGAGTTAGTCACAACTCCAAAACGCTACACGAGGTTGAAGAAGACAAAGGAACCTTTTAAAAATGTATGCTACAGTTGAGTAGTTGTGTCTAAGAGGGTGAATTCAAGCAGGACCACCCAATTACCACTCTCCAATGAATCTTGTGCCTACACTGCTTTCATTCCTATGCTGGAGCCCTGAGCTACATTCCTATGCTGGAGCCCTGACCGTATTCAGAAGACCCACTTTCAGAACAAGGGTGAGGAAACAGACCACTAAAGAAAGGACACTGACATCATGTGGACAATCAGAGAGTTACACCCGGTAACCAAAGAGTGCAGTCATCAGAGGAGAAGGCGAACCCGGTCCACGAAGAGACACCCCATCGGAGACCTTCGACAAGAAATTACATCATTATATTCTGACCCATCAGAGCTGCAGTTCGGGGCAAGGTTTTAGGGCTAAACTAAGCATAGTTTACAAACATATCCAAGTGTGCTTTTCTCTTGTGCACTCTCTCTTTCTCTCTTTTTACATTTCAATTTTCTGTAGCACGTGTCGTATTATGTTGGTCCGCTAGGGACCTGTTTCATTGTACTACGTTCTAATCTATAGCCTAGACTGTGTGTTTGTGTATGTGTATCATATATGACCATTTTAGCTTGATAGTAAATGAATAATCAACTCAATTGGTGTGGTATGGACTTATTTAGTGAGACTCAGGTTTGTGCAGATTCCCGGATTATGCGACGTTCAGGATGAGACTGTAGAGGAAATTAATTAATTAGCGACTGTTGTAAAATCGATATTTTTTTATTTGGAAAATAGAAACGCAACAAAAACAAACTTTCCCATAGTGCCCAGGTTACTGAGTTACAAATTACCTGATTAACTGAATCACATAATTATAAACAGTTAATCATTTGATGAACAACATTCGTCACATTAATCAATACAACGTTACGACAACTGGAAAATGTTACGGGTCGCCTCTGAGCATTGGCGGATTTAGGTATAGGCAACATGGGCAACAGTCCGGGGCGGCCTCTTGCCGGGGCGGCATGGGACGCCTGCACCAAAAAATTCAGAATGGTGACATTTGCGCAATCATTTTTTTATTGCTCATTTGCACGTCAGGTCAATGATATCATGTCACCGTGTGGGACTGTGGGTCAATTAACCTTGTCAGAGTGGGAGCCCTGATTCTAGTTTGTGAGCTAGGCAGACTACTGCATGGGAACGTCTGCCACTCAGAGTTACGAGATTGGGAGGGGAGCAGGGGTAGGTTGACCTCAGATCTCCCCACTGGAAGCCCGAGGCAGGGGTAGCAGAGGAATCTATCAAATAGCTCCCCCAAAATTTGTACAGTACTAATGTAATTAGTATAATCAGTCATACTACGAAATGCTACCAAATAAAACACAATTCATTCATAATACTGTGAATATATAGTTTCACAGACATATTGTTGCATTTTTTTCTGGTTTGTGCGAAATCGTTAAGAACAATTTAAAATCAGTCCGCGACCCACCAAAGTGAAGTGGTTTAGTCTTGACTCTTGGTTGACAGTGTTGGGGGATGGGTAATGTATTGATGCTCGAGTGCCAAATCAACACAAATTTGTTTCTATGTGTCTTTTTTAACTTCTTTTTGATATTCATGAGTCTTATTTTTGTATATCTTTTTATATTTATATAGTTTAAATATAGTTAAAATGATTATTTATTTGTTTTGTTCCAAATGTCTGAATAAAATACAGTTAGTGTTGCATGGATAGATGGCAGCATTCGTGCAAAACTGAAAGCGCAAACCATCACATTTAACCATGGCAAGGTGACTGGGAACATGTGCGTTTACAAACAGACCAGCTATGATCTCCGGAACGCAATCAAAGAAGAAAAATGACAGCACAGGGACAAAGTGGAGTCGCAATTCAACGGCTCAGACATCAGACGTATGTGGCAGGGTATCCAGACAATCACCGATTATAAAGGGAAAGCCAGCCATTGACACCTCGCTCCCGGATAAGATAAACAACTTTTTTTTTGTCTGCTTTGAGGGAGACAACATCGAGCTGCCAACGTGCTCACAAGGACTGTGTGCTCCCGTTCTCTCTAACCACATCAGTGTTTCCCAAACTCGGCCCTCGGGACCCCAAAGGGTGCGTTTAGTTTTTGATTATGAAAGCTTGATGTTTAGTTGATTGTTTGAATCAGCTGTGTAGTGCTAGGGCACAAACCAAAACGTGCACCCAGGGGGACCCCAGGACCAAGTTTGGGAAACCCTGACCTACGTTATAACTCTTTGCTTTTTTGAGAGTTAAAAAGCACATCGAAGTCTGTCATTTCAAAATTGACCTATGTGGGTGAATCCATATTGAGAAATACATTTATTTTTCCTTTTGAAGTTGCTCTCTTGTGATATGCCATTTTAACAGCCATGCGCATGTCCTCGTTCAAGGCTCAGTGCGCTGGCTAGATGAAAGCTTTGCAAAAAACGATCTAATAATAGCCACTTCAAATGTAAACTCGAAAACACATTTGTGAACAATAGACCAATAAAGAAAAGCTTTCAGATCAAACTTACCAAACAAATAACCAGTAATAGAAATTAAGCCATCACAGTCAGGCAATTATAGAACCATCACACTTGATAAGGTTCTAACCGTATAGTGAGGCCATCTTAAGAACATCAACTCTCCATAGTACTTTATTACACTCTTTGGAATGAAAATCCATAAGATCTTGCCATGTTTAAAAGATGTGCATTTAATTGCCGCATATGAGAAAATTCATGCCCCAGGCTTTTCTTTAATGAATTTCTCCAGTGAAGATTACCAGAAATCTTTGTTGATTTGTTTCTTTTTCAATGTTTTTCACTGCTTATCCAGCTCATATTTTATTTCCTCTCTGCTTGAGTCCTTGAGCTGTGCTGCAATGCTCAACAAACATACTATACTGTTACTTCAAAGGAGAGAGAGAGAGAGAGAGAGAGAGAGAGAGAGAGAGAGAGAGACTAAAGAAAATAAATAACAAATACCAATAACTATTTTCACATTCATCTTGTGTGTGCTGATTATTGGCTTTGACTTGTGGCCTCTTTAGGGAGATGTGGATGTATTACTGTGGGCCGAAAGTGCTGACCAGGAGAAGGAACTCGGTCTCATAGCGTCTCGTTGGGTGCTGCTCATAGGCAGATCCTAACAAGGTCAATGATGCCAGGGGCCAATCCACTAACTGTAAAGTCAAGTCACTGGATTCATTCTGTGACTGCCTCCCAAATTGCACCCTATTTCATGTATAGTGCCCTACTTTTGACCAGAGACTTATGTAAGGTATATGGTGCCATTTAGGATACACCCTGTGTCTGAGGCACTCAATAGAGCTAAACATACTGTATCAATGAAAGGACAAGCGTTTTGGTGGAGGTTGCGCTGATGCAGGTCTTTCCTTTCCATTGAGGTCAGCATTTGCTGAACAGTATGGTAGAGTTGAGTCTGAAGTGAAAGTCCCTCACACTCTTGTGACACAAACTTGTGTATGTAAGTGCGTACTAGGTGTTTGTACAACGGGTGGATATAATCCTGTGTGCTTGTTTAAAAACCACATTCCAGCCGGTGTCGATTCCACAAGTTACCACCGGCTAAATCTATGACGTTAAAATGCCTATTTACTCCGTTCCATCTGACTGCGCAATCCGCTGTCTCATCAGCCGAGCCAAGCCATTTATAAACGTGCTATCCACTATAAAAAGCATCTAGACATTATCTCACATTTCTTTTAGACTAACAGCGGAGATTTGTACACACCTTGCAACATAGAGAGATAGAGAGAGAGATAATTGCAACATTGTTTCAATATTCAAACTCCAGCTGTCCCATAATAGTGAACATGTCGGGAGTCAGGACAAGACAGACAGGCAGGCAACGTTTCTCAGCTAGTCAAAATCATGAATCAGCTGGACAAATTTTTATGGATATATGCAAATAAATGTCAATTAAAAAAAGGTCAAATGAAACTAACTGCAGCTAGTTTGCAGTGATGTTGGCTAGGTCCTCTGAGCAACAGTGTCCTGACGAGGGAGCACATGAAATTGCACCTCATTAGCTCATTGTTATGGGTGTCTCCAAATAAATGTTTCTAGAAAACAGATTAAACACATGCAAATGCTACTTTGCTGTTATTCTAACTGCACTTTCTGACGTGACTGCTAGTTAGCCATAGTTGGCTAACTAGCAAGCAAGGGATAAGAACGTTGCCAGCCAGTACGGCAATGGAACATTTAGAACGAACGACTGGGTCACATCCATAGACACAGAACAAAAAGACTGAACGACTGGGTCGTGTCTCTAGCAACCGACTAACCGGCTTGGGTAGCTACCCTAGATTTGTGTCGGGACTATATCTTGCGGAAGGATAAAATAGTATGAATAAATTCATCAAAATACATTTTTTAATGAAAATATGTCAATCATTCTTCGAAAATGTTGGTAACCAGTTGTTTAAAAGTGATAATGGTCTTAAAGCCGGTGTTTGAAGGATATATTGGCACGGTCTGCTGGGCTTCGACTTCGTCTCGACCCTAACAACACCAGTGCCAGTATATCCTCCAAACACCGGCGTCTCTGGCATCATCACTTTGTGTGTGTGTGTGTGTGTGTGTGTGTGTGTGTGTGTGTGTGTGTGTGTGTGTGTGTGTGTAACTGTATTTACAGTGCCCTTCACATTACCAGTCTATCCATATTACAATATGTGCCTCCTGCAGTTACAGAGGAGCTTAAAGGTGAAATGGAATCCATGACTGGTGAGGAGAAACTAATCTGAATATGTCAGGACAAGCACAACTCACCTTCATCATTACAATATAATGATCCAGTCTGCCCTGTCAACGTCCTGCTAAGTATATCCCTGTGTGATGTGCTAATCTCCACCATCACATTTCAATGGCATGCACATTTATTTACATAGTATGGATGTATCTATCTGCCAGATTGACATAGTACGGATGCATCTGCCAGCTGTATGCCATACACAACACAGTATGCAAAATACATGGTACAGTAGCTAGGTATGCAAACAGCAACATTGCTTTTCAATGTTTGGGGTTTAGGCAGCGTTGTGCTATGGTGAAAATGCTATTGACATTCTAGAATCAAACTATAACATATATGATTATTGATTTACTGTATAAACACAGGGGGGGGGGGGGGGGGAAGTAGGATGCAGTTGCCACAGAATTATAGCAAGGTGTCAAGCTAATCCCAAGTGGCAAACAGGGGTGAAGATGTATGTACAAGCTTCGCTATTCTTATAGTGTGACAAGTAGAGGGATGACCCAATGCATATCTGGTTCACTTTTACCGCTTGATAGATGGACCCTTCCTGAAATGACTGTACTCTGCTTTATCCTTGGCAAAGAGTGTATATGAACTTTATGTGCCTTTCAATTGACAGTGGTGACTTATTGAAAACGTCTAAATGTCTTTGTGTCCTCTCGGCTGCTTGCGTCTTGTGCTAAACAGAATGTATTTGCGGGGGCTAAAACAGGGATTCTTTCAGGTGTAAAGGATTTAGGGTTGTGAGGCTTGAAATGCCTGTATGGTTACGGTTGAGTATATCTCGATGATCTTTGTGCTTATCATGGTTACGAGTCACTATCAGTATATCACTTAAAAAGTGTACCATCTCCCTACAATCCACCGATGAGGAGTAACACAACCATTTATAAAGGGAAAGGAAAGGGGGATCACTAGTCAGTTGTACAACTGACTGCATTTAACTGAAACGTGTCAGAGAGGTGCGGGGGCTGCCTTAATCAACATCACGTCTTCTAATGGCTTATGTGGATTGTTTTATACTGTCAAAACAAGTTATGCCACAGTAGAAAATGCACAAAATTGTAGTAAATTGTAAATGAAGTTTCCACTAATTTGACAATGAACCAATGCAAATCTGTCAAATCAACTGATGGGCCACTAATGCTTATGGGAAATAGCTTCACTCTACTCTATATGTGCCTCCAGAGCCAGAGGATGTGCTCCCTTAGCCCCGTTTATACCTGGTTCTAAGATGCGCCCGTTGTTCTGATCTTGTCCGCATTCTGATTGTCCACATTTGTAGACAATCAAAAGATGCATTGTGATCTGATTGTGATTAGATCTTTCTGACCACCTGCGGAGGTAGTCAAAGATGCATCTTGTACAGATATTCCTGAAGTGTAAACTGATCCAGACCGGCCAGTTGACCATGGTCTTCATTAGAAACCAAGTGCCTACTGGCACTGTTGTCAGATACCACAGTACAATACTCCGTCCAGCTCTGAATAAAATGGACATATAGATATAAGGACGTGCACACACATACCGTTAACATCAATGAACACCCATGCGTATGTCTGTGGTACAGTATGTGCTTGTGATAGAAAGAGGGAGACTGCTGTAGCATGATTCTCTCTCCATTGACTTGCATTGGATTTGCTTATACTGTATAATCTATTATGAGAGTATGTGAGTGTGTGTGGAATTCTTTGCATATTGATCCAGACAATTATGAATATTTTAAAATGTTTAAGATCTGAGAAATAGAAAAAAAAACGCTCATAAAATGACTCCATTGAATTTGCTTATACTGTATATACTCTAGGGTGTGTGTGTGTGTGTGTGTGTGTGTGTGTGTGTGTGTGTGTGTGTGTGTGTGTGTGTGTGTGTGTGTGTGTATGTGTGTGAGAGAGAGTATGTAGGTTATATATTTGTCAAGATAATCTATATACAAAACATTGTTAAGATCTGAGAAATAGAGAAAATTACTTGCATTGGATTTGCAAATACTGCATGTACTCTAGGGGTGTGTGTGTGTGTGAGAGAGTGTGTAGATTAATTTCAATATTGATTTCATATCAATATCGTCAAAAGTTAGGATACACCTACTCATTAAAGGGTTTTTCTTTATTTTTACAATTTTTATATATAATATTGAAGACATCAAAACTGTGAAATAACACATATGGATGATAGCTTTGCGTTCTCTCAAACAGCTTCCTGAGGTAGTCACCTTGAATGCTTTTCTAACAGTTCCCACATATGCTGAGCACTTGTTGGCTGATTTTCCTTCACTCTGCGTTCCAACTTATCCCAAACCATCTCAATGGGGTTGATGTCTGGTGATCTTTGCAGCAATTTGACCAAGAAGGCCTGATTCACGAAGTCTCCTCTGAACAGTTGATGTTGAGTTGTGTCTTACTTTAACTCTGCGAGGAGCAATCTAAGGTGCAGTTAATTGCCAATTTCTGAGGCTGGTAACTCTAATGAACTTATCATCTGCAGCAGAGGTAACTCTGGGTCTTCCTTTCCTGTAGCGGTCCTCATGAGAGCCAGTTTCATCATAGTGCTTGATGGTTTTCGCGACTGCACTGAAATTTTCCAGATTGACTGACCTCCATGCCTTAAAGTAATGATGGACTGTCATTTCTCTTTGCTTATTTGAGCTGTTCTTGCCACAATATGGACTTAGGCTTTTACCAAATAGGGCTATCTTCTGTATATCACCCCTACCTTGTCACAACATAACGGATTGGTGAAAAATGTATTAAGGAGGAAAGAAATTCCACAAATGTATATTAAACAAGGCACACCTGTTACAGTAATTGAATTGCATTCCAGGTGATTACCTCATGAAGCTGGTTTAGAGAATGCCAAGAGTGTGCAAAGCTGTAATTAAGGCAAAGGGTGGCTACTTTGAAGAATCTCAAATATAAATTATATTTTGATTTGTTTAACACTTTGTAGTGTTATTTCATAGTAAAACTGTCTTTGCTATTATTCTACAATATAGAAAATAGTAAAAAATAAAGAAAAACCCTTGAATGAGTAGGTCAGTCCAAACATGTGACTGGTACTGTATATATTGGTCTAGCAAATATTCTTAAGATCTGATCATTTGAACATGTATTCACATGACTTGATTCGTGAAATGTGTAAAAAACAGTAACCCCATGTGTACAAAGACTCAAATATATTACAATACAGAAACGGCTGTAGTTCACATACCACAATAAGTTGAATCATATATTTGGGCTTAGAATTGGTCAAATGGGGCCTCCCGGGTGGCGCAGTGGTTAAGGGCGCTGTACTGCAGCGCCAGCTGTGCCATCAGAGTCCTGGGTTCGTGCCCAGGCTCTGTCGTAACCGGCCGCGACCGGGAGGTCCGTGGGGCGACGCACAATTGGCCTAGCGTCGCCCGGGTTAGGGAGGGCTTGGTCGGTAGGGGTGTCCTTGTCTCATCGCGCACCAGCGACTCCTGTGGCGGGATGGGCGCAATGTACGCTAGCCAAGGTGGCCAGGTGCACGGTGTTTCCTCCGGCGCATTGGTGCGGCTGGCTTCCGGGTTGGATGTGCGCTGTGTTAAAGAAGCAGAAACGGCTGTAGTTGGTTGGTTGTGTATCGGAGGACACATGACTTTCAACCTTCGTCTCTCCCGAGCCCGTACGGGAGTTGTAGTGGTGAGACAAGATAGTAGCTACTACAACAATTGGATACTACGAAATTGGGGAGAAAAAGGGGGTTAAATTTAAAAAAAAAAAAGAAAAAGAATTGGTCAAATAACAATACTATATTTCTTTAAACAATCTAATTCTGAAATGTATTTCAAAATACATATGCTAAAATTCTTGAATTATTTTCAAAAAATTCCATCTTTAATTGACTCTGGATTATAATAATCTTACAATGTCAATGTGGTCCGTCTAGGCACTTGTATTATGTTGACACCAAATTTCATGCATTTACACCAGACAGAATTTGTTCAGTGGCGCATTTTGATATTGTCCTAAATATAGTACAAGGGCGTGAATGGGTAATCGTTGGACAACAAAAGTAGGCTGTAATAATAAGAGTATAAAACTATTGACTATAAAAGTTGGCTGTTTTCTGTCGATTAATATAGCTTGTGTCATAGTGGGAGGTCCATGACAGATTGGTTCATTTACATACAGGGAGGGACCAGGGAATTTGGTCACAATACGGACACAGTTGGCAGTTAAGAGACACATTTTATTACCGTGTGTAGGCGCAACAAAACTCGATCAGATTGTGATCGGATCAACTTGATCGGATGATGACAACCACATGTTAATGCAAGGTGTAAACATGGCTCTAGCGACAGGCTATTATGTCTTACAGTTTTTTACAATCACTTTGGCACTAATTTCGGAACCTTGATGTAATTTTTCAAAACTCTAGACACAAAACTCACAACCAATGATCAAAATGCAAATCTTTCAAAACTGACACTTTATTCCAATTGCTTGGATGCAATACACATAAAGCTAAGATAATTTGTTCATTGAACTAAAATCACCTGTTCAAAATGACACAACTTAACATCAAAGTATTACCATTTCAAAATGCAATTCACACATTACATCTGAGATGACTGTCTACTCATTTCATTACAATGATCTAACTATCAATTGATACAACTGCTCAAAATGATGAGTAGCTGTTGCATTACTCTTAACGCATAGTTTTATGGAAACTGACAAACAATATTCCATGTTTAGATCATGAAAGTTTCAGTATAACGAGATCCATTGACACCAATTACCATGGAACATGAACCAATTGGACTACATTATCTGTGGATGTAATATTTCATCATCATTCTTTATCACTGTCTCTATGGTCCCATGTACTACCTTTCCAGACCATGTTTTGAGATTTGACATTACTGTACACATTTTATTAGGTACACCTATCTAGTACTGGGTAGGACCCCCTTTTGCTTCCACAACAGCCTGAATTATTCACAGTGTTGTACGTTAAGAGATGCCCTTCTGCACACCACTGTTTTAAACAACTGTTATTTGAGCATTTGTGGCCTTTCTGTTAGCTTGAATGAGTCTGGGCATTCTCCTCTGACCTCTTTCATTAACAAGGTGTTTTTGCCCACAGAACTGCCGCTCACTGAATGTGTTTTGTTTATCGCACCATTCTCTGTAAACTCTAGAGACTATAGTGCATAAAAATCACTGGAAGACAGCAGTTTCTGAGATGCTGGAATCCCCATGTGTGGCATCAACAATCATACCACGGTCAAAGTTGCTTAGATTACGCATCTTGCCCATTCTAATGTTTGGTCAAACAACATCTAAAGCTCTCTGCTCTATATACTCTATATATTGAGTTGCAGGCAGACACATGATTCGCTGTTCGAATGTAACCTTCCTTGATGAGCTAAATCAGGTCTGTAAAGCTGATGGCATGACCTATGTCATTGTGTGGGATAATGTCAGGTTCCACCATGCTCAAATGGTGCAAGCATGGTTTCAGGCCCATCCACAATTTACCACCCTGTACTTACCCCCAAACTCTCCTTTCTTTCCTTAACCCGATTGAGGAATTTTTCTCCACATGGAGGTGGAAGGTATATGATAGGCGCCCTCACGAACAAGCCACCCTTCTACAGGCCATGGATGACGCATGCAATGACATCACGGCAGACCAGTGTCAGGCTTGGATTCGCCCGAAGATTCATCCCAAGAGGTTTGGCTAATGACAGCATCCATTGTGATGTGGATGAGAACCTATGGCCAAATCCACAAGACAGCGTTGAGGGAAATATAGAAGTACAGTAATCAATCCTATGTTTGGCTTTTTACAGTAAGCCAGGCGAGGAATACTGCAGTTGTTGTTTTACTGTAGTTATTTTCTTTTTTTGTAGCAAAATATTTTTGCTTTGATTCAAAGAAACCTATGAGTGATCTTAATGTATTTCATCAATAAATGTCATATTTTGTTCAATGATTCCACTGTGTCTATAGTATTCTCTCTACTAGTCCTTTTACAGTGATGTATTTACGTGTAGTACCATAATGAAACATGTATCACATATTTTGTACTACAACATTTAATGATTGTACGAACAACGACACAGTGAAACTATCGGTATCTTGTGTGTGGTTGATCTAAATGAATGTTCCTATGGTATTTCATGATAAATGCAAGTTCAAGGTTTCTTTAAAGATATGAATGCACAATGCAATGTTTTGAACATTGGACAGCCTGTGTTACAAGTGATGACCGTTTTGAGTTTTGTGTCTAGAGTTTGAAAAATGACCACAAGGTTCTGAAATTAGTGCCAAAGTGATTGTTAAAAACTGTAAAAGGGATTTGAAATGTTTTTTTGTGGCCATGACTTTCCTTTTTCTGCATATAGCAGGAGGATGTAGAGGGGAGGATTTCTTCTTCTTCCCTGTGTGTGTGTGTGTGTGTGTGTGTTTTTGTGTGTGTGTGTGTGTGTGTGTGTGTGTGTGTGTGTGTGTGTGTGTGTGTGTGTGTGTGTGTGATGCCAACAGTCAGTGGGTGTAAATGGGATCTCTTGTCATTATTGCTGTGTTTTCGTTCACTTAATTGGATATCTCAGGCAGATAGCGATGTTTTTGTCCACCCACCCCCCACCTCCCACTGTGTGGATATGTCACTGCTTCTGTGGAGGCAATGTGGAGGCATTTATTTTGGCATTCACACACACACACACACTTGAAAACATAGGTGTCATTGCAATTAAGTTACAATCTGGATTATTAATGATTATCACTTATCATCATCGTTTTCGTTGTGATAATTGCTGTTGAAATAAGACATGAATTAATTAGACTTAATTAAACAATACATCCTCTTTAGCAGAGGATAGAAGTGTACTGTTTATTCTACCCGCCCAGGTATTCATCAGACTAGATCAGTTGTTCTATAGTCAACCAGTATTTCCCCTTTTATACTGTAGCCTTTGCCCATAGGGCTCTGGTCAGAAGTAGTGCACAATATAGGGAATAGGGTCCCGTTTGGGTCACAGTCAGGACAGTAACTGATGAGAATGAGGGGAAAAATCCTTGGAACAAAAAGGAATGTGCTCTTTACCTGAAGAACAGTCCCAGCAGCCCATTGCAAGGTGAACAGCTGGTCTGAATGCACCACTAAGGATTGCTTAGTGAACACTGCATGATCTAGTTCACTTCCTGTCCAGACTCTTAAATTAAGGTGAAAGAACAATCTCCTGTGGATTGACACCAGCTATCGCCCAATGAGAGGACTGATGTGGGCAATCCCATGTGGATTGCTCAATGACAGATGTGGAGCCTGTTAATAGCCTGTTAATTGACATCAGCTATCACCCAATGAGAGGGCACCGTTCACCAACTGGATCCGCCCAGGCAGATGAGCATGATTTTTCACGTGTTCATTTTTTTCAGCTATGAGAATCTCGAGGATTTGGAGGTCATTTAACTACTTTCACAGAGTCACATTAACTTGTGGATACCATTGCTATGTCTCTGTGTCCAGTATGAAGGAAGTTAGTTTCGTGCATCAATGCTAATTAGCGTTAGACCTCCAGTCATTGAGACCTCCAGTCAGAGCTAACGCTAGTTAGCAATTGTGCTAGTTAGCAACGTCCTTCAAACTGCATGCAGAGACATAAAAATTGTAGCTACGAGTTCATCTGACTCTGGGGAAGTAGATAAATGGCCTCAATGCCAAAATCCCAATGCACATAGCTTAGTGGTAACCCCCCCCCCCCCCCCCCCCCTTCCCCCAGCTTAGACAGGGCTTAGACTCTTATGGGTTAAAATCTTTTCCCCTTTCAAAACACCGTGAGCCCGGAAAACAGAATACAGTACAGTTTTAAATTCTGCAAGACAAACACGCCTTGCAGCATAGATGTTATTCTTTTCTCTGTGAAAATCGAAAAAAGCTTAAAGCAGAGTGATGGAGTAGAGCAATACGGATCCCCATCCCTCCAAAAACTGCTGACTTTAAGGTGAAAAATGGTAATAGATTCCCAAAGCAGAGGGCCGGCCATTACAGGGCCAGCATGCAAACGAGGGGTGAAGAAGTAATCTACAAGGTGTTAATGAGCCCTTGGTTTAGAGAGAGAACGGTAGGGGAGGGAAGGAGAGAGAGGAAGAGAGAGCTAGAGAGAGAGAGAGAGAGAGAGTGAGAGAGACAGAGAGAGGGGCCTCTCCTCTCCCCCACCAGCCAGGCATGATGCTGAAGCACCGTAACGTTCGGTCTGGTAATTACATATTGATTTGACTCTGTCGATGAGTATTCTGAACTAGTGTCCTCCTCTCCTCCTCATCTGAAAGACAGAATGCAAGAAAAGTCTGAAGTCATCTTGTTAACAGCCAAATGTAATATCATCATAAAGGAGTGGAGAGGAGAGGAGTAGAAAAGCGTAGGCTGGCAACTCTGCTGATGAATAATTGCTTCGATATCTCTCAGAGCGGTGAGGAAGAGAGAGAGCAATTTGTAACTATTGATAGTGGAGAACCAAAAACATTTTAATAAAAAAGCCACCGTAACTTCATGTTAGTTCATCATTTTTTTTAAGGATGATTATATTCTTGAATTGATACGCGGTCCTATTTGGGAATAGGCATGTGAATTTAATGTTTGAAAATGTTTTGTTTGAAATCTTCCCGTGTTTATGATTCATGACACATTTTCCCGAGTACAAGTGAGACTACTTCAAAAGGTAGACGAAAAGAACACGCCACAACAAGTGAAGTGGAGAGAGAAGCGAGGCTCGCTCTCAGAAGAGCCAAATCAAATCCAAATCAAATCAAATCCAATTTTGTTGGTCACATACATATGGTTCAGATGTTATTGCGAGAGTAGCAAAATGCTTGTGCTTCTAGATCCGGCAGTGCAGCAATATCTGACATGTAATCTAACAATTCCACAACTACCCAATACATACAAATCTAAGTAAAGGAATGGAATAAGAATATATACATATAAATATATGGATGAGCAATAACAGAGCGGCATAGGCAAGATGCAATTGATGGTATAATATACAGTATATACATATGAGATGAATAATGCAAGATATGTAAACATTATTAAAGTAGCATTATTGTCACGCCTTGACCTTAGAGAGCCGTTTTCTGTCTATATTTGGTTTGGTCAGGGTGTGATTTGGGGCGGGCATTCTATGTTTTTGTTTTCTATGATTTTGCATTTCTATGTTTTGGCCGGGTATGGTTCTCAATCAGGGACAGCTGTCTATTGTTGTCTCTGATTGGGAACCATACTTAGGCAGCCCCGTTAACTTTGTTTGTGGCACATAGCGCTTAAGCTTCACGGTTGTGTTGTATTGTTTATTGTTTTTGTTGGCGTCATTTCTAATAAAGGGAATATGTACGCTCACCACGCGTCCTCTTAATTCGACGGCCGTGACAATTATTAAAGTGACTACTGATCCAATTATTAAAGTGGCCAGTGATTTCAATTCTCTATGTAGACAGCAGCCTCTCTGTGATAGTGATGGCTGTTTAACAGTCTGATGGCCTTGAGATAGATGTTATTTTTCAGTCTCTCGGTCCCAGCGTTGATGCACCTGTACTGACCTCGCCTTCTGGATGATAGTGGGGTGAACAGGCAGTGGGTCGGGTGTTTGTTGTCCTTGATGATCTTCTTGGCCTTCCTGTGACAACGGGTGCTGTAGGTGTCCTGTAGGGCAGGTAGTTTGCCCCCGGTGATGCATTGTGCAGACCGCACCACCGTCTGGAGAGCCTTGCCCGACAGGGTGCTCTCAATTGTGCATCTGTAAAAGTTTGTCTGGGTTTTAGGTGACAAGTCACATTTCTTCAGCCTCCTGAGGTTGAAGAGGCGCTGTTGCTCCTTCTTTCCCACACTGTCTGCATCGCTGGACCATTGCAGTTTGTCCGTGATGTGCACACCGAGGAACTTTGGAAAGGAACTTTCCACCTTCTCCATTGTTGTCTCGTCGATGCGGATGGGGGGGGGGGGGGGGGGGGGTGCTCCCTCTGCTGTTTCCCGAAGTCCACAATCATCTCCTTTGTTTTGTTAACGTTGAGTGAGAGGTTATTTTGCTGACACCACACAAAGCTTTACGCTTCAATGAGGACCCTTGTGACATACGATGGACAAAGATTTCAGGTAATTTTGTTATAAGCTCTCTCTCATTCAGCCAAGGCGTTTGCTTCAGCAAAGGACAGAGATAGAATATGGTATTTGGCCATATGCATGTTTACACTAAAGTGAAGAACAAGGTTTAGAAGTTAAAAGTATCAACTTGCTATGCATTTGCTGTGGAGTGCGATCCAAATAATGCTCTCTGTCCAGACTTGCGTCCCAAATGGCACCCTAATGTCCTATATAGCGCACTACTTTTGATCGCCAAAGGTCTTGCACTATACTGGAAATAGGGTGCCGTTTGGGACGCGGCCTATCTCTCCGGTTTAATGTTGGAATTGTTAAAAGTGGCAGATGAAACATGAAAGACTGAAAATGCTGAGTATAAATATTAATATTTGTTTTGTTGTTTGTGTTTGTGCATCACTAAAAGGGCTCTTCATAGGATCATAATAACATGTATCTCAGGGGCGTAATGGATGATTGCACATAAAACAGGTGGTAATTAACTAGTTCTGACTCAAAGAATAACCAGTAAGTATGTTCACACAAACAAATGCATGAATTACTTGCCATGATATAGAATTAACATGCTGTATAGCAACATAACGTTGCTTAAAGTATAGTAATGACATGGGAAATAAAGTATCTATACACCCCTGAAGGGCCAACCGATTAAATTGAAATCAGATCAATTTAATTATCGTGTGTACATGCACCATGATAATAGCTGTGTTTTATATATTATCATTATTATATTATGCACATATAATTAAGAAATGATTTGCTTGTTCAGCATGGTTGTCTTGCGATTTTGTGCAGTGAATTATCTGAAGTAAACAACTGAGCATTATTAAATATGGCAAATGTAGACCAATCCTAAGGCTCCATTTCCTACAAGGGAGAACAACAAAAGATAGATACTGCCAAAGCTAAATCCCCTATAATACCTTATTATCGTTAAATCAATTACTTATTTTTCATAACGGATCACACAGTCAGACTTGCCAACAATCTTACACATTTAATCTATCAGTTTACACCTAAACACATGTCAAGATGCCAGACAGCTCTATATTTTGTCTCCTGGCTTCTCTATTACCAAGTCACTCACCTCAGGTTCTTTTGTCAGGGATCTGGATTAACACTCCTCCCTGCTACGCTGATGTATCTGTGCCATTAAGTGAAACAGACAGGCTAAGGCTTTGCATATGGTGATTTAGGCAGGCATTGAGTCAGCAATTTTATGTTACTAATGGTTTTCAGCTGGGGTAGATTGCTAAGGGATAAGTCCCTGAGGTGAAGTTTTGTCTTGTAGCCCAGTTAACAATAAGGCCAAACAGTTCGCCAATCATTTGGGTTCCTCTAGGTTGAGACTGTGACAGATGGCAATCAAAGAGCTCACCGTACTGCGAATGCAACTTGTACTGCTACAGTGGTAAATATGAAAATAAATATTATTCCAAATGAAACAAACACCCCAACCTCTGTCTCATGGTTTTAAAAAAAATCTTCCCCCATGTGGCTTCACCCAATTTTTAGGTGTCCTTACATTTCTTTCAACAAAAAAGGTAATTTTGTCAGCAGTCGCTGAATGTCATTACACATTTTGGTGTTTTTAAAACGAATAATACATTTATTCAACTTTTACAGCGTTTTTCATTACAGACAGCATTTGTTAAGCAAGATATCCAACAAGAAGTCATTTGAAAATAAATATGGGCTACAACAGTAGCTAGATCAGATAGACCAGGGATGGGCAACTCCAGTCCTCGGGGGCCGGATTGGTGTCACACTTCTTCCCCATAAGACAAAGCTGATTCAACTAATTGCATTCTAAACTGAAGCCCATGATTAGTTGATTATTGGAGTCAGGTGTGTTAGCTGGGACTGGGGCAAAAGTGTGATACCAATCAGGCCCCAGAAGACTGGAGTTGCCCATCCCTGAGCTAGATCAACTCTGTTTGAGTGCTTCTTGAAGCCTCCAGCAGATAGGTAGCCACGATCATGATAGGATCTGGAAGCTCATAGTTATCGGAGGTGGTGGTCTCCGTCTGCAGGTTCAACAAAGTACTGAGTAAAGGGTCTGAATACTTATGTAAATGTGGGGATTTCCGTTTTTTTTGTCATCATGGGATATTTTGTGTATATTGATGAAAAAACAACAACTATTTAATCCATTTTAGAATTAGGCTGTAATGTTACAAAATGTGGAAAAAGTCAAGGGGTCTGAATACTTTCCGAATGCACTGTATATGTTTTTCAATGACATTAGAATTTTCTCTGAACATTACTAAAGTTTTCTTGTCGTTTTTATGGACAAAAAAAAAATGAACAATTTGACATTCCCAGTTGTAGAACATTCCTAGAACATCACCAAAATTGTAGTTAAATGTAAATATATTAGAACTTTTAGGAATCGTTGTGTTAAAGTAATGAAAGTTCCATAAATGTGCTGACAATGTTCCAAAACCAGGCAACTATGTGCTAGGTGGGATCTACTATAGCAGATACGTCATGTTGTTGAGGCTCACAATTCTTTATCTGCAGGAAATTAAGTATTCTATACCATTCAGTGCTGGAAGGACGGTCAAGAACCCATTTACATGTTAGCATCCAGCTCTCCTCCTCAATCAACTCTCTCAGACTTTTTAATGAATTTTAATGCACTTGTGACATTCTCAAGGCCAAGAGTCATGCAGGCAGGAGATTCGCTCCTATATGTAGCCTAGAAACTTAGTCTGAGCAGGTAATCCATAGCAAACAAAACAGTGTCTATGTCTCAAACGGTACCCTATTCCCTATATAGTGCACTACAGTTATGCACTAGGTAGGGCATAAAGTGCCATTTTTAACATAGCCAGTGATGAACATGTATATTGGTTTATTACAGATTATTATTTAATAACGGGTGGATTAACATATCAAACCACTAATCAGAAAAGAGAAGACTATGATAATTGCAATAGATTGAACACACATCAGACAAAATAGTAGAGGTATTCCATCTCTGTCCAGCTATTTTGATTGATTAAGTCCCTTTGACACCTTCACCTCGTAATCATGTGTACTTACCGAGATAATTATTTTACATTATAAACTGGGTGGTTTGAGCCCTGAATGCGGATTGGCTGAAAGCCTTGGTATATCAAACCGTACAGTACACCAGAGCTATCACATTTGTTTTGTTTTTCTACTGTTCTAATTACGTTGGTCAGTTTATAATAGCAATAAGGCTCCTCGGGGGTTTGTGATATATGGCCATTATACCACTGCTAAGGGCTGTGTCCAGGCACACCACATTGCGTTGTGCATAAAAATAGCCTTTAGCTGTGGTATATTGGCCATAGGCCACAACCCCTCGTGTATAATTGGTGAATTATATCGCTGATGAAGCTGTCTTTGCCCTTTGTTTTCCTACTATCTCTGTATGCTCCACATTTGCTGTGTTGTCCCTCTATATCTGCTGCCTTCTTGTTCTACCTCCCTCTACATTCTGTATCGCAAATCCCTTACCTCCTCCCTCCATCCTCCTCCCTCCACTCAGACCTTCTTCTCCCCCTGTCAGCATCAATATTAAGCCCGTTATGTGATCCTGGGCTGGTTCGATATCACTGGGAGCTCTTTTGGGTCAGGGCCCTCTTGGGCCCCTCCTAAGCAAATAAGATATCGATGGGGGGGACAAATTAAATGGCGCTGTGAACGTATGTACACTGTCCCACGCCACGGTTTGCACTGGGCTCTATGGTATTTTGGTATTTTGCATGTAGAGCTGGCGACGACAATGCATGGCAGCTGTAGTGTCTACCACCTCTGTTGTGGACTTGTGTGTGGCAGTCAGAGAGAAACGGGAGAGAACAGAGAGATTTAAAGACTTTTGTCCTTCCTGTGCTATAGGTCCATTTTGAATAACTCCTTGTAAGAATAGTGATATTATAAAGGTTGTTACAGTTTTTAATGATATTGAACAAAAAATACATTTTTACTGAGTTACAATTCATATAGGGAAAATGAGTCAATTGAAATAAATTCATTAGCCCATAATCTATGGATTTCACATAACTGGGAATACAGATATGCATCTGTTGGTCACAGACACGTAAAAAAAGGTAGGGGCGTGGATCAGAAAACCAGTCAATATCTGGTGTGATGCAGCGTGACACATCTCCTTCACATATAGTTGATCAGGCTGTTGATTGTGGCCTGTGGAATGTTGTCCCACTCCTCTTCAACGGCTGTACAAAGTAGCTGGATATTGGCAGGAACTGGAACACGTTGTTGTACATGTCGAACCAGAGCATCCCAAACAGGCTCAATGGGTGACATCTCTTGTAAGTATGCAGGCTATGAAAGAACGGTGACATTTTCAGCTTCCAGGAATTGTGTACAGATCCTTGCAACATGGAGCCAAGCATTATCTGCTGAAACATGAGGTGATGGCGGCGGATGAACGGCACGACAATGGGCCCCAGGATCTCATCACGGTATCTCTGTGCATTCAAATTGCTATTGATAAATGCAATTGTGTCTGTTGTCTGTAGCATATGCTTACCCATAACATAACCCCACTGCCACCATGGGGCACTCTGTTCACAACGTTGACATCAGCAAACTGCTGGCCAACACGACGCCATAAGTGGTCTGCGTTGTGAAGCAGTTCGGACATAGTGCAAATTCTTTAAAACAACGTTGGAGGCAGCTTATGGTAGAGAAATTAACATTACATTCCCTGGCAACAGCTCTGGTGGACATTCCTGCAGTCAGCATGCCAATTGCACTCTCCCTCAATACTTGAGACATTTGTGGCATTGTGTTTTATGACAAAACTGCACATTTCAGAGTGGCCTTTTATTGTCCCCAGCACAAGGTGAACCTGTGTAATGATCATGCTGTTTAATCAGCTTCTTGATATGCCACACCTGTAAGGTGGATGGATTATATTGGCAAAGGAGAAGTGCTCACTAACTGGGATGTAAACAAATTTGTGCACTAAATTTGAGAGAAATAAGCTTTCTGGGATCTTTTATTTTAGCTCATAAAAAACGGGACCAACATGTTGCGAATGTATTTTTGTTCAGCGTATATATCGGTAACAATATGGAGGTAGTAATGACTGTCATATCTGTAGGTGGTCCTGTATGGCTCATTTGGTAGGGCATGGCGCTTATAATGCTAGGATTGCGGGTTTGATTCCTGGGGCCACCTACAGTGCCTTGCGAAAGTATTCGGCCCCCTTGAACTTTGCGACCTTTTGCCACATTTCAGGCTTCAAACATAAAGATATAAAACTGTATTTTATTGTGAAGAATCAACAACAAGTGGGACACAATCATGAAGTGGAATGACATTTATTGGATATTTCAAACTTTTTTAACAAATCAAAAACTGAAAAATTGGGCGTGCAAAATTATTCAGCCCCCTTAAGTTAATACTTTGTAGCGCCACCTTTTGCTGCGATTACAGCTGTAAGTCACTTGGGGTATGCCTCTATCAGTTTTGCACATCGAGAGACTGAACATTTTTCCCATTCCTCCTTGCAAAACAGCTCGAGCTCAGTGAGGTTGGATGGAGAGCATTTGTGAACAGCAGTTTTCAGTTCTTTCCACAGATTCTCGATTGGATTCAGGTCTGGACTTTGACTTGGCCATTCTAACACCTGGATATGTTTATTTTTGAACCATTCCATTGTAGATTTTGCTTTATGTTTTGGATCATTGTCTTGTTGGAAGACAAATCTCCGTCCCAGTCTCAGGTCTTTTGCAGACTCCATCAGGTTTTCTTCCAGAATGGTCCTGTATTTGGCTCCATCCATCTTCCCATCAATATTAACCATCTGCCCTGTCCCTGCTGAAGAAAAGCAGGCCCAAACCATGATGCTACCACCACCATGTTTGACAGTGGAGATGGTGTGTTCAGGGTGAAGAGCTGTGTTAAAAAAGTTTTGTTAAAAAAGTTTGAAATATCCAATAAATGTCGTTCCACTTCATGATTGTGTCCCACTTGTTGTTGATTCTTCACAAAAAAATACAGTTTTATATCTTTATGTTTGAAGCCTGAAATGTGGCAAAAGGTCGCAAAGTTCAAAGGGGCCGAATACTTTCGCAAGGCACTGTATACTTAAAATGTATAGTTGAAGTCTGAAGTTTACATACACCTTAGCCAAATACATTTAAACTCAGTTTTTCACAATTCCTGATATTTAATCCTAGTAAGTTAGGATCACCACCTAATTTTAAGAATGTGAAATGTCAGAATAATAGCAGAGAGAGTGATTAATTTCAGCTTTTATTTCATTCATCACATTCCCAGTGTGTCAGAAATGTACATACACCCAATTAGTATTTGGTAGCATTGCCTTTAAATTATTTAACTTGGGTCAAACTTTTTGAGTAGCCTTCCACAAGCTTCCCACAATAAGTTGGGTGAATTTTGGCCCATTCCTCCTGACAGAGCTGGTGTAACTGAGTCAGGTTTGAAGGCCTCCTTGCTCGCACACACTTTTTCAGTTCTGTCCACAAATATTCTATAGGATTGAGGTCAGGGCTTTGTTATGGCCACTCCAATACCTTGACTTTGTTGTCCTTAAGCCATTTTGCCACAACTTTGGAAGTATGCTTGAGGTCATTGTCCATTTGGAAGACCCATTTGCGACCAACCTTTAACTTCCTGACATGTCGTGAGATGTTGCTTCAATATATCCACATAATTTCCCTTCCTCATGAAGCCATCTATTTTGTGAAGTGCACCAGTCCCTCCTGCAGCAAAGTACCCCCACCACATGATGCTGCCACCCCCTTGCTTCACGGTTGGGATGGTGTTCATCGGCTTGCAAGCCTCCCCCTTTTTCCTCCAAACATAACGATGGTCATTATGGCCAAATATTTCTTTTTTTGTTTCATCAGACCAGAAGACATTTCTCCAAAAAGTACGATCTTTGTCCCCATGTGCAGTTGCAAACCGTAGTGTAACGCTCGTCCTCTTCTTCTGACGAGGAGTAAGAAATATCGGACCAATTTGCAGCGTGGTAAGTGTCCATTTTAATACTGTATGTAAAACTGAACACTACAAAATACAAAATAACAAAGTGAAAGAACGAAACAAATGAAACAGTCCCGAGTGGCACAAACACTAACACGGAAAATAATCACCCAACTCAAAGTGAAACCAGGCTACCTAAGTATGGTTCTCAATCAGGGACAACGATTGACAGCTGCCTCTGATTGAGAACCATACCAGGCCAAAACACAGAAATCCCAAAACATAGAAAAAGGAACATAGACAACCCACCCAACTCACGCCCTGACCATACTAAAACAAAGACATAACAACAGAACTAAGGTTAGAACGTGACACGTAGTCTGACTTTTTTATGGCGGTTTTGCAGCAGTGGCTTCTTCCTTGCTGACCGGCCTTTCAGGTTATGTCGATATAGGACTCGTTTTACTGTGGATATAGATACGTTTGTACCTGTTTCCTCCATCATCTTCACAAGGTTATTGTGCTGTTGTTCTGGGATTGATTTGCACTTTTCTAGGAGGCAGAACGTGTCTTCTTCCTGAGCGGTATGACGGCTGTGTGGTCCCATGGTATTTATACTTGCGTAGTATTGTTTGTACAGATGAACATAGTACCTTCAGGCATTTGGAAATTGCTTCCTAGGATGAACCAGACTTGTGGAGATCAACAACAAAACATTCTGAGGTCTTGGCTGATTTATTTTGATTTTCCCATGATGTCAAGCAACGAGGCACTGAGTTTGAAGGCAATCCTTGAAATACATCCACAGGTACACCTCCAATTGACTCTAATTATGTCAATTAGCCTATCAGAAGCTCCTAAAGCCATGACATGATTTTGGGGAATTTTCCAAGCTGTTTAAAGGCACAGTCAACTTAGTGTATGTAAACTTCTGACTCACTGGAATTGTGATACAGTGAATTATAAGTGAAATTATCTGTCTGTAAACAATTGTTGGAAAAATTACTTGTGTCATGCACAAAGTAGATGTCCTAACCAACTTGCCAAAACTATAAGTTGTTAACAAGAAATTTGTGGAATGGTTGAAAAACGAGTTTTAATGACTCCAGTTTAAGTGTGTATAAAGTTCCGACTTCAACCGTATGCACACATGACTGTGAGTCAATTTGCATACAATTGTCTGCTAAATGCATATATTATTATGAATATAGTAACAATCAGGTGTAAGGTCCACCAAAGAGAAAGAGAGTCTCTTCAGGCGGCTTGTATTATAAGGACAGTTCATTTGGCATTTGGCGTGAACCGGCAAGACATGTTTATCAATGCACTACTTGTTCCTACATCACTGTGCCAGACACTTGAATTATTGATGCCTCTGAGGATCAGCCTCATTTGAAAGGCCTCACGGATAGTTTAAAGTGAGGACGCCTCAAGTTGGTGGCCCAACCCAGGTCATGGCACACAGCTCAATACATCAATACAGGAGACAGGCTTGATTCTAGGTCGTACACATACATATATACACAACGTACCGATAAACATGCATGTACATAAACACACAAGTACACATGCACACGTTGTTGTGGCTAACATTTAACAGTAAAAGAAAACCATAGAGTTTGTGCAGCGAGACCAAATCTTCTTTATTTCCTTTCCTGTGAGTTTGATTTGAAGTATTCTGTTTGAAAACGTCATCCTTTTTTTGTCCTTTTTCATTAAACCACACTCTCATGTCAGTGCTGCAGGTGGTTCAGTCTCCACTGGCCATGTAATTACCCATGAATCCATGGCTGAACGTAGGCTAGCTTCTGCATGATGTGGCAAACTCGCTAAGTGTGGTGAACATTTGCCTCATCCATTCTCTAATTTAGAGAGTCAAACTGTTTGGAGTTCCTAGACTGATGTTCCTTCCCTTTAATATGACTAGCTCTTGGCTCGGGGTTTTTGATGTACTCTTTTGTTTACAGGCTCCGTGTTGCTGCTGCTGCTGCGTTTAGAAAGAAAAAGAAAAAGGGGAAGAAAAAACCAGAAAGGACCGTGACAAGAAATCCCAACCGCCAAAATGAAGATTAATGATGGGCGGAACAGCACAAACCAACACCAAATGGAGATTGGATTGTATAAATGTCTTCTGGCCAGAGGGAGACACGAAGCAGCAGTACGCAGTAATTGTTACTCCTCATTAATATAGCAATACCTATCTGACTATAGCCTTCCCTCTCACTAAAAAGAGAGAGGTTGCGCCCCAAATTGCGCCTATTTAGTACATTGCTTTCGACCAGAGCCCTATGGGTGCACTTAACTAATAGGGGATAGGGTGACATTTTGGATGCTATCGGAGTGTTCACTACCTGCGGAGCCTATAGGATATTCTGCAACTGGATTAATTATGCTAACCGTCATTATCTTTACAAGATAAAACACTTGTGTATTTTGATTCTGCCAGCACATGGACAGGGCTTTGTCATAAATTGCACCCTATTCTCTAGGCTCTGGGCAAATGTAGAGCAATAAATAGGAAATAGGGTGCCATTTGGGATGCGCACAGCTCTTGTTTACATTCAAGGGAACGTCCATTGGCAAGGTTGTCCAAGGTTACCATCCTCTGTGCTGCTCCCTGATAGAGACCTCTTGCTTTACTCTACCTGAACATCGCGATGAGGTAAGCGCCAAGTAAGCTTCTTTACATTCAGCATCCGCAACTGAGCAAAGCCATGATAGAAAATAGTTTTGTGTATCTGAACTCCGTGTCAGTTTATCATCAGAATAAATAACTGTTAGATTGACATTTATATAATTGTGCACAATGGACACAACAAACCATTCCTCATTCATGGTGTTGTGATATTAGCTTTACAACACTGTATACTGACAATACACTATTAGAATATATATATTCCACCATTCAGTTCTCCTGTTGTGTAATCAAAGTGAGATTCAGAAGACAATGTCATAGACACAGCACAGAGAGGGAAAAGAGAGAGAGAAGAGACAGGGAGTAAAAAGAGAGCACAAGAGCGAGCAAGAGAGAGCCAGCGAGAGAGAGAGAGACCGTGGGACACAGAGATGATAATGGCTGAGTGTCCATCATCATCAGACTGGTCTCCGTATCCTCATTCCCTGTCAATCATCTCTGGGGAGATCGCACATTTGATTGCTAACAGAGGCTGCGTACCAAATGGCAACCTATTCCCTTTATAGTACATTACTTTTGACCAGGGCCCATAGCGCTCTAGTCAAAAGTGGTGCACTTTATAGGGGATAGGGTGTCATTTGGGATGCAGTAGAGAAACTTCTCAAGGGGCTCCCTGAATAAAAAAGTAATCTCGTCTTCTGCTCATAGAAACATAATTGTCACCTGTACAATATTAAATAGCGCGGTATGTTACTGACATTGTTGAGATGGTGTGGAATCACAAATCTATCCACTGTGATGCAGAGAATATGTGAAGGCCTATTTCATGAGCTTTATCACAATATATGAAAAGTGTGAGATATATAATAATAATAATAGTGTAATATACAATTCAAATCAACATGCAAAAATATACATATATTAAAACATATTTCGGGGAAGGAGAAATGTAAATTATATCCAACGGCAAAACCCTAGCATCGTGTCAGCAGCACTGTTTATTGTTCACTCCACTCCACACCAAACAATTCACTGCAAATGTGTTGTGGACAAAAGAGGTGCTACGGACCATTGGACACAGATAGGGCAGCTGATGGCCCTGATAATGGCCCTTGGTATTATGTGTTGTCGTTTACCATCAGCACAGCCTGACACGCACTCCCACACACAAACACACGTACTTGGGTGAGCGCAGGCGTGCACACATACACTCTTTTCTACAGGGATCCAGGGTCCTGTGCTAGTTCACCATGGTAAAACAACCTTTAGTAGAGGAGCATGGGTTATTTGACCCAATATTCAACCCCCTGCTATGATCCACAGCTTCTGATGACCCTATGGCACCTATACTGTTTCACAGTTGGTACGTCACAGTAAGAGAACCTCCAAGCATAGAAATAGAATCAATCAAGTTATTCTAATTCTATGCTCCCATCTTCAAAAAGCTACATTAAATGAATGTGTTGACAAATGAATATGTTCCTTGAGGGCTTTCAGAATCTTCTCTGACTGAAACAACACTCAACAATGTGATCCACAGGTGATCTGTGCGCGCACACACACACACACACACACACACACACACACACACACACACACACAAAATCCTGTCAGTGACCTTTGGTATTTGTACCACCAGACCAGACCAAACTGGAGGGGTGCCAGGGGCTCAAGTAATGACATCATCACACAACACACATCGGGACAGCACGGACAACAGATGGATAGGGCATGGAGATTGTAGGGGACACTACAACACAAATGGCACCCTATCCCTTATAAACTTTTGGCCACAGCTCATAGGGCTCTGGTCGAAAGTAGTGCACTACTAAGGGAATGGGGTGCCATTTTGGAGGCACGCATTTTGAATTGGATGAATTTGTGACCCACTTTCATTTACATGTACACTGGCAGCAGAATGAACAAATGACCGCAGGAGATTGGAGAAGGAAAGGAAAGTAGCCGACTACATTTCGGTTTGTAATATTTGTGCTGCTTGTAAACACCAGACCACATTGACCTTGGCAAAGATGATAAAACAACATGGGTTCTTGATTTAAAAAAAATATTTTACCATTCAGATGTCAGTAATATGTTATGTTCTTTACAATTAATGTTGTTTAAATTACATGGTGTACTTACAAGGTCTGTCAAAGTTCATTGTGATCATTTCTGTTGTTTAATGCGGTCCTTAAAGGGGCAATCTTTGATTTGTACATAGATTTTTGGACTTTTAAATGAATTTAGCCATTTATTCTTGAAGAATAGTACTTACAAATTCCCCATGAGCTTAGTTCAATTAATTTCTCCAGGCCCATACCACATATGTTTAGCAAAAAAGTGTTGGGGTGTTCGCTTTGTTGATATTTGAATCTCAGATAGCAATTTTGATTTAAAAACGATACTTTATCACTGAACGTGATAAATCCAACCATCAGCACAGCAGGAGTGACATGCAACAGGAGTGGTTAAGTCATGAATGAAACACCAGCAGCAACCCTGTATGAGGCTAGGAAACTTCCCCCCTGTCTATTTATAGCTAGTAGCACTGCATGGCCCCCAGAAGATACACACATCTGTATGTGGTATTTCTCTCTGGTAAATCTCGAAGAACGAAGCTCAAAGACCCTGCAAAGCCAAAAATATTGCAAATAAAAATGAACAGTATAATATAATTACGGAACTAGGCCAACCATTGTGTAAAACTGTGATTGCAATGTTGTTGTTTACCAGGCAGGGTGTATACGTTTTAAAAATCTCCAGTCATAGGGTGGCATTGGGAACACATCTACAGAATCCCAAAACTTAAGTAGCACACTCAGATAGTTTTCAGACCAGGCTATCAAGACTAAAGGATGGATCTATCGCTGACTGACTTGGGAGGGTTAAATGGATAAAACTGCTAACAGAACACAAAAATATGTTATTTTAAGATAATCAAACTGTTTATTTTTCAATCTACTGCATGTGTGTATGAAGTCACTCCTCTGCAAGCTCTGTCTAGCATGCCATACACTAGATGCATTTTGTGACAATAATATAACTACTAGAATGGGCATTGCCCCTCAGATTCCTTCTAGTTATCATTTTTCTATGGTGACCATACAATTGCCCTCCATGAGAACGGTCTGGCAGCTTGTCGATGTTATTATCCAATGACTTTATTGAGTTATGCTAATACGACTGAATTCTCTGCAATCTGCAAAACACTGATTGGCCCTAATTATATAATGCGTCTCATTAAAACCTTCTCTCTCTCATCACTAGCAAAATAGCACTTAACTCAAGGCTTTTATATTTTATATTTGCTGCATATAGGACCAGACCTGCAGGGTGTACTTATCTATTCTCCACATACAGTACCAGTCAAAAGTTTGGACAGTCTTGAAGTAGTTCCCACATATGCTGAGCACTTTTTGGCCTTCACTCTGCAGTCCAACTCATCCCAAACCATCTCAATTGGGTTGAGGTCAGGTGATTGTGGAGGCCAGGTCATTTATTAATTTTTTATTTATATATCTAGGCAAGTCAGTTAAGAACAATTTCTTATTTACAATGACGGCATACCCTGGCCAAACCCTAACCTGAACGACACTGGGCCAATTGTGTGCCGCCCTATGGGACTCCCAATCATGGCCAGTTGTGATACAGCCTGGAATTGAACCAGGGTCTGTAGTGACACCACTAACATTGTGATGCAGTGCTTTAGACCTCTTCGCCACTCAGGAGTCATCTGATGCAGCACTCCATCACTCTTCTTCTTGGTCAGATACCCCTTAAACAGGCTGGAGGTGTGTTGGGTCAGTGTCCTGCTAAAAAAAACTAGACAGGATGGAGTATCGCTGCAGAATTCTGTGGAAGCCATGCTGGTTAAGTGTGCCTTGAATTCTAAATAAATCACTGACAGTGTCACCAGAAAACCACCCCTACACCATCACATCTCCTCCTCTATGCTTTGCAGTGGGAACCACACATGCGGAGATCATCCGTTCACCTACTCTGTGTCTCACAAACACACAGAGTTTATTTGAGCTGCAATCTGAGCTGCAATCTGAGGTGCAGTTAACTCTAATGAACTTATCCTCTATAGCAGAGGTAACTCTGGGTCTTCCTTTCCCGTGGCAGTCCTCATGAGAGCCAGTTTCATCTTAGTGCTTGATGGTTTTTGCGACTGCACTTGAAGAAACTTTCAAATTTCTTTACATTTTTCTGATTGACTGACCTTCATGTCTTGAAGTAATGATTGACTGTCTCTTTGCTCATTTGAGTTGTTCTTGCCATAATATGGACTTGGTATTTTACCAAATAGAGCTATCTTCTGCATACCACCCCTACCTTGTCACAACATAACTGATTGGCTCAAAAGCATTAAGGAGGAAATAAATTCCACAAATTAACTTTTAACAAGGCACACCTGTTAAATGAAATGCATTCCAGGTGACTACCTCATGAAGTTGGTTGAGAGAATGCCAAGAGTGTGCAAAGCTGTCATCAAGGCAAAGGGTGGCTACTTTGAAGAACTTTAAATATAAATCATATTTTTATTTGTTTAACACTTTTTTGGTTACTACATGACTCCATATGTGTTATTTCATAGTTGTGATGTCTTCACTATTATTCTACAATGTAGAAAATAGTACAAAAATAAGAAAAACCCTTGAATGAGTAGGTGTGTCCAAACTTTTTACTGGTGCTGTCATATTCTAGTACAATCAACATTCAGTGTTGTTGTGAACACAGGATACATGAGCCACCTATTGCAAAGTATGGCACATACAGTGTGTGTTTCTCAAAATGCATACTACCTTGCTCTGAGCAGGACCAATTGGAGTAAGTGAGGGTCGGCATATGAGTCCAAATAAATGTATAAGAAACGGAGCACTGCGGGCACTTCTTAAATGCATACTCCGTTTGTACATGTTTTGAAGCATGCATCGATGCAAGTATGCAAAGAAATGATGCAACCACGTAAAAAATGACGCAGAATTTCTTGAAGTCAATGGTGGGCATTATTTGAGCTGAAGCGAGAGAAAAAAACACTCCGACTTCTGAATGAAATGTTGCCTATTCACATCTCACATGTTGCCTAACTACAATATTTTATCTTGATACGTAAATAAATACATGCTGTGTTAATTTTGGCATGTTTCTCTGCCTACTTCCATAGATCACAAGCCCATAATAATTCAGTAGGGTTAACTGGCTAGCTACAAGTACTTTTAGCTAGCCAGATAGCCACGAAGAATTGTTAGCTACCCTCAAACAATTGACATCCATCTTGCATAATAATTTTAGGTCATTTTTGCCTGTTAAACTATCTGGTTAGCTACATTATTACGATTGACATATAGCTAGCTCATAGTTATGAAGTAAAATGGTTGCTTTGTGTATATCTTGTTTCGTCTCTATTGCCATTGTTGTCCTGGCTGGAAAACGGTTCAATGAATGGAAAAGTCCATTGTAAGTCAATAGGGAAAACTGGCCAGCTAGCTAGCCACGAAGAATTGGAAGCTACCAAGGAAAATATACATCTACCTTGCATAACATTCGTTTTTAGATCACTTTTGCCTGTTTAACTAGCTGGCTAGCCAGACTATTACCATTCACATATCTAGCTGATAATTATGATGTAAAATGTTAACTTTAACGTCTTGTTTTGTCAATTGTTGCCATTGTCCTGGCTGGAAGAAGGTTCAGTCAATGGGGAGGTGAAGCGTGAGGTAATATTGTAATACTATACTGTAGGGTGAGTGATTGCTTCTCAAATGTATTGTTTTATGTATTCTCCACACTCTCGTCCTCAGAAGAACATACTCAAGAGAACGTGGTCAGAGAATGCACTCGGAGTGTGGATCACGGTAGTATGCATATTGAGAAACACCAAGTATGTAGCATTTCTCTCAAATGTTGTGAACAAATTTGTTTACATCCCTGTAAGTGAGCATTTCTCCTTTGCCAAGATAATTCATCCACCTGACAGGTGTGGCATATTAAGAAGCTGATTAAAGAACTTGCGCACAGGTGCATCTTGTGCTGGGGACAATACAAGGCCACTCTAAAATGTGCAGTTTTGTCACACAACACAATACCACAGATGTCTCAAGTTTTGAGGGAGTTTGCAATTGGCATGCTGTTGCCAGAGAATTCAATGTTCATTCCTCTACCATAAGCTGCATCCAAAATTGTTTTAGAGAATTTGGCAGTACGTCCAACCACAGACAACGTACGTGTATGACGTTGTGTGGGCGAGCAGTTTGCTAATGTCAACTTTGTGAACAGACTGCCCCATGGTGGTGGTGGGGTTATGGTATGGGAAGGCATAAGCTACAGACAATGAACACAATTGCATTTTATTAATGGCAATTTCAATGCACAGAAATACCGTGACGGGATGCTGTTGCTATCACCTCATGTTTCAGCATGATAATACACAGCCACATGTTGCAAGGATTTGTACACAATTCCTGAAAGCTGAAAATGTCCCAGTTCTTCCATGGCCTGCACCCTCACCAGACATGTCACCCATTGAGCCGGTTTGGGATGCTCTGGATTGACGTGTATGACAGCGTGTTCCAATTCCGGCTAATATCCAGCAACTCCGCAGAGCCATTGAAGAGGAGTGGGACAACATTCCACAGGCCACAATCAACAGCTTGATCAACTATTTGCGAAGGAGTTGTGTCACGCTGCATGAGGCAAATGGTGGTCACACCAGATACTGACTGGTTTTCTGTTCCACGCCCCTACCTTTTATCTGTGACCAACAGATGCATATCTGTATTTCCAGTCATGTAAAAGCCATAGATGATGGCCTAATGAATTCATTTCAATTCATTGAGTTTCTAATATGAAATGTAACTAGGTAACATATTTGAAATTGTTGCATGTTGCGTTTATATTTTTTGTTCAGTATATGTAAGCTCAGAGCATCTGGAAAAGTGCTATGTAAATCAATTTAATTACAATTATGTAGCCTACTGGTGCTCAGGAAATGTGTGGAGATGGATGATTTTTTGAACAACAACAAAAACCTGAAATATGAGCAACAGTCTGGTCCACTAATGCCATCAACTATGAGATAATTTTCTTCTTGGCAGGGGGCTTCTTTGAAAGGTACAAACTATTACTCTAAAAAGAGAATGGTGGCAGAGAAATAGAAAAATAGAGAACATGGGTTTGGCGTACACAATCAGTGATGGCTTGAAAGAGCACTTGGCACAAAGAAATATAATGTTGTGTGCAGATTGTGATAATTGTTTGGAAACCACATGCAGGCACGCTTATCCAGCACAGCGGCCTGAATGCATCTTATAAGTACTTTTCAAGGGGCCGCTATTTATGTGACACACAACCCGATATTCTGATCATCTGGTCCTGGTTCATTTCACAGAGTAGAGGATGGGATGGAGGAGGAGAGGGCGAAAGGAGGAACAGCTAGGTTGTTGTTAAGGGGTGGAGCGAAGAGATGGAGAGGCAGTAGAGAGGTGAGGTGGATGGAAAAATGGAATGCTTGCTTGTTGAATAGGGAGACCCAATATCCTAGGTTGCTGTTGAGGGATGGAGAGATTGAGGTGTGGGGTGAAGGGAAGGAGAGGTGGAAGGGAAGAGGGAAATATTATTTGTTGTATATGGAGACTTACATGTAATATCCTAGGAGTTTGGAGGGTCAGCACATTTTACAAGATAGATGAGGGCCAGAGGGTAACTTGGGTAATTCACAGTTATATGCAACGCCGGCATGCCCTTGCTCTCGTTTCCTAAGCAACTGGCATTTTCATATATTTTGTGAAATCCAGACAAGCCCTAACAAGGAAGTGAAAGTGTGTGTGTGCCAGGTTTTCCGTTAAGGAAATGTGGTGCTGGACATTTGATGGGCAGCATTTTAATTTACCGGACATTTGAGAAATTTACAGGATCCATATGCATTGGGACCGTAACCTGATTAGGACATCCACCCACGGTGCACAGAAAGACAGAAATCACATTTCGATTATGGTAATTCATTCTACTAGAACAAGCAACTTGAGGATACAATGACAAGAGTCCTACTTCCTACTACGAATTCTGATGCGCACTTTGCAGATCTTAAAATAATTGTCCACATTTACTTTTCCTCAGCCAACAAGACGAGTAACAAACATCAAAATCACTAGCCTATGTCAATCTACTATCCCCATAGTGGAACAGTTTACCTATTCTATTGGTCAGCTTGTCATTGTGTGCAAAAAGAAATAGCCTATATCAAACAGACTCTAGTACAGTTGTGGGATGATAGATCACAAATTCATAAAACAAGTAGGCCTCGGCTACATAAAAAAAGTAATGAGGCTGATGCAACAGATCCAAACGTTTTGCTTAATTTTTTTAATCAACTATTATTCATTCAGATTATAAGCACAGCAATGCTCACATGGCAGTAGGCTGGCGCAAATGTTCACTGCTTTCAAAAGCGCACTGGACATGTGAGTATTTCGTGATAGAGATGAAAATATCAATTCGAAATGTATAAATAGGGGAGATTTAAAGATGCAACAGCTAGCATGTAGAAAATAGTGAAAATAAAGAAAAACCCTTGAATGAGTAGGTGTTCTAAAACTTTTGACCGGTACTGTATATCGATTTAACTCATTATGTTTAAGTAAATGTAACACACCCCTTTCAAGTAGTTTTACTGCAAACTTCATGTTTCATGAACTTTATATTTTTGTTTTATGCTTACTTCCTAGCCATTAACCTGTAATCATTTATTATAAGTTGCGGCAACTAATATGCAATTAAAAACTATTGTCACGACGCCCGCCGAAGTCGGTCCCTCTTCTTGTTCGGGCGGCGTTCGGCGGTCGACATCACCGACCTTCTAGCCTTCGCCAATCCACTTTTAATTTTCCATTTGTTTTGTCTTTGTTTTACACACCTGATTTCAATACCCCAATTATGTTCATTATTTAAGCCTCTGTTTTCCCCATGGTTTTTGTGCGTGATTGTTTTATTGTAAGTTCGGTCCAATGTTTGTGGGCTTGGTATTACTTCATGTATTTGGACATTTTGAGTAGTTCCTTGTGTTACTCATCTCTGCTGTCCTGCGCCTGACTCCTCTGCACCAGCTACACCCAGAACCTTACAGAATCATGCACCTGAAGATGGAGTCAGCAGGAGCAGACAACCCCCCTTTGGCGGTCGAGGAGCGTGTTCAGCAGCATGCGACCATGTTGCAACGTCTCGGCACCGCCATGGATCGCGTGCTGCAGACGATGGACCGATGGGAAAGAGGAGGAGTTCTGCCAGCTCCTCCAACGGCACCACTACAACAGGCACCACAGTTCACCCCTCCTTCACCCGGTCCCAGTGGGATTTGGCTTGCGCTTCCGAGAGAGTTTGATGGGACAGCTGCCGGATGCCAGGGGTTCCTACTCCAGCTGGAACTCTACCTGGAGACCGTCTTCCCCGTCTCCTTCGGGACGTGAGAGCGTGTCCGCCCTCGTCTCCTGTCTCTAAGGGAAAGCCCTGGAGTGGGCCAACGCCGTATGGGGGGATAGAGAATCGGTGTTGGACAATTACGCAGAGTTTCGACCACCCGCCCGAGGGTAGAGCGGTGGGTGAATGTCTGTTCCACTGGAGGCAGGGGATGCGGAGCTCACAGGACTTCGCCTTGAACTTCCGGACCCTGGTTGCCAGCGTGGGATGGAACGACAGGGCCCTGATCGATCACTACCGGTGCAGTCTGCGCGAGGACTTCCGTCGGGAGTTGGCCTGCAGGGACACCACTCTTACGTTTGACCAGCTGGTGGATAACCTGCTGGTTACCCGCGGACGTCCGGATCGGGGCGTGTCAGGTCCATCCCCCAGCACCACCGTTCCGACGCCCATGGAGCTGGGAGGTGCTGCGCTTAGGGCGACCGGAGGAGGAGCCGTTCCCTGTACCATCTCTGGCCACAGAGGGCACACTGCTGGTCGGTGCTGGGGAGGTTCTTCCGTGAGTCGAGATAGCAGGCAGGGCACTCTCGTGTCACCCCAGGTGAGTCGTCACCAGGCTCATTCAGAGCCCCTGTTTCTCACATGTTTTTGTTTATACATTTTCCTGAGTTTTCCCCGCATCCCCAGCATAAGGCACTCGTGAATTCAGGCGCAGCTGGGAATTTTATTGACAGAGCATTTGCCCATAGTTTAGGGATCCCTATTGTTCCTGTGGATATGCCCTTCCCTGTGCACGCCCTAGATTGTCGACCATTAGTGTCAGGGCTAATTAGGGAGGCCACCGCTCCACTGTGCATGGTTATCAGGAGGGTCACAAGGAGAGAATTAGTATTTTCCTTATTGATTCTCCTGTGTTTCCCGTGGTGCTGGGCCTACCCTGGTTGGCCTGTCATGACCCCACTATTTTGTGGCCACAGAGGGCTCTCAAGGGGTGGTCACAAAAGTGCTCGGGGAGGTGTTTAGTGGTTTCTGTCGGTGCTACAACGGTGGAAAGTCCAGACCATGTCTCCACCGTGCGCATCCCCTCTGAATATGCCGATTTGGCTCTCGCCTTCTGTAAGAAGAAGGCGACTCAATTACCACCCCATCGACGGGGGGATTGTGTGATAAATCTCCTGGCAGACGCAGCACCTCCCAGGAGTCACGTGTATCCCCTGTCACAGGAGACGGCGGCTATGGAAACATATGTCTCCGAATCCCTGGGGCAGGGGTATATTCGGCCCTCCACTTCACCTGCCTCCTCAAGTTAATTTTTTTGTGAAGAAGAAGGATGGAAGTCTGCGCCCGTGGATTGACTATCAAGGTATCAACCAAATCACTGTGAGGTACAGCTACCCGCTGCCTCTCACAGCCAGTGTGATAGAGTCAATGCACGGGGCGCGCTTCTTCACAAATTTGGATCTCAGGAGCGCTCACAACCTGGTGCGTATCCGGGAGGGGGACGAGTGGAAGACTGCATTTAGTACCACCTCAGGGCACTATGAGTACCTCGTTATGCCGTACGGGTTGATGAATGCTCCATCAGTCTTCCAGACATTTGTAGACAAGATTTTCCGGGACCTGCACGGGCAGGGTGTAGTGGTGTATATCGACGATATTCTGATATACTTCGCTACACGCGCCGAGCATGTGTCCCTGGTGCGCAGGGTGCTTTGTCGACTGTTGAAGCATGACCTGTATGTCAAAACTGAGAAATGTCTGTTCTTCCAACAGTCCGTCTCCTTCCTAGGGTACCGCATTTCCTCTTCTGGGGTGGAGATGGAGTGACCAAATTTCAGCCGTGAGTAATTGGCCAACTCCCACCACTGTAAAAGAAGTGCAGCGGTTTCTAGGGTTTTCCAACTACTACCGGAGGTTTATCCGGGGCTTTGGTCAGGTAACGGCTCCCATTACCTCACTGCTGAAGGGGGGACCGGTGCGACGGCAGTGGTCGGCTGAGGCGGACAGGGCTTTTGGTCACCTGAAGGCTCTGTTTACCTCGGCTCCCGTGCTGGCTCATCCGGATCCCTCTTTGGCGTTCATAGTGGAGGTGGACGTGCCCGAGGCTGGGATAGGAGCCGTGCTCTCTCATCGCTCGGGTACGCCACCAAAGCTCTGCCCCTGTGCTTTCTTTTCGAAGAAGCTCAGCCCAGCAGAGCGAAACTATGATGTGGGGGACCAGGAGCTGTTGGCTGTTGTCAAGGCTCTGAAGGCGTGGAGACATTGGCTTGATGGGGATAAACACCCTTTTCTCGTCTGGACTGACCACCGCAATCTGGAGTACATCCGGGCGGCGAGGAGACTGAACCCTCACCAAGCAAGGTGGGCCATGTTCTTTACCCATTTTGTTTTCACCCTGTCTTACAGACCAGGTTCCCAGAATGCTAAGGCAGAGGCACTGTCCCGGATGTAGGACACAGAGGAGCGGTCCGTAGATCACACTCCCCTACTTCCGGCCTCTTGCCTGGTGGCACTGGTGGTGTGGGAGCTGGAGCGGACATCGAGTGGGTGTTACGTACAGAGCCCACTCCCCCCCAGTGTCCAGCTGGGCGTTTGTATGTTCCGTCTGCTGTCCGCGACCACTTGATCTATTGGGCCCACACGTCACCCTCCTCTGGTCATTCTGGCATTGGTCGGACGGTGCGCTGTCTAAGTGGGAAGTACTGGTGGACCACCTTGGCCAAGGACGTGAGGGTTTACGTTTTCTCCTGCTCGGGGTGTGCCCAGTGCAAGGCCCCTAGGCACCTACCCAGAGGGAAGTTACAGCCCTTACCCATTCCACAACGGCCGTGGCCAAACCTATCGGTGGATTTCCTCACAGATCTTCCTCCCTCACAGGGTAACACCACGATCCTGGTCGTTGTGGATCGGTTCTCTAAGTCCTGCCTCTCCTTCCTTTGCCTGGTCTCCATACAGCCCTGCAGACTGCGGAGGCCCTGTTTACACACGTATTCCGGTATTTTACCCCGAGAGTAACGGGCAGGTGGAGAGAGTAAACCAGGATGTGGATGCGGAAGGTTTCTCCACCCCCTCTGGACATCGAGGGGGCCCCGGCATATGCTGTTTGAGCCATACTGGACTCAAGGCGTCGGGCGAGGGGCCTTCAGTACCTCGTGGAGTGGGAGGGGTACGGTCCGGAGGAGAGATGCTGGGTGCCGGTGGAGGACGTTTTGGACCCTTCGTTGCTGCGGGAGTTCCACCGTCTCTATCCGGATCGCCCTGCGCCTCGTCCTCCGGGTCGTCCCCGGTGTTGACGCGCATCAATGGAGGGGGGATACTGTCACGACTTCCGCTGAAGTCGGTACCTCTTCTTGTTCAGGCGGCGTTCGGAGTTCGACGTCACCGGCCTTCTAGCCATCGCCGATCCACTTTTCATTTTCCATTTGTTTTGTCTTCGTTTTACAATTACAATTACATGTTCATTATTTAACCCTCTGTTTTCCTCATGGCTTTTGTGTGTGATTGTTTTATTGTAATTTCGGTCCGATGTTTGTGGGCTTGGTATTACTTCATGTATTTGGACATTTTGAGTAAAGTTCCTTGTTACTCATCTCTGCTGGCCTGCGCCTGACTCCTCTGCACCAGCTACACCCAGAACCTTACAACTATAACTTACTTAAATCAAACGGTAGTTGTACCTCTAATCAAAAACTTTGTGGCAATTGATTGGGCAGGTTTTTTTTGTAGTACCAACTCAAACAAAATATTTGCAATGTTAATAGAAAGAAACTAAAAAACATGTCCAAATGAATACTTTTACACCAGGAATAATATGGATTTATTGTTTCAGTAACAATAACACATTTCCTGAGAAAAGACTCCTGATCAGAGTACATTTAAAGAGGATACAGTAAAAGGTTCACATGTTAGAGAACATAGTGCAATGTTCATAACTAAAGAGCACAGATTGTGGTCAATGTGGCAATGTCTCAGTAGAGGTCAGGTTTGGGTCAGTCATTATCAATTCAGTCAATTTGGTAAGTAAACTAAAATTCTAATATTTTCCTCATTGCCTCCTTTGAGGAAAATATTAGAATTTCAGTTTACTTCCTGAATTGACTGAATTTAAAATGGAATTGACCCGACCCAGACCTCCACTGAGACATTGCCCCATATGCAAGCCCCAAAATCAACTTGTCAGTGCTAGGCCTATTCAAGTGCCGTGTTAAAAACAGTGGACAACATGTTTGAAAAAAAGTAACAGTGGTAGACCTATTCAAGTGTCATGTTAATAACGGGGGACAACACGCTTAGAAAAAGTAATCTCAATGCATTTGAGCAAGGAAATGATACGTTTAGGAAAATGGCAGTGCCTTGCGAAAGTATTCGGCCCCCTTGAACTTTGCGACCTTTTTCCACATTTCAGGCTTCAAACATAAAGATATAAAACTGTATTTTTTTTGTGAAGAATCAACAACAAGTGGGACACAATCATGAAGTGGAACGACATTGGATATTGGATATTTCAAACTTTTTTAACAAATCAAAAACTGGAAAATTGGGCGTGCACAATTATTCAGCCCCCTTAAGTTAATACTTTGTAGCGCCACCTTTTGCTGCGATTACAGCTGTAAGTCGCTTGGGGTATGTCTCTATCAGCTTTGCACATCGAGAGACTGACATTTTTTCCCATTCCTCCTTGCAAAACAGCTCGAGCTCAGTGAGGTTGGATGGAGAGCATTTGTGAACAGCAGTTTTCAGTTCTTTCCACAGATTCTAGATTGGATTCAGGTCTGGACTTTGACTTGGCCATTCTAACACCTGGATATGTTTATTTTTGAACCATTCCATTGTAGATTTTGCTTTATGTTTTGGATCATTGTCTTGTTGGAAGACAAATCTCCGTCCCAGTCTCAGGTCTTTTGCAGACTCCATCAGGTTTTCTTCCAGAATGGTCCTGTATTTGGCTCCATCCATCTTCCCATCAATTTTAACCATCTTCCCTGTCCCTGCTGAAGAAAAGCAGGCCCAAACCATGATGCTGCCACCACCATGTTTGACAGTGGGGATGGTGTGTTCAGGGTGATGAGCTCTGTTGCTTTTACGCCAAACATTACGTTTTGCATTGTTGCCAAAAAGTTCAATTTTGGTTTCATCTGACCAGAGCACCTTCTTCCACATGTTTGGTGTGTCTCCCAGGTGGCTTGTGGCAAACTTTAAACAACACTTTTTATGGATATCTTTAAGAAATGGCTTTCTTCTTGCCACTCTTCCATAAAGGCCAGATTTGTGCAATATACGACTGATTGTTGTCCTATGGACAGAGTCTCCCACCTCAGCTGTAGATCTCTGCAGTTCATCCAGAGTGATCATGGGCCTCTTGGCTGCATCTCTGATCAGTCTTCTCCTTGTATGAGCTGAAAGTTTAGAGGGACGGCCAGGTCTTGGTAGATTTGCAGTGGTCTGATACTCCTTCCATTTCAATATTATCGCTTGCACAGTGCTCCTTGGGATGTTTAAAGCTTGGGAAATCTTGTTGTATCCAAATCCGGCTTTAAACTTCTTCACAACAGTATCTCAGACCTGCCTGGTGTGTTCCTTGTTCTTCCTGATGCTCTCTGCGCTTTTAACGGACCTCTGAAACTATCACAGTGCAGGTGCATTTATACGGAGACTTGATTACACACAGGTGGATTGTATTTATCATCATTAGTCATTTAGGTCAACATTGGATCATTCAGAGATCCTCACTGAACTTCTGGAGAGAGTTTGCTGCACTGAAAGTAAAGGGGCTGAATAATTTTGCACGCCCAATTTTTCAGTTTTTGATTTGTTAAAAAAGTTAGAAATATCCAATAAATGTCGTTCCACTTCATGATTGTGTCCCACTTGTTGTTGATTCTTCACAAAAAAATACAGTTTTATATCTTTATGTTTGAAGCCTGAAATGTGGCAAAAGGTCGCAAAGTTCAAGGGGCCGAATACTTTCGCAAGGCACTGTAAGTAACATCATGACCTACAAGCATTTTGCTACACTCGCAATAACATCTGCTAACCATGTGTATGTGATCAATAAAATTTTATTTTATTTGGTATTAGCCTACATACCGCCAAGGTTCACTTTTAAAGAGAACACTACAGTAGCACTTCCACCATGGTTGGGGTCAATTCCTTTTCAATTCAGAAAGTAAACTAAAATTGAAATAACAATTCCAATTTTCCTCATTGGCTCCTATGAGATGAAATTAGAACTGGAATTTCAGTTTACTTCCTGAATTGAAATGGGATTGACCCCAACCCTGGTGGAGTTGCTACTGTAATCATGATTAGGGGGTCAGAGCGTGTGTTTCTTTTGGGGTTCCTTTCCTAAACAATAAAAACAATTCAACAATGTCAACAATGTCTTATTTAAAGTAAATGAGAACAGTTATGCCTTGTGTGAGCATCATGTAGTTCCTAAACGGATACATAAATGTCAATTTGATGACATATGCTTACTAATGTAACCTGGTACCAGAGAAAGATTCAAATATTTAGCCTTAAATCACTTGTGACGTGCTGAGCTTGGTTTAATTAGGAACCTCATACAATCGAACCAATGGAATAGTCCCAAAAGGGCAAACTCTCATGTGCATTTTAAATACTTATTAAGCCTAGTCCTGGACTAAAAAGCAAGCTCAATGGAGAATCTCCATAGAAAATAATTTTAGTCCAGGACTAGGCTTAATCTGTGTCAGGGAAATCTCCCCTCAAGGTTTAATAAGTAGTTGATATTTGCATTAGTCTTACCTGTAGATCATGACACCTCAGAATGTCAACCAAAGCATCAGCAGTCCTTCCAGTCTTCGATGCCATCTGTCTATACAAGGTCTTCAACCGAGGGATGTGACGGTTAATCTCAGCATAGAAGATGTTTGGCAGGTTCTGGTTTGTAATTCACTGGAACTCTGCATACACCTACATTTGGAATAGATGTACAACAAAGGACAGTATTTAGAAGTTATCGTAAGTTCGGAACACAATATCACAATTTAATTCAGCACAACTTTTAATATATATTAAAGCAGGTCAAATTTGTGTAAAAACAGCATTGCAATTTTAGATGTGACTTCGTACGCAGAGCACTCCACTCATGTGGAGTGTCGGTGACTACACCCTGGCGTCGCAGGACGAATGTGAGCTACATCTTCCTATCGATCAGGGGTAAGTAAATTTCCGTCTTCTGAACTTCTTGGACAATTTCCTTCCTCAGCGTTGCAAGACTCCCCGAGCCCTCTCCAAGGGGGAAGTTTGGCAGAAAGTTAACTTCAGCCCACTTAGGTCTCTTTCTGATTGAGTGTGGTGGTTCATTCTCTGGATTGCTTTGGCTTCTTTTTCCTGCCTTTATGGAGACCTGCTGACATGCTGTTCTCCTCAACTTGATTCTGTAGTTACCCATCTTGCATTTGATGCTGTTCTTATATCCATTCTACCCAGTGTCCGATTCAGCCTCTTTCAGACAGGGGTGTTTCGTAAACAAGACCTTCAGCTGCCAACCTAACTCTCTGTCATTTACACAGCAGTAGCAACTTTCACTAAGATGTGATGTTTTTGGCCTCTAGACATCTGAAGATGTTTTCCATTCCTTTCAAAGGCAGCATTTCCTTCTCTAAGCTTCAAGTCTACCTCTAATGCAAAAGTAGGCACGGGAAAAACGTCTGGCACCTATTGAGGCGCTCTGGGGAAGACACTTCTGAAAGTATTTCTGTGTCAGCTGTAGAACTTGTATCTCCTCCTTCCACTAAAAGGTGCAGTGTTACCTTTTGTGGCAACTCCTCAATGTCCATCAAGTAGGTAAGTTGTCCGTCAAAGTCAGGGTCTTCATACTGGCCTTCAAAATATTTTATCAAGTCATCAACAGATGCTGGACGGGAGCTGAGGTTTAGCTTCCTTGTATGGTCAGAATCAACAACACTTGAGGAGCTGCAGCTGCCATTGCTGAGGAAGAATACAATATTGAGAGGTTGCACTTGGAATATCAAAACAATACACATGTTAAGACTATCAGAACTCATGATAAGACCCAGATGCAGACAGTTCGATTCACAGAATTTATTTACAAAACAGAGGGCAGGCAAAGGACAGATCTTGATATCTCTCAATATCAATTGAGACAGCTCAACTGGAACAATACCTTCCAAAAGACCATCAAAAACCTGCGATGGGGTGTAAATACTGCAGTGATGCCACAGTTTCACTTTGCACAACATTTTGTACATTAAAGTCATGGCTGGCTGTTCAAACATTAATATGTAGTTCTACCGTTATCTATCGAAGCAAAGTAATTCACTTACCGTGTGAACCCTCATGCACACTCGTGTATTCATTTGTAGCTGTTGATGTCCAGTCCCCTCCATACGTCAAGCGCTCCCAGAGCTTGGCATGCTTGCATTTAGATTCCAGATTTTATTCATTACTTTAAACTGATTACGTATCATCAGTGCTACGTAACGTTACTTCCCAACCACCGGCATCTTCGCCTTGTGGCTATGACCACTTCACAGCCATGATAAAAATGTCAGAACACATGGCCTCTCATGTATTATTGCTTAATTATTATGCTATTGGGGGGAGATGACAGCACATTACATCTATAGGCTACATCACAAATGACACACTATTCCCTACACAGTGCACTACTTTTGATGAGAGTCCCATGGGCCCTGTTCACAAATAGTGCACTATAGAGAATAGTGTGCAATTTAGGGTGCATCTCCATAGCCTTCATCTTTGCCCCATAAAGGCTCTACGAAGTATTCTGTGGATCCTCAGTAATGTGAAGGCAATAAAAAGATGATTACCTTCCTGGGCTGAGACAGGTTAGGGACGCATAGCAGCCACAGTGCGGAGGGCAACCTACCATCCGAATACAGAAAGAAGCAAGGCCTGTAGTGGTACACCATCTTAGAAAAAATGGTTCAAAAGGGTTCTTCGGCTGTCCCCATAAGATAATTATTTTTGGTTCGCAGAACTATTTTGAGTTCCATGTGGAACCCTCTGGGGAAAGGGTTCTACCTGGAACCAAAAATTATTCTTCAAAGGATTCTCCAGTGGGGACAGCCGAAAAACCCTTTTAGGTTCTAGATAGTATCAACAGCCAGTAAGGACACACATGCACGCATCCACGCACATATGCATGCACCAGGGTTTCCGTTAGCCGGAAATAGCCGGCTTTTGGCCAGTAATTATTTTTGAAAACAACTGCAAAATAATGCTTTTTAGCCTTTTCATTGATGGAAATACCAGTTGACTTAATTACATTTGACCGGTCTATAGGTTAATTTGGATAATTTTGTGGAATTAAATCGGCTTGTGTTAATTTTCGTAATTCGTTATGTTTCTTGTTTATCACACACGCAAAGCATTCAGATACAGAGCGTAGTTTGAGCGGAAAATCTGTCAAACAGCATGAGAGCTTCTGCTACCAGGCTGCTACAGCTCCACAAACAGCTTTTTCATTTGCTGCTGGAAAGAAACGTGCTTTTATAAGACCAATCATTGCGCAACAATTCTAAATTAAATAGCATTCTATTGCATAGGCAACTATAGGCAGGCTTTAGCGCCTCACACACCACACTGTAAACCCGAACAGTACTATTCAATAATTTGATTAGGTTCTCTAAACATAATAAATGTGAAAACGTTGTAGTTATCACGGATCAGGAGAATACCCAGAAGCAGACAGTTTCGAAGTAACAAAAGTGTATTACAAGGACAGGGGAAAGGTAAACAACAAGTCAAGGGTAGGCAGAGGTCGGTAATCCAGAAGAGAGTCCAAAAGTTACAGAACGGCAGGCAGGCTTAGGGCAGTCAGAGGTCAGTAATCCAAGGCGGTGTAACAAGGTACAGAACGGCAGGCAGACTCAGGGTCAGGGCAGGCAGAATGGTCAAAACCAGGAAAACTAGAAAACAGGAAAAACAGGAGTATGAGAAAATGCTGGTAGGCTTAATGAGACAAGACAAACAGGTAACAGAAACAGAAACAGAGAACACAGGTAAATCTCCTGGAAACAGGACTGTGAGACAGGTTTAATCCTTAACACATGAAAAGTGAGATGTATACGGAGGGTACGGGGCAACAGAAGACAAACAGCAGATGGGCTAATAATCTTGGAGATGGGGAAAGGTCTGATTAAACAGGGGGAAAGTTTGCGGGACTCCACCCGGAGGGGCAGATCTCGAATGGTCAGCCGTACCCTCTACCCGAGACGATACCGGGGAGCCGGTGTCCTGTGGCGGTTCGCTTGTTGTCGATACCTGGAGGTGCAAGTAAGGGGAGAGACATTCGGCTAGAGACAGCCTAGCTCTTCCTAGTTGAATTTGGGTAGCCTCGGGTTCTCTCGGCAACGGAGACGATTGGGACTTACGGGATACCTTGGAGATGAGGTGGAATCCTTGGGCGGGTGAGTAGAACGAGTAGAGATTTGTCGGTAGTTCCCGTGCGTCTAGCTCATCCTTAACTTCCTCCAATACTCTGTGTAGGAACATGTCTAACAGCGATTTCTTGGCACTCAGCTGCCAACGTGCAAAAATTCACTGCATAATGTGCCACACTGAGGGAGTTTAGCCGTAGCTGGAGTAACTTCCAGGCACCCTCTCTCCTGAACAATGGAGCATCGAAACCTTAACTTCTGCCACAAACTCCTCCCAGACTGAAGCACACGGCTGAAGCACACTGTTGTTCCCACACTGCCGTCGCCCAGGCGAGAGCCTTCCCGGACATCAGTATGATGAGATACACTATCTTTATATCTGTATTCCTGTACTTCTCCATTCCCATGGACGTTAGAGCACTGGACGGGCGCTCTATAGGCCGAGTCACCCACAACACCACTCCCATCCACCTACGGGTGCCAGGGAACCACAGCGAGGCTATTTAGTTGCTGCTCATCAAGTCCCCTCTGATTCCCATGGTATTCGGATTCTCCTGGCTCCAATGACACAATCCCCTCATTAACTGGTCAACTGGTGCCCTCATGGGCTGGAGCCCGTTCTTCCAAGCCCATTGCCTGATGTCAGCATATCCTGCCCCCAGACGCCATTCCCGCGGAGTACCAGGACCTCCGGGAGGAGTTCAGCAAGGCCATGTCGCTTCCTTCGATACCTACATTGGGAACTCCAAAGCTGCTGGATTTATTCATCCCTCTTCCTTTCCGGGCGCAGGCTTCTTCGTCGTGGAGAAAAAGGACAAGGCCCTGCGCCCATGCATTGACTACCTGGGACTCAACGACATTACGCTACCACTCATCTCCTCTGCCTTCGAGCCACTCCAGGGTCCACTGTGTTTTCCAAGCTGGATCTATGGAATGCCTATACCTGGTGCGGATATGAGAGGGGGAAGTGGAAGACCACTTTCAACACAGAAAGGGGCCACAACGAGTATCTGGTCATGCCCTTTGGCCTAACCAATGCCCCTGCAGTGTTCCAGGCTCTGGTGAATTATATTTTCCGCAACATGTTGAACCGGTTTGTCTTTGTCTACATTGATGATATCCTCGTCTTCTCCCACTCCCCTCAAGCACACGTGCTCCATGTACTGCAGCCAAAGTCTAGCCAATGTCTAGGTTGTAGCTGCAAAGTTTCCTGAGGTTCGCCAATTTCTATCGCCATTTTATCTGGGGTTACAGCATCCTGGCTTCCCCCTGTTAGCGCTCACCTCGCCCAAGGTTTCATTCACGTGGTCCCCAGCTGCTGACCAGGCATTCTGGGACCTCAAACATCACTTCAAAACAGCTTCCATCCTGGTTCATCCAGACCAATCTCATCAATTCCTGGTTGAGGCCGATTCTTCGGACGTCGGAGTGGGGGCTGTCCAGTCCCAGTGTTTTGCCCTTGACCTCAAGTTACATCCCTGCAGCTTCTTCTCCCATCGCCTCAACGCCACATAAAGGAACTACGATGTGGGGAATTGTGAGCTTCTCGCTGTGAAGATGGCATTGGAGGAATGGAGGCACTGGCTAAGCGCCTCAACTCAAGGCAAGCCAGATGGGCCCTGCTGTTCACACGGTTCAACTTCTCCCTAATGTACCGGCTGGGTTCCAAGAATGTCAAGCCGGATGCACTGTCGCAACACTATGGCCCCACGAATACTACCCCGGAACCCAAGACCATCCTTCCCACCTCATGCCTGGCAACGGCACTCAGCTGGAGAATAGGGTAGCAGGTCTGTGAGGCGCAGCGTTCCCAGCCTAACCCCGGGGAGAGCCCTGATAACCGGATGTTCGTTCCTGACACTGTCTGCTCCGCGGTCCTGGTGTGGGCCCACTCCTCCAGGCTGGTCTGCCACCCGGGTGACCATCGAACCCTGGCCTTTTGGTTGCCTACCATGGTCCCGGACGTGTCCGCATTCGTCGCCGCTTGCACAGTTTGTGCACAGGACAAGACATCTCGTCAAGCTCAGCCTGGTCTCCTCAAACGGCTGCCTGTCCCACACCGTCCCTGGTCTCACATCTCCCTTGACTTTGTCATGGGTCTGCCCCCGTCTGATGGCAACACCGCCATCCTGACTGTGGTGGATCGGTTCTCCAAAGCCGCCCACTTCATCCCCCTCCCCAAACTACCCTCTGCCAAAGAGACGGCTCAGCTCATGGCGCAACACGTCTTCAGGGCCCATGGACTGCCTGTGGACCGGGGTCCTCGGTTCTGGTCCCAGTTCTGGACGGCGTTCTGCACCCTCATTGGGTAGTTGGCCAGCCTCTCCTTCGGGTTCCACCCCCAGTCCAACGACCAGTCGGAGTGAGCCAACCAGGACCTCGAGACCACCCTGCACTGCCTGGTCTCCACCAACCCCACCACCTGGAGACAGCAGCTTGTGTGGGTCGAATATGCCCACAACACCCTTCCCTGCTCTGCCATGGGCACATCTCCTTTTGAGTGTCCCCTGCGGTATAAGCCACCCTGAGCAGGAAGAGGAGGTCGGCATACCTTCTGTCCAGATGTTTGCGCATCGCTGTCGTCGTACCTGGAGGACAGCCCAGTCGGCTCTCCTCAAGACCACCTCCGGGTATCGACGACAACCGTATCGCCATCGGACCCCAGCTCCCCCTGTATTGTCTCAGGCAGAAGGTATGGCTGTCCACCCGGGATCTGCCCCTCCGGGTGAAGTCTCGCAAACTGTCCTCCCGGTTAATCGGCCCTTTCCCCATCTCCAAGGTCATTAGCCCCTCTGCTGTTCATCTTCTGTTGCCCGAGTCTCACAGTCCTTTGTCTTCCATTTCCAGGCCCACGTACATGGTGAGACGCCTCCTGATGGTTCGACCATGGGGCAGGGGTTTCCAGTACCTGGATGACTGGGAGGGTTATGGCCCAGAGGAGAGGTGCTGGGTCCCCTCTAGAGACATCCTGGACCCAGCCCTCAATGCCGACTTCCACCGCCGGCCCCCCGGTCAACCAGGTATTCTTTCCCAAACTATAGATTTTTAAACAAAACATGATGCTAAATTCACTAACACTGGTTGTCAAGGGACATTTTAGGCGTTCTCTGGTTGTTAGATCTTTTCGTATTGACTGCCATGTAAAGCAAAACTACCCAAGCGCTGGTTGATATTTCCAGAAGCCTGGTTATGAAAACAGCACACGGTCCATAGCAAAATATGGAAGGTATGAATGCTTCTTCTTTTTCTTCTTCCTGTTCAGAGAAAATAATTAATGTCAGTGAAGTCAACAATCTGAATCGCAATCTGAATCACATGCTTTTGGAAAATTAGATTGTTTGTTGTTGAAAGTTTGTACTGTATTTAAAATCCTTCTTGCTGGGGAGACATGTATCAACTGTAAGGGATGTATTATCTGGATATTAAATATGTATGTAACACATACAGTATATAATGAATACCTCACAGAGGGAATCAGAGTTACAAGGTTTGTCTAGAGTGGGTATGTCTTCGTACACATTACCAAAGGCTATGGGGCACCTGCTCATCTCATTCTCATTCCAAAACCATGGGCATTAATATGGAGTTAGTCCCCCCTATCCTGCTATAACAGCCTCCACTCCTCTGGGAAGATTTTCCACTAGATGTTGGAACATTGCTGTGGGGACTTGCTTCCATTCAGCCACAAGAGCATTAGTGAGGTCAGGCACTGATATTGGGTGATTAGGCCTGGCTAGCAGTCATTGCAATTCATCCCAAAGGTGTTCGTTGAGGTTGAGGTCAGGGCTCTGTGCAGGTCAGTCGACAAACCATTTCTGTATGGGCCTCGCTTTGTGCATGGGGGCATTGTCATGCTGAAACAGGAAAGGGCCTTCCCCAAACTGTTGCCACAAAGTTGGAAGCACAGAATTGTCTAGAATGTCATTGTATGCTGTAGCGTGAAGATTTCACTTCAATAGAACTAAGGGGCTGAGTCCGAACCATAAAAAACTGCCCCAGACCATTATTCCTCCACCAACAAACTTTAGCATTCTCCTGGCATCCTCCAAACCCGTCGGTCTGCCAGATGGTGAAGTGTGAGTCATCACCCCAGAGAACACGTTTCCACTGCTCAAGAGTCCAATGGTGGCGAACTTCACACCACTCCAGCCGATGCTTGTCCTTGCACATGGTGATCTTAGGCTTGTGTGCGGCTGCTCAGACATGGAAACTCATTTCATGAAGCTCCCGATGAACAGTTATTGTGCCAACATTGCTTCCAGAGGCAGTTGGGAACTTGAGTGTTGCAACCGAGGACAGGTGATTTTTATGTGCTATGCGCCTCAGCACTCAGCAGTCCCGTCCTGTGAGCTTCTGTGGCCGACCATTTCGCGGCTGAGCCGTTGTTGCTCCTAGACGTATCCACTTCACAATAACAGCACTTACAGTTGACCGGGGAAGCTCTAGGGCAGAAGTTTGACGAGCAGACTTGTTAGAAAGGTGGCATCCTATGACGGTGCTACATTGAAATGAACTGAGCTCTTCAGCAAGGCCATTCTACTGCCAACGTTTGTCTATGGAGATTGCATGGCTGTGTGCTCGATCTTATATACCTGTCAGTAACGGGTGTGTCTGAAATAGCCGAATCCACTCATTTGAAGGGGTGTCTACATACGTTTGTGTATATTTCGGTCTAATCCAATAATATAGGTGCTCTCATCGAATACACAACATGATCCACCGAAAACATATCGATATCTACAGTATCTTCCCTTACTATCAGGCCATGTCTGCAGTCTGTCTCCTGTTCTGCTACTTGAACCCGTTGAGCTGGCTACAGAAAAATTATTTACTGCAAGTGCTGAATATTAACTATGAATATTAATGGAAGATTAACTCTCTCTCTCAACGATCCATGGCTCAGCATTTTGCTGAAAGATTTACTCCAGGACTGTGTCCCAAATGGCACCCTATTCCCTATATAGTACACTACTTCCAGAACCCTATGGGCCCTGGACAAAAGTGGTGCATTACTTTGAAAATAGGGTGCCATTTGCGATGTATCCCAGGATTAATGTAAAGAGGGGACTGTCTATGGTGGAGATATCAGTACATCATCCACCCACCAGGTTCCTGCCTATGGCATGTCAGTCTTAGTTGTAGATTACACTATGCCCAACACATACTCACTCTCACAAACCACTGCTATTTACTGTCCTACAACGGAGTGAACTAAAGCTGTCATCTAGTGCTATCTAATCCTCACGGACAGTCACTTACTGAACTCAGCCATCGATGAACAGAAAGTGACCTCAAAATCAAATCAAATGTTATTTGTCACATGCTTTGTAAACAACAGGTGTAGACTAACAGTGAAATGCTTACTTATGGCCACTCCCAACAATGCAGAGAGAAAAAAAAGAGAAATAATAGAAAAATAATACAACAAGGAATAAATACACAATGAGTAACGATAACGTGACTATTACACGGGGTACCAGTATCGAGTCGATGTACAATGTAATTGAGGTAGACATGTGGGGAGGCAGGTACCCTTGCGGTTAGAGCGTTGGACCAGTAATCGAAAGGATGCTAGCTCTAATCACCAAGCTGACAGGGTGAAAATCTGTCAATGTGCCCTTGAGCTCGGCACTTAACCCTAATTGCTCCAGGGTTGTCGTTGATAATGGCAGACCCTGGCTGTTCTCAGGGAGTGTGGGATATGCAAACAACACTTTTATACTGATAACAAGTTCAAACCGGTGCCATTAATACAGGTAACGAGTGGAGGACAGAGGAGCCTCTTAAAGAAGAAGTTACAGGTCTGTGAGAGCCAGAAATCTTGCTTGTTTGTAGGTGACCAAATACTTATTTTCCACCATAATTTGCAAATAAATTCATAAAAAAATCCTACAATGTGATTTTCTGGATTTGTTTTTCTCATTTTGTCTGTCATAGTTGAAGTGTACCTATGATGAAAATTACAGGCCTCTCTCATCTTTTTAAGTGGGAGAACTTGCACAATTGGTGGCTGACTAAATACTTTTTTGCCCCACTGTAGGTAGAGATAAAGTGACTAGGCAACAGGATAGATAATAAACTGTAGCAGCAGGGTATCTGATGAGTCAGATGGATACAGTCCATTCTGTATCCATGTTTCATAGGAAAGACCTGCCTAAAATAAATAATGGGTTTATTGTGATGGTGTACAGGCAATTAAATGGATTTATTACACTTTAGACTATTAAAATGTAGATGATTCAAAGGAATGTAAATCAGCAGCTTGCGCGTGTGGAACCCCTTTATGTTAATTAACGGTCAATTACTGTGAGACCCACAGATATTTGCTTGACAATCACCAGCTGATGAAATGTTGTGACCGCCACAGCCCTATCCATGACTCATATAAGTAATTAACATTACTGTCCAAATATAACCTATTCATTATATAGCTTCACATCGGTGATAGAGAGAGTATGTATCTTAATCTCTCTGCATTAGTTTATCTCCAGCTGTGAGTGCATGGTCCCTAGTTAACACAGTGGCACACGAAGGGTAGATGTAGGTGAAATACCTCCTCAGCATTATTATGCACTAAATAGACTGTGCCTGTGTCCCAAATGACACCCTATTCCCTTCACAGTGCAGTACTTTTGACTAGAGCCTATGGGTAGTGCATCATATAGGCAATGTAGGGTACCATTTGGGAAGCAGCCTCTGTTTACCAAACAGCTCTAGAACTTTGTTGCTGTCGTCGTACTCTGTGTAGGTCATATTTTAAAGATGCTATTAATCTTCTTTTTAATTATGGATATAATGTCATTGTATAAATCTGGATTAGATGCACAGATTGATGATTTTTTTTTGTCCGCTGACAGGATGTGTGAGCATGTGTAATTAAGAGGAAGTGTGGAAAAATAAACAAGAGAAAGGAAAGTGTGTGCATGTACGTGTGTGCATTTCGTGTGTGTGTGTGTGTGCGTGCATGTGATTGTAGTGTCACTGGAGAGAAGAGAGCAGAGCGGTACATTCACAAGCAGCAGCTGCCATGTACTACTCTTTTAATCAGGATTTGACAGGCTACATACAGTAGGTTATGTCGTCTGTATAAGGTTGGTCCACACCAGGCATGTAGGCCATCAATCTATAGCTACAGCCACAGGCAGACAGACAGACACAGACAGACAGACAATTCATTTATGCATCCCAAATGGGACCCAATTTCCTGAGTGCACTACTTAAAGGAAATAGGGGTGCCATTTGGGATGCAAGCAATTTGTTATATTTATGCGTGTCTCCATAAACGTTTCATGGACATTCTGGTTACAGAACCTTTCCTTGACACAAAGCCCGTTGCTGTGGAGACCAACTGACAAAAAAACAATCCGAGCAGCTTGTCCATTTAACTTTGAGAATCCCAATCTGTCTGTCTTTGATTATGCATGTCACACTGACTGTCTGAAATTTGAAACATCACTCTTCTTTTCCCTTGTCAGCTTTAGAGAAGTAGTGTTTTTATTCATATGGCTGGGGGGGGGAACTATATTCTGTAGCTTAACCCTTGTTTTTGTTGTTGTTTTTGTTATTCACCCAATGTTCGCAGGTCTGATGGACTCACAACATTATTGGGTTTTCAAACAATACAGCCATAAAAATTATGTACAAATACTTAGATGTTGAGTTATATCAATTACAAGCAATATAGACAGCTTACATGGTTAATATTTGCCATTTACCTCTGCTCGATCACATTTATTAATAAAAACGCTATTTGTTTTTTGGGGATAAAATTGGACTTTTGTTAACAAAAATCTATCATTATCAAGACAATGGGTGGAGAAATAAAATCATGTTTATTTTTAACAAATATAAATGAAACAAGGTTTTATATCATTATTGATGTTATTTGAACAAATTGAAGGACACATTTTACATACAGTATATTATGGAAATGATAAATGAGCCCCATTGAACACAAATTAAGGCCGGTCTTCACACCACATGATGGACAGAGTTTTACTGTGTGTGTTGCAAATGTATTTATTTCACTTGATGCATGTGTACTATGTCTTCCTGTCCTTCTTGGGTTCACACACACCGCAGCGCTTCTTCTTGTTGATACCGGCAATTTGTTCATCTAGCATGATGAAAACACTTAGTTCAGTAATTTTACTAACATCTCACTCACATATATAGTTACAGCAGGCCAAGGTAGGAGAGTCAGACACACACACACATGCAACAGCATCACTCACACTTCCGGTATTGGAATTGTTGGTTCTGTGGGTCGGGTGGATTGGGCACCAGCATCCTCCTCCTGAATCCTCCTCATGATGGCTGCAGAAGCTGTGGTCCTTGGGATATGCTGCCGCCTCTGGATTTGAAGTCTTACCAATGCCTTGCCCAGCTACTCGAGAAAGAGGCGTCTCCTCTGGAGCTTCCCTCTGTTCCAATCTGCAGCTTATCTGCTTTAGCAGTATGCTTAGGGTCATTGTCCTGCTGGAAGGTGAACCTCCGTCCCAGTCTCAACTTTGCAGTTCCTTCAGGGTTATCTTTGGTCTTTTTTTATTTCACCTTTATTTAACCAGGTAGGCTAGTTGAAAACAAGTTCTCATTTGCAACAGCGACTTGGCCAAGATAAAGCATAGCAATTCGACACATACAACAACACACACATAGAATAAACAAAACAGTCAATAATACAGTAGAACAAAAGAAAACAAAAAGTCTATATGCAGTGAGTGCAAATGAGGTAAGATAAGGGAGTTAAGGCAATAAATAGGCCATGGTGGCAAAGTAATTACAATATAGCAATTAAACACTGGAATGGTAGATGTGCAGAAGATGAATGTGCAAGTCTTTGTTGCCTCTGATTAATGCCCTCCTTGCAGTTTTGGTGGGCGGCCCTCTCTTGGCAGGTTTGCCGTGGTACTATATTCTTTCAGTCTTTTAATAATGGATTTAAATGGTGCTCCACGGGATGTTCAAAGTTTCAGATATTTTTTATAACACAACCCTGATCTGTACTTCTCCACAACTTTGTTCTTGAACTGTTTGGAGAGCTCCTTGGTCTTCATAGTGCCGCTTGCTTGGTAGTGTCCCTTGCATTGATGGTGTTGCAGACTTTGGGGCCTTTCAGAACAGGTGTATATATACTGAGATCATGTGACAGATCATGTGACACTTAGATCGCACACAGGTGCACTTTATTTAACTAATTATGTGACTTCTGAAGGTAATTGGTTGCACCAGATCTTATTTAGGGGCTTCATAGCAAAGGGGGTGAATACCACATTCCCATTTTTTAAGCAATTTTTTAAATTTCACTTCACCAATTTGGACTATTTTGTGCATGTCCATTACATGAAATCCAAATAAAAATCTATTTAAATTACAGGTTGTAATGAAACAAAATAGGACAAACGGCAAAGGGGGTGAATACTTTTGCAAGGCATTGTACGTGACACCAGGGTTGTAAAACAGGGGAAGGCGGTCCACCTACATGTCCCACACTGACCTGATTGCAGGTAGCTTGTCTCTCTGCTGCCGAGTTGGTCTGGTGTCTCAGTTATCGAAGTGGGTAATCCTGGAAATAATGTGGAAGTTTCCAGAGACATTGCTGCACTGAAAAGTTCTCTGCCAGTTTCTGCATCCCACAGGGATATACCAGCAAGGATAAGAACCATAAAGTATGCATGTAAATGAGTTTGGTCCATCTCCTTCCATCTCTCTCCAAAAACATGCCTTCCCTCCAAATTATTGCAGTCCAGAATGATTTTCTGGATGGTGTCTAGGATTAACAATTCAAAAGAAGACTTTATGTCCTGCACATGAGTAACAGCCATCCGTGTCGGCCCTTATCACATTGGCAGCCATGCGGGTAGGCTCATTCCTTGGGCAAGAAGACCATTCAATTTCATCATTTTTCGACATCCATATTTCTCCTCCTGCTGATGAGCTGGTTGCTGTTGGGCTGGTCCTGGGGCGGGCTGAGGGTCAATCTCATCCTCATCTTCTAACTCACTGACAGAGACATGATCCTCATATTCAGAAAATTCTCCTTCCACACTAGCTTCTCTCTCTGCAAAAAATATTTAAAAAAGCCCTCTGAGCGGACATTATTTTTGCCTTACTGACTGATTGTGGTAAAGAGCCACACGTGCAAAGCTATTTCTTTTTTGTGTCCCTCCCCTAATTTGCGCCTGGCCAGGGTAGTGTGGGAAAATACTGAATTTTTTACAATGTATCGAAATAATGTATTGTAATAACATTGTGCAGGTTCCCGCAAGACATTGTGTAGTTTCACACACTACATAGGGTACAGACTGCGAGAAAAGCAGGGGACAGGCAGACAGGTTCTTGGTGCTAAGTTGAAACAGCAGGCCCAGGGAGGAGGAAGAGAGTGTGAAGGCACACAACAAACTTTTTTGCTTCATTTTTACCTACACACACACATTTGTAATCCCCTCGGGTCCAGTGGGGCCGGAACACCACATGTGTAATACAAATGTGTGCACTCAATGAAAATGTGTTATTTTACATGTTCTTCACAGAAAATGAGTCTCAGGTTGAAAAAATTAATTAATTGTATCATTTTTATTTTAGTAAATATTGAAAATGGGTCCCACAGACCCAAAACCAAAAGGGTTAATTGATGTCATCTTTTACAGTGTGTGGTCTCAGTTAGCACATATACCTTAATAATTCACACACTCTATTAGAAGTATACATTATATAGGTATTATCTAGGCATTTGTCAGTATATGTACACTCCAAAAAATCATGGGTTAAAAACAACCCACTTTGGATAAATATTGGACAGAGCATGCGTTGGGTAATTTTGACCCAGCCAGTTGGGTCACAAACAACCCATTGTTTTCTTTAAGTTGGGTTGTTGATGCTGGGTTATGGAGCTATGATCCACCGAGTCAGATCAGAAGACTGGAGGCGTGGCTTAGTAGGGGCTTGGCTTTCAGATAGCTACTTTCGGCCACCCGTGCATGTAAATGTAATTCTGGTTTATCTGCTTTGTTGTACTGTCAACACCTATGCATATCCCAATGTTGGGATATTAACACTTTGTTATAATATTGAAATAATAATGTTATTAATTGTATATTAAAATATGTAATGTGCAAAAATATTGAAGGAAAATGTACATTCGCAGTGTACAAACTTAAGCGGATGAACATGAAGGACATTTAGTCTCACGTGTGGCCATAAATAACTATCTGAAATCCAAGCCCCAATAGATCTTTTGCTCTACTACTGCCACAAGAGTCACGGGACTGGTCTGAATTTGGTACCGCAGATCTGCCAACTTCTGTCTGTAGCGTCCGAACAGATTAGGCTACACACTAATATGACCCCTCTTAGGAAAGGTAAGACTCTCCCAAACACATACATGTTGTTTTGCTGTAGGATGCCTACAAGCCTCACAAGACTCGTATGAAAGTAGCCCGGTACCAGTTTTTAAAAAATGAATGGAAGTATATATAGAAGTAGTTTAGTGCCCCAAAAAAAGGGTTAAGTATTGGTATAATTTTTCTATATAATTTTGTGATCTTTCTTATCTCTCAGATAGAGAACACACACTTCAAAACAAATGTTATTTTAATTTATTTTGTGTATATCTGTTTTTACATGTATGAATCTGTTATTCAAAGCATTTCTATGGGCTAATAGCGGTAAGGCCAAATTCAATGTTTAATCAAATCATTTGTTTATATTTTTTGGGGATACTTAAATGTCCTACATTTCAAAATCAAATAGGTAAATGATCCTTGGTATGACCATCTTAAAACAATTCCATACATTGAGCTAGAAAAGTATTGGGACAGTGACAAATGTTTTGTTGTTTTGGCTCTGTACACCAGCACTTCGGATTTGAAATTATATAATGACTTATTGTAAAGCGCAGATTGTCAGCCTTAATTTTTGGGTAACATATCAGGTAAACCATTTAGAAATTACAGCACTTTTGGTACATAATCCCCCCATTTAAGGGGACCAAAAGTATTAGCAGTGTCACGCCCTGGTCTTAGTATTTTGTGTTTTCTTTATTAATTTGGTCAGGCCAGGGTGTGACATGGGTTATTTATGTGGTGTGTTTTGTCTTGGGGTTTTTGTAAGTTATGGAATTGTGGTATAGTATAGTAGTCTAGGAAAGTCTATGGTTGCCTGGAGTGGTTCAGAGGCAGGTGTTTATCGTTGTCTCTGATTGGGAACCATATTTAGGCAGCCATATTCTTTGAGTGTTTCGTGGGTGATTGTTCCTGTCTCTGTTTGCACCAGATAGGGCTGTTTTGGTTTTTTTCACGGTACGTTTAGTATTGGTCGTTATTATCTTTATTAAAGATGTATCGAAATAACCACGCTGCATTTTGGTCCTCCTCTCCTTCATCGGAAGAAATCCTTAACAAGTAGTCAAAAGTTTAGTATTTGCTATATTACTAGCACGCAATGATTGTATCAAACTTGTTGGATGCATTTGCTGTTTGTTTTGGTTGTGTTTCAGATTATATCAATTAAATGGTAAAGAATGTATTGTGTCATTTTCAAGTCACTTTCATTGTAAATAAGAATAGAATGTTTCTGAACACTTTTACATTAATGTGGATGCTAACATGATTATGGATGGTCCTGACTGAATCGTGAGAAAAGGTTTCAGATGCACAAATCTCATACCCCCAAGACATGCTAACCTCTCACCATTACAATAACAGGGGATGTTAGAATTCTGTGGGGGGGGTATGAAAAACATGTCTAACTTTCTCAACTCATTATTATTCCCGATTCTTTCAGGATTATCCATTAGCATTCACATTAACGTAGATGTGTTTAGAGCATGTGTGTCACTGTCCCAATACTTTTGGAGCTGATTATATGTTATCTTAGTAGAACCGCCCACCCCCCTAGGGAGCTAATGTAAGTAACCCAACTGGCTGGGTGAAAAATAACTCAACATGTGTTGTGTGCACTATTTGCCCAGCGCTCGGTTGTTTATAACCCAGCATTTTTTTTTTGTGCAATTATTATGGCCTAAATTTGAAACCTGTACAGTTTTGCTTAGGAAATGTATGCCTTTGCCATGAGTAATGTCTCCTTTTGGTGTAGTAGTAGAGGTTGTTTTGCTAACGCACATGCTCTGTGAGAATAGTGTGTATAACACAACTCTGTATAAACATGAATAAATCATGAGAAGACCAAGGCCTTCCAATGGAACCCCCAGAGGAGTTCTAAAGAGAAGTTGTTGACATGTGATACTAATACACTTCACAAAAATATAAGTTACAGGTCATATAAGGAAATCAGTCAGTTGAAATGAATTCATTAGGACCTAATCTATGGATTTCACATGACTGGAAATACAGATATGCATCTGTTGGTCACAGGTACCTTTAAAAAAAAGGTAGGGGCGTGGATCAGGAAACCAGTCAATATCTGGTGTGACCGCCATTGGCTTCATGCAGCGCGACACATCTCCTTCACATATAGTTGATCAGGCTGTTGATTGTGGCCTGTGGAATGTTGTCCCACTCCTCTTCAATGGCTGTACAAAGTTGCTGGATATTGGCAGGAACTGGAATGCGCTGCTGTACAAGTAGAACCAGATAATCCCAAACAGGCTCAATGGCTGACATCTCTTGTAAGTATGCAGGCTATGGAAGAACTGGGACATTTTCAGCTTCCAGGAATTGTGTACAGATCCCTGCGACATGGGGCCATGCATTATCATACTGAAACCTAAGGTTGATAGTGGCGGATGAATGGCACAACAATGGCCTCAGGATCTTGTCACAGTATCTCTGCATTCAAATTGCCATCGCTAAAATGCAATTGTGTTCATTGTCCGTAGCTTATTCCTATCCATACCATAACCCCACCTCCACCATTGGGCACTCTGTTCGCAACGTTGACGTCAGCACACCGCTCACCCACACGACGCCATACACGATGTCTGCCATCTGCTCGGTACAGTTGAAACCGGGATTCATCCATTAAGAGAACACTTCTCCAGCATGCCAGTGGCCATCAAAGTTGGTTACAATGCCAAACTGCAGTCAGCCCCGGATGAGGACGACGACCGCACAGATGAGCTTCCCTGACACCGTTTATGACAGTTTGACAGCGAGGCCGGTTGGACGTAGTGCCAAATATTTTAAAACGACATTGAAGGCAGCTTTTGTTAGAGAAATTAACATTCAATTCTCTGGCAACAGATCTGGTGGACATTCCTGCAGTCATCATGCCAATTGCATGCTCCCTCAAAACTTAAGACATCTGTGGTTATTGTGTTGTGTGACAAGACTGCACATTTTAGAGTGGCCTTTTATTGTCCCCAGCACAAGGTGCATGTGTGTAATGAAATCAAATTGTATTTGTCACATGCACCGAATACAACAGGTGTAGACCTTACAATGAAATGCTTACTTACAAGCTTAACAAACAACGTAGTTTTAAGAAAATACAAAAAAAAGTAAGAGTTAAGAAAAACAAACAATTAAAGAGCAGCTGTAAATAACAATAGCGGGGCTATATACAGAGGGCACCGGTACAGAGTCAATGTGTCAATGTGAGGGGCACCGGTGTCGAGGTAATTCTGTACATGCAGGTAGGGTTATTAAAGTGGCTATGCATAGATAATAACAGAGAGTAGCAGCAGCGTGGGGGGGTGGGGTGCAAATAGTCTGGGTAGCCATTTGATTAGCTGTTCATGAGTCTTATGGCTTGGGGGGAGAAGCTGTTTAGAACCTAGACCTAGACTTTGGACCTAGACTTGTTGCTCCGGTACCGCTTGTCGTGCAGTAGCAGAGAGAACAGTCTATGACTAGGGTGGCTGGAGTCTTTATGACAATTTTTAGGGCCTTCCTCTGACCCTGCCTGGTATAGAGGTCCTGAATGGCAGGAAGCCTGACTGTACGCACTACCCTCTATAGTGCCTTGCGGTCGGAGGCTGAGCAGTTGCCATACCAGGCAGTGATGCAACCCATCAGGATGCTCTCGATGGTGCAGCTGTAAAACCTTTTGAGGATCTGAGGACCGTTGCCAAATCTTTTCAGTCTTCTGAGGGGGAATAGGTTTTGTCGTGCCCTCTTCACGACTGTCTTGGTGTGCTTGGACCATTTTAGTTTGTTGGTGATGTGGACGCCAAGGAAGTTGAAGCGCTCAACCTGCTACACTACAGGCCCGTCGATGAGAATGGGGTGTGCTCAGTCCTCCTTTTCCTGTAGTCCACAATCATCTCCTTAGTCTCGATCACGTAGAAGGAGAGGTTGTTGTCCTAGCACCACACAGTCAGGTCTCTGACCACCTCCCTATAGGCTGTCTCATCATTGTCGGTGATCAGACCTACCACTGTTGTGTCATCAGCAAACTTAACAATAGTGTAGAGTGAACAGGGAGTACAGGAGGGGACTGAGCACGCACCCCTGAGGGGCCCCCATGTTGATGATCAGCGTGGCGGATGTGTTGTTACCTACCCTTACCACTTGGGGGTCGGCCCGTCAGGAAGTCCAGGATCCAGTTGCAGAGGGAGGTGTTTGGTCCCAGGGTCCTTAGCTTAGTGATGGGCTTTGAGGGCACTATGGTGTTGAACATTGAGCTGTATTCAATGAATAGTATTGTCACATAGGTGTTCCTTTTGTCCAGGTGGGAAAGGGCAGTGTGGAGTGCAATAGAGATTGTATCATGTGTGGATCCGTTGGTGCGGTATGCAAATTGGAGTGGGTCTAGGGTCTCTGGGATAATGGTGTTGATGTGAGCCATGACCAGCCTTTCAAAGCATGTCATGGCTACAGACTTGAGTGCTACGGGTCGGTAGTCATTTAGGCAGGTTTACCTTGGTGTTCTTGGGCACAGGGACTATGGTAGTCTGCTTGAAACATGTTGGTGTTACAGACTCAGACAGGGAGAAGTTGGAAATGTCAGTGAAGACACTTGCCAGTTGGTCAGCGCATGTTCTGAGTACACGTCCAGGTAATCAGTCTGGCCAAGCGGCCTTGTGAATTTTGACCTATTTATAAGGTCTTACTCACATCGGCTGCAGAGAGAGTAATCACACAGTCATCATGAACAGCTGATGCTCTCATGCATGTTTCACTATTACTTGCCTCGAAGCGAGCATACAAGTTATTTAGCTTGTCTGGTAGGCTTGTGTCACTGGGCAGCTCTTGGTTGTGCTTCCCTTTGTAGCCAGCCACATCCAACGAGCGTCAGAGCCGGTGTAGTATGATTCGATCTTTGTCCTATATTGATGCTTTGCCAGTTTGATGGTTCGTCGGAGGGCATAGCAGGATTTCTTAGAAGATTCCGGGTTAGAGTCCCGCTCCTTCAAAGCGGCAGCTCTAGCCTTTAGCTCAGTGCGAATCTTGCCTGTAATCCTTGGCTTCTGGTTGGGGTATGTACGTACAGTCACTGTGGGGACGACATCCTCCATCCACTTATAGGAAGTCAGTGACTGATGTGGTGTACTCCTCAACGCAATCGGAAGAATCCTGGAACATATTCCAGTCTGTGCTAGCAAAACAGTGCTGTAGTTTAGCATATGCTTCATCTGACCACTTTTTTACAGACTGAGGTGCTTCCTGCTATAATTTTTGCTTGTAAGCAGGAATCAGGAGGATAGAGTTATGGTCAGATTTGCCAAATGGAGGGCGAGGGAGCGCTTTGTATGCGTCTCTGTGTGTGGAGTAAAGGTGGCCTCTAATTGTTTTCCCTCTGGTTGCACATTTAACATGCTGATAGAAATTTGGTAAACTGATTTAAGTTTCCCTGCATTAAAGTCACTGGCAACTAGGAGCAACACCCTCGCTCTGTTGTGGAATGTAGACAGCTACAAAAAAGTAGTAGGTAGGTAGTGTGGTCTACAGCTTATCGTGAGATACTCTACCTCAGGCGAGCAAAACCCTGAGACTTCCTTAGATATCGTGCACCAGCTGTTGTTTACATAAATGCATAGGCCCCCGCCCCTTGTCTTACCAGAGGCTGCTGTTCTGTCTTGCCAATACACTGTATAACCCGCCAGCTGTATGTTCTTAATGTCGTCTTTCAGCCACGACTCTGTGAATATTACAGTTTTGAATGTCCCATTGGTAGGATATATACGTGCATTCAGTTCATCCCATTTATTTTCCAGCGAACGTTAGCTAGCAGAACAGAAGGCAAGGGCAGATTAGATACTCGTCGCCTGAACCACGCAAGGCACCCTGATATTTTGCATCGAAATCTCAGTTTCCTTTTCCAGCTAATCACGAGGATCGGGCCTGGTCAGGTGTCTGCAGTATATCCCTCGCGTACGTCTCATTGAAGAAGAACTCCTCATCCAATTTGAGGTGAATAATCCCAGTTCTGATGTCCAGAAGCTCATTTCGGTCATAAGAGACAGTAGCAGCAACATTATGTACAAAACAAGTTACGAACAATGCAACAAAAAAAAATTGCATGATTGGTTGAGAGCCGATAAGACGGCAGCCCTACCCTCCAGCGCTTCTTGATATGCCACAACTGTCAGGTGGATGGATTATCTTGGCAAATGAGAATTGCTCACTAACAGGGACGTAAACAAATGTGTGCACAACATTTGAAAGAAGCTTTTTGTGCAAATGAAACATTTTTGGGATCTTTAATTTCAGCTCATGAAACATGGGACCAACACTTTACATGTTGCATTTATATTTTTGTTCAGAATAGAACATGCTAGGAGGTTGGACGTACTGGCAGGGCTGTGTGTAATTAAAGTACACAGTCTAGGGCTATTGGATTAAAGGGAGATCCTTTTCTACAGTTGAGATTCTAACCTTGTGGCCACAATACATTTCCTTGTTTCAAGCAACAACCCAGAAGCTCAAACATTTTATGTGGATGCAGAAGATCTGAAAGCTACTGGTGGGCTTGGGAGATAATTATTTGGGTTGAAGCTATGCAGAGACCAAACTCAAGAGATTTGGGATGAGGCAATGACAAAACCAAAGTCAAGAGATATGGTTTGAAGCTGTGCAAAGACCAAACTCCGAGATATGAGTTGAAGCAATAAAAATACCAAACTCAGCGTTTTATTCAAAGGAGGAACCAATTATTTGGGGGAAATGGGAATAATGTTTTAAAGTCTTGTTTTACAAAGTGCAGCCATTGGTGTTTTTAATTAGTAGACATTAGCGTATTTCTGCCCGATAAGGCGTCGGGGCACAGCTGGGGAAAATGTTGGGTGGTTCTGTATGGAAGAAATCCAGGGGAAGGTCAGAGGGAGGACTCAGAGGCACCGAGACATCGAGGCAGAAATCCTAAATCAACTGACTTCGCATCTCAAATTCTATTGAACGATGAATGTTGAGTAATTTATTTTCCCCCTCAATAAAGCAACGAGTTGGAAGATATGGTAATTACCTAAAGTGCCTAGCACAAGCCCCTGAGATGAATGCATACATTAATTATTTTTAAATTAGCTGAAAATTATCTTTATTTGAAAAAATGCAATGCGGCAGAATGTAATTGTGTGATCATGAAAGGAATATATAAAATGTTCTCTTTTTAACATAGGGTAAAGGGGGATATTACAGATAAAAGGTTTACAACAGGAATGTTCAAGTGTAGCTTTTTGTAGCTTACAATAGACCAGTGATGATAAACTGAATACGTAGAATTGAGATGTACTGAAAAGGGAGTTAAAAACTCACCATAAAGCTAAATGCATCACAACATTGGAGTATATACTTGATCTACATTATATTTCTGTATAGGACCCAAAGTCAATAGATCAGGGCTGTTGTCAACACTAGTGCAATATATACTGCAGGGAATAGGGTGCCTTTTGGGATACACTTAATGATTTATCAGCCATTACATTCCAGCCAGACTCTTTTTTTTTACATCAGCAAACAGTATAGACTGCATTTATATTTTTTGTTGCATTGCCTCCAGGAATTTCATGAATTCAAAGTGAAAGGAAATTCCAAGTAAATAACCTGAATAGCTTTTTATTCACTGTGCAAAAGATCAGAAGAGAAAAGGGAATCATAGCTACGCTTCTCCCAGGGCTTTGGTTGTAAATGTTGAAGAGTGCAACCAAGAGATGCCACCCATCAACCTCTCCTCTCCCCTCTATGACAAGGTTGCAGTGTGTGTGTGTGTGTGTGTGTGTGTGTGGGTGTGGGTGTGTGTGTGTGTGTGGGGGGGGGGGGTGGGTGTGCATGTGGGTGTCTGTGCTTGTGTGGTTGCAGCCAGGTAGCTGGCATCTCACAGCAGGCAACAGGAGTGAAATGAATAGCAGCGTCTCCAACCTAGCCTCTCCTCCTCCCAGCCCTCTCCATGTTATGTGAGTGTGCTGTGCATAATGTATTGCAGCAGCAGGACAGGGATAATTACCACAATCAGGCGCGAAGCGCATCAATCTCAGGTGAGCCACAGGGAGTAAATGAAGCAGAAAGAGAGAGGGAAGATGGAGAGAGGGAGCGGAACCCCGCTCAGGGGGAGAAGTACGTGTTTGTGAGCACCCGGTTGTTCGTCGCCTCTCAAACTCTCAGCCATTTACTGTTAGAAATTTGCCGCTCGCAGAATTAATCACACAGAGAGAAAATCTATTTATCTACACACCCATCCATCCATCTTTCTCTCTCTCTCTGCATTTTTCTCTCTCTTTTTATTTCACACCTCTCCCTCTCTCATATCTATTACATGGTCTAGGTAAAACATCCCGCTGAGTCTCTCACTAGAAGAGGAGGAGTGTTCCGGAGTGCTGTTATTATTCCGAAGTTTCTGGAGTGACATTTCGCAGTGACACGCTATGACATTCAACCTTTTAAAAGTCCAGCGGACTGCTGTGCATAATAGTATGATCCTTCTCATCATGACAGTAAAGGCTCAACGACAGACAGTCATGTACTGACCAGATTCCCACAACACAGCTGAGATGGAGGGCTAGCCCACTTTGAGGCCTGTTTTGGAAGGCATATGTCTGTGTCTGCATATTTCCTCTGCCTCGGGACTCATCCCTCTCTTTCCACCACAGCGATCTGCTGAGTAAGAGAAACTGCAAAGTTACCGAGCTGATTCTCCCACTGGTTAAACCACTGTGTCAAAATAGACGGAATCATCAACACTACAAATGGATTATCCTTATAGAAACTAAGCCACTTTTCCAAGTTTATAACGCCTCAAGCAGCAACTTCACCCCCTATTGTTATAATGCTGGGCCCTATACTACAAATTTTGTTTGACGAGTTAGCGTGGTAGCTTTGGTCAACTCTGAGTTCAACCTGGGATAACCAGTAACACGACAGTGGCTCACCTTTTAGCCAGGTTAATTTCTATGGCAACGAATCCTTCAGATCTAATCAAACCTGCTCCGGGGAAGGCTAACTCTGTGCTAACTCCATTTATCATTGAATTAAGTGTCTGAGCCGAGAGTTGAGGACCAATGAGGACAGATTCCCTCACGCTAGCAAAGATAGCCATCGTCCACTTCAAGTGACGAATATATTATTCATCAAATATATTATTAATCAAATGTTTTTGTGTGTTAAAAAAATAGTAATGTAAAAATACCTATCACATTACACATTTAGTAATGACAAACGCTTTTGAAGCTTCATGCAGAGTAAAACATTTGCGTGACTTAATACAAATATTTTGTTGATAAGTGGGGAAAAAAATATGCTTGTACATTGATAACCACAGCAAAGCAGACCAAAGATAAAGAACCCACTTTTTAACATTTTTAATAAAGACAACACCTCTAAAAGTCTATTGCCTGCTGAATTTACAAGATCACTTTTCCTCATTTTGATTTTGGCACAACTGAAAATGTGGCACTGACTTGCCCATGGATTGATGTTTCAGCATTGTCATCATGAAGAGTTCAGCGTTCAACTAGCCACATAAGACATGCACGCTCAATTACAACCCCGCTAGAGTTAGCCACAGGTGGACTAGCAATATCCACTGTCGTGGTATGGATGAAGCCTAAACTGGAGTGGGAAGCTAACTGAAGATGGCTAGCTTTAGACAACCCTGAGTAGATCTAGCTTCCTTTGTAGTATACACCTCAGGCTGGAAGGACATTTTGAGTTTAGGTATGAGCAAGTTTTTATGAGGTAAATCAAATTAAATTAATTTATATAGCCCTTCGTACATCAGCTGATATCTCAAAGTGCTGTACAGAAACCCAGCCTAAAACCCCGAACAGCAAGCAATGCAGGTGTAGAAGCACAGTGGCTAGGAAAAACTCCCTAAAAAGGCCAAAACCTAGGAAGAAACCTAGAGAGGAACCAGGCTATGAGGGGTGGCCAGTCCTCTTCTGGCTGTGCCAGCTGGAGATTAAAACAGAACATGGCCAAGATGTTCAAATGTTCATAAATGACCAGCATGGTCAAATAATAATAATCACAGTAGTTGTCGAGGGTGCAGCAAGTCAGCACCTCAGGAGTAAATGTCAGTTGGCTTTTCATAGCCGATCATTTAGAGTATCTCTACCACTCCTGCTGTCTCTAGAGAGTTGAAAACAGCAGGTCTGGGACAGGTAGCATGTCTGGTGAACAGGTCAGGATTCCATAGCCGCAGACAGAACAGTTGAAACTGAAGCAGCAGCACAGCCAGGTGGACTGGGGACAGCAAGGAGTGTTCATGCCAGGTGGTCCTGAGGCATGGTCCTAGGGCTCAGGTCCTCCGAAAGAGAGAAAGAAATAGAGAAAGAGAGAATTAGAGAGAGCATACTTAAATTCACACAGGACACCGGATAAGACAGGAGAAGTACTCCAGATGTAACAAATTGACCCTAGCCTCCTGACACATAAACTACTGCAGAATAAATACTGGAGGCTGAGACAGGAGGGGTCAGGAGACACTGTGGCCCCATCCGATGATACCCCCGGACAGGGCCAAACAGGAAGGATATAACCCCACCCACTTTGCCAAAGCACAGCCCCCACACCACTAGAGGGATATCTTCAACCACCAACTTATAGCCCACAAAGATCTCCGCCACGGCACAACCCAAGGGGGGGCGCCAACCCAGACAGGAAGATCACATCAGTGACTCAACCCACTCAGGTGACGCACCCATCCCAGGGACGGTATGAAAGAGCCCCAGTAAGCCAGTACCCTCAGCCCCTGTAATAGGGTTAGAGGCTGAGAATCCCAGTGGAAAGAGGGGAACCGGCCAGGCAGCGACAGCAAGGGCGGTTCGTTGCTCCAGAGCCTTTCCGTTCACCATTCACACTCCTGGGCCAGACTACACTCAATCATATGACCCACTGAAGAGATGAGTCTTCAGTAAAGACTTAAAGGTTGAGACCGAGTCTGCGTCTCTCACATGGGTAGGCAGACCATCCCATAAAAATGGAGCTCTGTAGGAGAAAGCCCTGCCTCCAGCTGTTTGCTTAGAAATTCTAGGGACAATTAGGAGGACTGCGTCTTGTGACCGTAGCTTACGTGTAGGTATGTACGGCAGGACCAAATTAGAGAGATAGGTAGGAGCAAGCCCATGTAATGCTTTGTAGGTTAGCAGTAAAACCTTGAAATCAGCCCTTTCCTTGACAGGAAGCCAGTGTAGGGAGGCTAGCACTGGAGTAATATAATCCATTTTTGTTGGTTCTAGAAGCCACATTTAGCACTAACTGAAGTTTATTTAGTGCTTTATCCGGGTAGCCGGAAAGTAGGGCATTGCAGTAGTCTGACCTAGAAGTAACAAAAGCATGGATACATTTTTCTGCATCATTTTTGAACAGAAAGTTTCTGATTTTTGCAATGTTACGTAGATGGAAAAAAGCTGTCCTTGAAACAGTCTTGATATGTTCGTCAAAAGAGAGATCAGGGTCCAGAGTAACGCCGAGGTCCTACACAGTTTTATTTGAGACGACTGTACAACCATTAAGATTCATTGTCAGATTCAACAGAAATATCTAGTACGTTTAGGGAATATTCCTCCAATCCCTTATAATGTCTGCATCCCAAATGCCACCCTATTCCCTTTATATTGCACTACTTTTGACCAGAGTGCTCTGGTGAAAAGTAGTACACTTTATAAGGAATACAGTAGAATGCCATTTGGGTTGCACACAAGACCTCATGCTCCACAAAACTTCACAGGACATGTCCGTTTGGCAGAGAGATTAGAGGAGGTTGGATAAAGAGTAGAGTGCGACAGAGGAAGAGGCAGAGCCCCATCCCAGTAGTGATAAGACGGGAGAAGAGAGGAAAAGAGAGCCACAGCTCCATCCCTATCCCAGCAGTGCTATACAGAGCCCCTCTCTCTGTTGTGATGGGTGAGGAGGGGAACTGGATCAGCACAGCAGCAAGGCTGGGTTCTCCTCCCCAGAGGGGTACAGATGCACGCACACACACACACACACACACAAATGTATATTCAAGTACATATTACCTCAACTAACCTGTACCTCCGCACACAGACGCGGTACCGGTACCCCCCTGTATATAGCCTCATTATTGTTATTTCATTGTGTTACTATTTATTATTTTTTACTTTAGTTTATTTGGTAAATATTTTCTTAACTTTTCTTGAACTACTCTGTTGGTTAAGGGCTTGTAAGTAAATATTTCACGGTACTTGTATTCGGCGCATGTGACACAAACTTCGATTTTATATTCCCACCCAAATACACACACACTGCGGGGAAGAGGGAACACTCACATGATACCCTGTGTTCCTGCCAGGCACTACTTTTGATGAGGGTCCATAGGGCTCTGGTCAAAAGTAGGGCACTATATAGGAAATAGAGTGCCATTTGGGAGGCAGCTCACTTCTTGTAATAAGGATCATGTTTATGACAACAATGAAGAACACACTGAAGAAAGAATTAGGACAAATGTGTGTGTGATTTTAATACTCTGGTGGAAACGCCAGAAAAGTGTATTTATATCACTAAACATGAAGTCTTAGTATAGTATTGTCTTGATATTTCTTTCTAGTATAAGCGTGTAGATAAAGTACTATTGATTTGTTGCTGTGGTATAGCCTTAGTCATTTAGCCTGTAGTTTATAATAGAGAACTATTTACTCTAGCCTATTTTATGTGGTTGAATTGAGTTTCCCTTTCCCTATCGTCAGCTGGTTTGTGTATCTGGCATCATTATGGAAGGCCATTTAGGAACATATTTCCATGGAAATGCATAATTGTAACACTCTCTCCAGTTACAAAAAGACATCTATTAGACTTAATGAGGAGTCTGGCTGGAGTGTAATGGCTGCTGCACACCTGCATGGGATAAATCATTATGTCTATCCCCAATGGCACCCTATTCCCTATATAGAACACTAGTGTTGACCATAGCCCAGGTCTGTGGACTGGGTCCTGGTCAAAAGTATTGTTCTTTCTGTGGAATAGGGTGTCTTTTGAGATGCAACCATTGGACTAAATCGCTTTGCTTTCATGGATTCGTGTTAATTTTTATTTGGTCATCATTTCCTCATGTTAAGCCTAACGTTTTTATGTTTCATGAAGCTATAGACCTACGGTGTCGCAATGCTGCTATTAAGAATGCTGGCTGGTGGCAAAAATGTATTTACTTGTTCAGTAATTCAAGTGGTAAATTTAAACTTTGCAGATTGTAAAATGGACTTTCTTTGCAACAGCAAACTAATTAGCAATCAGTTTCATCCATTTCCGGGATCACTCATACGTAACATGTATGCATGCATGATAAAAGTGGATAAACGTGTCTGTAAATGGCATATATTACTATTTTATCAAAATACAACAGTCCTGTAGGCCTATAGCCTCCCTTAGCCATACTTGCGCTCTCTCAAAGCTTGGATACGCAGAGTCAATATTAATGTAATAATAAGGAATTCCCCTCGACCATGTCCACAGATTGGGGGAAACAATGAACACACAGCGAAATAGAGGCTGTGAGAAAAGCCCTGTGGATTGCTATGTGGCATGGTAGAGTGGGGAAATGCGGGGACCCGGTGTCCAAGTAGGCTACAAGTAGCTATGTGTATGGAAAACATTTAATCACAGGTAAACCATTTAACTTGTTAAGTATAGTCTGTCTAACTCCACTCATTACTTGTAGCTGTATGGTCTGATTGTTTGTGTTGTTGGTCTCGGCTAGCTTAATGTTCCAGTCGAAGTCATCTTTAGACATGTTGTACTTTTCTTGAATGTAGTTTTGAAATTGACCCAAAACAAGCAGAGCACAAGAAAATTGCATTTGAAAAGGGTGAAGTACTTGCTGTGAGCCTATGGGGTAACCTAGGTAACCACAGGTTGTTTTCCACACAGACGTTCAATCGACTGGGACTGTAGAAGGTATCTGATGCTTAAAACCAGTCTACTAATGCCAAATAATACAGACAGCCCACCGTCAAAACAACAGCTAATTCTGGATTGTTTTATTATATAGACAATGCAGTCTACTAGCATATGTATAGCTACAGTATATACAGTATTTAGCTGGAAGACTTTATATTACACATTGGAAGTCAAGAGTCCACGCTGTCAGGGCGATCCTTCTCATCACTCGTAGACTTACCAGTGTTCACAGAAGGGGGTTTGCTCTAGTGAGCGCCGCTACTGTAGGTCTCTGGCAGTCGTCGGATTGCTTTTCTGGGACAGGAGGAGAGGACGAGGTGGTAGTTTAGCTGATGCGGTAGTTTGGCACAAGCTTCACCCGAGAAAGCTTTTTTTGCGGCGTTCTTATGCACCATTTGGTCTTGCCTTTTGTTTATCCATCTTGAGCACCCACTCTCCATCTGAGTGCGACCTGATTCACCTAGCTTTTTTAAACTTGATAGACAATTAGGTGAAGAGGCCGAGGCAGGCTGCCGCCAGCGCAGCTGGGAAATAGGCTAATTAGATGCATGAAAACTATATTGTCTGCCTGAGTCACCTACCACCCATGTAAATTGGACAACAAAAACATGTTTCCTGATACATGTGGAAATTAAAAAGGAGGGTTACTGTCAAAATTATTTATACTTCAAAACAAATATATTTTGACATGCAGTGCCTTCAGAAAGTATTCACACCCTATGACTTTCCACATTTTGTTGTGTTACAGCATGAATTTAAAGTTGATTAAATTGAGATTTTGTGTCACTGATCTACACACAATAGCCCATAATGTCAAAGTGGAATTTTGTTTGTCCATTTTTTTGCACATTTATATAGAATGAAAAGCTGAAATGTCTTGACTCAATAAGTATTCGACCTCTTTGTTATGGTAAGCGTAAATAAGTTCAGGAGTAAAAATGTACTTAACAAATCACATAAGTTGCATGGACTCATTCCGTGTTCAATAATAGTGGTTAACATGATCACCCCATCTCCATACCCCACACATACAATTGTATGTGAGTCCCTCAATCCAGTAGTGAATTTCAAGAACAGATTCAACCACAAAGACCAGGGTGGATTTTTCAATGCCTTGTAAAGAACGGCACCAACTGGTAGATGTGTAAAACACTTTATTTTTTATTAAAGCAGATGCTGAATATCCATTTGAGCATGGTGAAGTTATTAAATAGGCTTTGGATGATGTATCAATACACCAAGTCGCTACAAAGATACAGACGGCCTTCCTAACTCAGTTGCCGGAGAGGATGGATTTCAGCATGAGGCCAATGGTGGTTTTAAAAGTGTTACAGAGTTTAAAGGTTGTTATATGAGAAAATGTTGGATGTTTCAACAACATTGTAGTTACTCCACAATACTCAAAGAAGGAAGTGAAAAGATGGAGTGGCCTAGTTACAGTTTTGACTTAAATTGGCATTGCAAATCTATGGCAAAACTTGAACATGTCTTTCCAGCAATGATCAACAACCAACTTGGCTGAACATGAAAAATTTAAAAAAAGAATTAACGGGCAAATATTGTACAATCCAGATATGTAAAGCTCTTAGAGACTTACCCAAACAGACTCAAAGCTGTAATCGCTGCCAATGATTTATCCCATTCAGGTGTTCATCAACCATTACACTCCAGCCAGACTCCTCATTAAGTCTAATAGATGTCCTTCTGTAACTGGAGAGAGTGTTACAGTTATGCATTTCCATGGAAGTATGTTCCTAAATGGGCTTCCATAATGATGCCAGGTACACAAAACAGCTAATGTTAAAGGTAAAGGGAAACTCAATTCAATTCAAAAGTCATAATATAGTTAATATAGAGTAAATGGTGCTCTATTATAAACTACATGCTAAATGGGGGGTGGGGGGGGGTGTACATTAATTGTGTTGTGTGTTTGTGTGCATGTGAGTGCGTGTGTGTGTGCGCGCGTGTGTGTATCCCTCTGGTGATAGTGGAGGCCTTCTAATAAGCTCGTAGCCCGTGAGGCTTTGGAGAGGATAATCCAACCGCGCTGCTGTGCTGATCCATTTTCCCTCCTCACCATCACCCTCACGCATCACAACAGAGAGAGAGAGAGAGAGGGAGTGGGCTATATAATCCAACCCTGTCCCAGAGGGGCTCTGTGCATCACTGCTGGGATAGGGATGTGAGCTGTGGCTCTCTTTTCCTCTCTTCTCCGGTCTTATCACTACTGGGATGAGGCTCTGTCTCTTTCTCTGTCGCACTCTACTCTTCATCCAACCTCTTCTAATCTCTCTGCCAAATTTGAGTTCAAGGTGTCAGCTACGTCCAGGGGCTGCTGTTGCTTCAGCTTGTATAGTCAATTCCTGATGTTGTTTCAATTGATTTACCAATTAAAAACACCCCTTATTAAAGCACCTCATATTTTTATGTAACTAGGCAAGTCAGTTAAGAACAAATTCTTATTTTCAATGACGGCCTAGGAACAGTGGGTTAACTGCCTTGTTCAGGGGCAGAACGACAGATTTTTACCTTGTCAGCTCGGGAAGTCAATCTTGCAACCTTTCGGTGACAAGTCCAACGCTCTAACCACTAAGCTACCTGCCTCCCCATATCTGAGTGAACAACACATTAATCACACTTCTCGCTCAGACATACTGACATATTGAAACATGTTCACAGATTTGGATATGAGAATATATAGAATAAGGATAAACTGGAAATAAACTCAGTATGAGTTAATAATTATGCACAACGTATTAAACCACCCAGACCCGTCAAAGATACAGTCATCCTTCTGAACTGAGCTGCAGGACAGGAAATAAACTATTTAGCGATGTCACCATGAGGCCATTGGTGATTTTAAAACAGCTACAGAGTTCAAAGGTTGTGATGGGATAAAACTGAAGATGGATCAACAACATTATACTGATTCCACAATAATGAAGGCACTATAGGTGTGAGATGACGGGCACATAAGTCCCTGTCAGAAATGTTTTTTATTTTATCTCAATGACATAACTAATTCTCTAATCCCTAGCCTATTATACAGTGGGCTCCAAAAGTATCGGGACAGTGACACATCTTTTGTTGTTTTGGCTCTGTAAATTATACAAAGACTACAGTATGAGGTTAAAGTGCAGACTGTCAGCTTTAATTTGATGGGAACCGTTACAGCACTTTTTGTACAAAGTCCCCCCATTTTAAGGGACTAATAGTACTGGGACGAATTCACTTATATGTGTATTAAAGTAGTCAAATGTGTAGTATTTGTTCCCATATTCCAAGCACGCATTGATTACATCAAGTCCATGACTCTACAAACTTGTTGGATGCATTTGCTGTTTGTTTTGGTTGTGTTTCACATTATTTTGTGCCCAATAGAAATTAATGGTAACTAATGTATTGTCATTTTGGAGTGACTTTTAATGTAAATGTAAAATAATATGTTTCTGAACACTTCTACATTCATGTGGATGCTACTATGGTTATGGATAGTCCTGAATGAATCGTGAATAATGATGAGAAAGTTAGACACACAAATATCATACCCCCAAGACATGCTAGCCTCTCACCATTACAACAACAGGGGAAGTTAGCATTTTTGGAGGGGATATGATATTTGTGCTTCTGTGACTTTCTCACTCAACATTATCCACGATTCATTCAGGAAAATCCGTAATCATGGTAGCATTTATTCACAAACTCCCCCAAAAATTCTAGACCATGTTCTCAGGTTAGCGAAGCCTGTTGCATATATTATTTTTCATCTGTATCTTTAGGTCTGCATTGTTGGAAAGGGACCCGTAAGTAAGCATTTCACTGTTAGTCTACACCTGTTGTTTACGAAGCATGTGCCAAATAACATTTGATTTGATTTGATTAAGGTCATTTATTGTTGTGAATGCAACACCATTTTTGTGTAACTTGATTATTTGTCTAAAAACATGCTTCTTCCCTGATTTAGGGATTTAGGGACTGGCAGCTGTCTGCAATGTTGCCGGCCTCATATTTTTTAACTAGGCAAGTCAATCAAGAACAAATTCTTACTTACAATGACGGCCTAGGAACAGTGGGTTAACTGCCTTGTTCAGGGGCAGAACAACAGATTTTTACCTTGTCAGCACGGGGATTCAATCTTGCTGGCCCAACTCTCTAACCACTAGGCTACCTGCCGCCCCTATCTGAGTGAACAATACATTAGTCACGCTGATACATATTGACATATTGAAATCATTTGGATATGAGAATATATAGAATAAGGATAAACTGGAAATAAACCCAGTATAGAGTTCCATTATGCCTGGGGGTGTCCAATCAGCTAGTAGCTGATAGGAAGGGTGACCGCCGAGAGATATCGCTCACATTTTCTTACGTCAACAGAAGGATCATTATCACCTAAATGAGTGGATGGGAAGTCGTGAAGCGCATGAGGGACATTATCAGAACATTGTCCACGATCCTAGACAATTAATAAGGGGTATTTTTAGCTGGTAACTCAGTTGAAACAACATGTGATAAACTATACAAGCTGAAGCAACAGCAGCCCCTGGAGGTAGCTGACACCTTGAACTGAAATCCCAGGCTTTCCTCTTTTCCCTCTCTTTTCAGTGAACTGTCTCCTCCACTTGTTCCCTCTGTCACTTTCGTTTACTCTCTCTGACTGTCCAGTTAGTAGATCAAATAAAAGCAATGCTTTGGTGTTTGCCGGCGTGACCGACATTACTGTGACATTTTGCAAGTCATTTGAGTATTGCTTTTATGCCAACTGTTGGACAATTTCACATAAAGTTCTGTTTTGGTTGATGTGCGGGAGTTTGGTTTTGTGTGAGTACATTTTTCCCTACTGGGTATTCTGGTTGTCGTGGATGGTGAGTGAGAATGAATGGTTGGGCATTATTGAAAGTGACTAATCAACATGGTGCCTTGTCTTTTCAGCTCTCTGCTGTCCACAGCGCCTGTTGTAGCACTCTGTCCCCTAAGGGGACTGTAGTTCTCTCTTCCTCTCATCCATATCTCACCCACCAGCAACAACTACTGGAAATGCATACAGACACATGCACACATCACACGCACACAGACACACACACTAGGCCAAACAGTGTAAGATGTAATGGATGTGAGCACGTTGACAAGCACAGCTTAGTAGACAGCACATCTTCTAACACCAGTAGAAGAGAAGTGACGTAGCTACCTGCTAGATAACTCCTTTTCCATACCAACACAGTCTGTAAGGCAAACACATTCTTGTTGAAAATAGTTCACAAGAAAATACAATTGTAAAATCAAATCAAATCAAAATGTATTTGTCACATGTACAATACAACAGGTGCAGATCTTGCCGTGAAATGCTTACTTACAAGCTCTTAACCAACAACGCAGTTCAATAAATAGAGTTAAGAAAATATTTACCAAATCAACCAATGTAATTTAAAAAAACAAAAGTAACACAATAAAACAACAATAACAAGGCTATATACAGGGCATCGAGTCATTACGTGGGGTCAAAGGCCAGTCGAGGCAATTTGTACATGTAGGTAGGGGCAAAGTGACCATGCATAGAAAAGAAACAGCGAGTAGCAGCAATGTAAAAGCAAAGGCGGGGTGGTGGGGGGACGGGGGGCTGTTCCATAAGGTGTTTTTTTAATCTGTTTTTTAAATCTAATTTTCCTGCTGGCATGAGTTACTTAATGTGGAATAGAGTTCCCTGTAGTCATGGCTCTATGCAGTACTGTGTGCCTCCAATAGTCTGTTCTGGACTTGGGGACTGTTAAGAGGCCCACTTGTGGCATGTTTTGTGGGGTATGCATGGGTGTCCGAGCTGTATGCCAGTAGTTTAGACAGACAACTCGGTGCATTCAACTTGTCAATACCTCTCATAAATAAAAGTAGCGATGAAGTCAATCACTACTCCACTTTCAGTCAGGAGAAATTGACATGCATATTCATAATTTTAGCTCTCTGTGTACGTCCAAGGGCAAGCCGTGATGCCCTGTTCTGAGCCAATTGCAATTTTCCTAAGTCCTTTTTTGTGGCACCTGACCACACGACTGAAGTAGTCAAGGTGTGACCAAACTAGGGCCTGTAGGACCTGCCTTGTTGATAGTGCTGTTAAGAAGGCAGAGCCTCGCTTTATTATAGACAGACTTCTAACCATTTTAGCTACTACTGCATCAATATGTTTTGACCATGACAATTTATAATCTAGGGTTACTCCAAGCAGTTTAGTCATCTCAACTTGCTCAATTTCCACATTATTTATTACAAGATTTAGTTGAGGTTTAGGGTTTAGTGAGTGTTTTGTTCCAAATACAATGCTTTTAGTTTTAGAAATATTTAGGGCTAACTTATTCCTTGCCACGGACTCTGAAATTAACTGCAGCCCTTTGTTGAGTGTTGCAGTCATTTCAGTCACTGTAGTAGCTGATGTGTATAGTGTTGAGTCATCCGCACACATAGACACTCTGTCTTTACTCAAAGTTAGCGGCATGTCGTTGGTAAAAACTGAAAAAAGCAAGGATCCTAAACAGCTACCCTGGGGAATTCCTGATTCTAACTGGATTATATTTGAGAGGCTTCCATTAAATAACACCCTCTGTGTTGTGTTAGTCAAGTAACTCTTTATCCACGTTATAGCAGGGGGTGTAAGCCATAACACATATGTTTTTCCAGCAGCAGAGTATGATCGATAATATCAAAAGCTGCACTGAAGTCTAACAAGACAGCCCCCACAATAATTTTATCATCGATTTCTCTCAGCCGATCATCAGTCATTTGTGTAAGTGCTGTGCATATTGAGTGTCCTTCCCTACAAGCATGCTGAAATTCTGTTGTCAATTTGTTTACTGTGAAATAGCATTGTATCATGTCAAACACAATTTTTTCTAGAAGTTTACTAAGGGTTGGTAATAAGATGATTGATCGGCTATTTGAGCCAGTAAAGAGGGCTTTACTATAGTGGTAGTGGGATGGCTGCCAATACATGTTGATGATTTAATTCCTGTGCTGTTTGTAACTACCCTGGTAGGTTGACTGACAACCTGATCCAGGTTGCAGGCACGAGTTACAGTTTGATGTTTTTTCCTGAGTGGGCAGCTTGATGTAAATATACTTCTCTGTTGATATCACATACATTATTAAGCATTTCACACATATTATCCAGATACTGACTGTTAGCACTTGGTGGTCTATAGCAGCTTCCCACAAGAATAGGCTTTAGGTGAGGCAGATGAACCAGTAGCCATATTACTTCAACAGTATTTAACATTAGATCGTCTCCAAGCTTTACAGGAATCTGGTTCTGAATATAGACCGCAACACCGCTTGGCATTTCTGTCTTTTCGGTAGATGTTATAACCATGTATTGCTACCACTGTATCATCAAAGGCATTATCTAAGTGAGATTCAGAGCTAGTCAGAATATGAACGTCATCTGTTACAAGAAAGTTATTGACTTCATGGACCTGGTTTCTTTGGCTACATATGTTAATATGGACTATTTATAGCACTTTTCTGTGTTGCTTGATTGTTGTTAATGCTTTACTGGGAAGCTTATCAGAGGTAGACTTACTCATCTTATTTACATTGGAGCTGATAGTGCAGGGTGAGCTGTATAAAGTGGTCTTCCTGCTATTGCACACCTCCTCAGTGCTAACAGCTAACATTTATTTTGTCTGTGATGTGGACACCAAGGAACTTGAAACTCTCGACCAACTCCACTACAGCCCCGTTGATGTTAATGTGGGCCTGTTCGGCCCGCCTTTTCCTGTAGTCCACGATCAGCTCCTTTGTCTTGCTTACATTGAGGGAGAGGTTGTTGTCCTGGCACCACACTGCCAGGTCTCTGACCTCCTCCCTATAGGCTGTCTCATCATTGTCAGTAATCAGGCCTACCACTGTTGTGTCGTCAGCAAACTTAATGATGGTGTTGGAGTCGTGTTTGGCCACACAGTTGTGGGTGAACAGGGAGTACAGGAAGGGACTAAGCACACACCTCTGAAGGGCCTCAGTGTTGAGGATAAGCGTGGCAGATGTGTTGTTGCCTACCCTTAGCACCTAGGGGGCGGCCCGTCAGGAAGTCCAGGATCCAGTTGCAGAGGGAGGTGTTTAGTCCCAAGGTCCTTAGCTTAGTGATGAGCTTTGTGGGCACTATGGTGTTGAACGCAAAGCTGTAGTCAATGAACAGCCTTCTTACATAGGTGTTACTTTTGTCCAGGTGGGAAAGAGCAGTGTGGAGTGCGTTCAAGATTGTGTCATCTGTGGATTTGTTGGAGCAGTATGCAAATTGAAGTGGGTCTAGCATTTCCAGGATGATGGTGTTGATGTGAGCCATGACCAGCCTTTCAAAGCACTTCATGGCTACAGACGTAAGTGCTATGGGGCGGTAATCAATCAATTAGGCAAGTTACCTTCGCTTCCTTGGGGACTGGGACTATGGTGTTCTGCTTGAAACATGTAGATAAGTTGTCTGAGTTATGATCCGACAGACTGTGGACATCACCATGGAAAATCGATGCAATAGATTGAATGTTAAATTTTTTTACCCAGCATCTCCCACAATCTTCCTTGTAGATTGGCAACAATGACAGGAACTAAATTGTTTGGGGAGTGGGGAGATCCCAGGAATTGTCCATCTATTTTCCAGCATCTGAACTCCCTGGCATGCTGATATTGAAATATCTTCAGCGCTAATGTGAACTGTGCCATGGCAGCTCTTTATGGGGGCATGATTTTCACATTTTCGTAAATTCCCTGATCTCTCAGCTCAGCCAGGCTGTCCATCTGAGGGGCCAGGCAAGTGACAATTTTCCGTTATTTTCGGGATTCAGACTGCCCGGCGGACCGTGAAATGAGTTCATTTAATCAGACCAAGTAGCAAATGACTGAAATGACTGGTGCTGCAATAATATCACACACCGTCATAATCATTTATACGTTTAGAAAGGGAAAACATTTCCCCACTGTTGTTTCTATGTGTTGAAGCAGAGTTTCTCTACTGAAGCCTACCATGTAGTCAGATATAGGGGGTTTGGCGTGTACGACCAATCTTGTATTCAGTCATTTATTGCAACTTAAGAGCACAATAACAAAGGTTATCTGAAATATTAACCACAAATATCTGTAATATGTAATATATTGCCATATTTAATTTAGAACTTGAAATTGTTTATCCTATTTCCTTGCTTCTCTTCTTAATCAATCATACTGTATCAGAAACCATGCGGTGGCAATCTAGATCTATCATCCAGTCACTTTATCTACATAAAAAATAAAAAAAATGGTTCTCCCATCACAGGGCTCATAATTTCACAGGCGGATCTAGACCCATCCTCATCATCATAAATCTGTGGATAAATGCTCACATGTTTCCATATGCCAACAACGGAGTCATCCATCCATAACCGGACAGGAGCAGATGATCAGGCAGGGGAGTGAGGGATAGCACCGCTGTTTATACCTCTTACTCCAGAACTCAAATATTGATTGGCTTTTGAGACTCACTCACATGCCTCAGCCTCAGACTGTGATTGCTGATCAGCATCAGAATGAAGCAGCTTTTTCTTTGGAGTTGAAGAGCTGTCTGTAGACATTGGGATTTTGGTCATTATAAGAAAGTCATGTGTTGTATTGTCTGTCCAGCCTACTATGGGCACAGACGTTAGTTCAATATACAGTTTTGATTTACATTTGATTGAGTTGTCAATTAACGTGAATTCAACATGAAATCAATAAAAAAAAATGGCATTGGATTTAGTTTGAAGGAAAAAGGAAACCGCACACTGCTCTTGATAGTAGCACCGATCTTTAATAAGCTTACATATCGGCCACACGGCCTTCATCAGAGCTTTTGGGATTTTTTGAAAGTTGCACCATTATGTGGACCTGGCCCCACCCACATCCGTTCTACACATCGAAGGGGGTTGGAGGCAAAGGAAAAATAAATAAGTGCTACCAAATATAACAATATGCATTTCATAAATATTACAAAAGTGTATAAGTAAGGCGTATTAAACACGTCTGTAAAATCTCAATGACATAGCAACTTTTCATTATACGAAAAACGTCAGAACAATCTACAAGAGACACATATTTCATGTTCAAATTCACAACCTTACATACATAAGCATTTCATCATTAAGTCCTTTAGGAAATAATGTCTGGAGGGTGAAAATCCCAAAACATTCCCTTTAACTCAGAGTATTATTGATATCTCCTCCCCTGTCTGACATCTTAACTTTCTCTATGCCACAAAATCTAAAGGTAGAAATGTCATGCTTCAGGTCATTGAAATGTACAGCGACTGGATAATCCCTATCATTTCTCCTGATTGAACTTTTATGTTCACTAATTCTCTGTTTAAGAGAGCGGGTGGTTTTACCAACATAACAGAGCCCACATGGACATTTAATAATGTAGATAACATGGGTGGTGGAACACGTAATAATGTCATTAATTTGGAACCGTTTTCCTGTGTGTGGGTGGCAGAAATATTCACACTTCATCATGTTGTTGCACTGTGCGCATCCTCTGCATTTATAGCTACCATTTGGTAGGGTGTAAAAGAGCTTGGCAAATTTTATTTTGTGGCTGGCAGTTGGCATGAACCAACCAATCCAATTGGATTTAGTTTAAAAGTTGGATGAAAAAAATATGAATTTCACTTACATTGTTGACTTTTTTCTAATCTAATCAAGAAACAGTATTGATTCAACCAATTTTTGCCCAGTGGGTCTTTGTTTTGAAGTCAAAGTGTTTGTTGTAATCGAGGAAAACAAAGTCAGCTCAGATTGATTATTATGTTGTTGTTTTTCTTGGACAAAATTCCTCCATTGCTCCAAGGTGTTGGTTTCCCTTCGTTATCAACTGATATATGCATGATGTTCATGATGAGAACAATTATGTTTCTAAATTGTTCTTGTGGTTTAATTGTATGCCTGATACATGTTAATGAAATCTAATTAAATCATGAACGTATTTGTTTATCAAGTCATAAAACATGATTATCAGCCCACAATCAAAGCCGTTTTTCTAACAATTGACCTCCTTTTGCTTTTCCACCTTGTCAGAAAATGGCTGTTCTCTATGTAGATAATGAGTGGCGTTAGCATCACGCTCTGTGTTCTTAGAACGTTGTCTAGTAATGGGCACAAAAATAAAAATGACTAGAATGGGGATCTCTATTCAAGTCAATGGTGGTAGTTTATATGGCCGCTCTAGTGATTCTATTTCTATGATTATGGTTTCACTGCACGGTGCATTGGCTTCAGTTGCAGATTCTCTTCACCCTGTCCTTAGTATAACAAAGAACCAAGCAGCGTGCTCAATGAAACACAGAGGAGGGCCAGCCTAGTGTACGGCTCTGTGAGCAGTAAATTGACAATCTCAGTTCTCTCAGAAATGTCAGACGGAAGTTATTAGCCTGGCAGGCAGCCATTTTCTATAAATAGAAAATGACACATTTTCATAGGCACATTATCATTTGCCAACAGATGAGCTGAGGAGAGGAGAGAGGGGAGAGAGAACCAGAATCCTGCAAATGAAACAGTCAATTTAGTGTGAGAAATAAAACTATTTGTTTTTTATCATTAAACGAGGGGGAGGAAATTTAAATGAAAAATGTGCTGCGATATTATGTAGTCCCCTAAATTGCTTAGTTCCAAAGTGATGAATTTTCGCACCAAGAAGTCATGAAAAGGGCAACAACAGAGTATATATGGGTTGGCATCGCAAATCAACGTGGGTGAGATGATGACTGCATACTCATTAAAACCTCTCTAATTTGTCTCCCCTTTTTTCAGCATCCACATTGAGATGAAGGCAAAACTAAAGCTCCATGGGATTCAATGTGAGGGATAAATTGTTACTACTATACCTCTCCCATGTAGTCAACTTGGCTGACACTGAAACCACAGAACTAGAATTCCACCATTCACGTTCCAGTAATTCTAGTTATATGGCTGAGATGGAACTCCCTCCTCAACTCTCCTTTCGAATAAAGATTGACATCTGAGACAGTTTAGTGTCAGCACAAGTACCCAATCATAATGCAATGCATAAATTATCGTATCACACAACACATTGTGGACAGAGGAAGGAAGACCCTATGGCCCCTAGTCAAAAGTAGTGCACCATATAGGGAATAGGGTGCCATTTGAGACGCAACCCAAACCATTCTGACTCGCTGTGAGGTGAGTGTGGCTGCATATTCAGGGATCAAGCACCATAAGGTGGATGTTTCCACCCGACTCAGACTCAGCAACATCAGATGTAAACACCGAGTACAATCTGCTGTGGATGTGCATATGTACAGTGTCGATGTAGGGATATCATCCCTCATCCACGACAGCTTAGTCAGAGGTAGCAGGGCTGACGTCACGAAGGCCATACATCATAGTCGCACCCAATATCTATCACTTTGAGATTCAATCAGTCACGTCCTATTGACATGTTTTGTTGTTGGTGATAGTGGACCGGTTGTTCTTGTCATTTTGACAAAGCCTTTGTCTAGATATTTGACATTGAACGTGATAAAAATATGAAATCATTACAGAATCTTTTTATAATTGAGGGCCCAATGGGAGACGCATAGGACAGTTCTTTTTCTCTGCATTGTTTAAAGTATAAAATATCTTTATACCAAACAATAGCTTTCTCCTTTCCTCTCTCAGTGGCCTCTAATGGGAGCTTAAGTACAGTGTGTAACAGCCTATTTTACTCTGTTCCTTCAGATTATTTCTTCCATCCTATCTCTGGTGTAATAATGAGTCCAGTGGGAACTGGATTAGAGTGAGAGAGAGATGATGTGAGAAACTCAGGGCTCCTTTCTTCTCGAGGAGAGCATCCTTCCACTACACTGAACACATGACTCACAACGCACACACGCACACCGACACACACACACACACCACCCCCACAGCTACCGTTGTTTCATTTCCTGATTGACTCCAACTCCCAACCCAACGGACAGCTGAGAATCAATCTGTATGCTAAGTTTCTCTGCGCAGAACCTGAAAATGACAGCCATTATCCAGATTTACATTTGATCCCCCTGCTAGAATAATGACAATAAATCATCAGGGGTGTCCCTGGCGTTGATAATTACAAACTGAATGGCTGGTGAGGAGTTTGTCTTAGGAGAGTCTGGCGGGACGCCACGGTAACAGCAGAGTAAGGGGGAAAAGATTCATATACATGGGGAAACAGATATAAGATGATATTAATAACTTCTCTTAGGTCCTTCATAAACTAATATTGTCTTTTTTCATTCACAATAAGACAATTTCATAGAGAGACAGTAAACTCTGATAATCCAGTCAAGGGTTGCAAAAATATAAGGAGACAACAGCTCTCGCTGAGATCGACCATCATTATTTGGAATCTAGATAGAACAACTGCATATCATTATCTGCCATGGCAACATGACATGGAACCGGTTCAGACACATACTGTATCCATGAGTGTCATGAGTCCTATTCATGAGTCAGCTCTCTATGGGTAACATAAGAGACATGAGGTACAGGGGGTGCAAAGATCCTTCTGGACTGATCAGCATGTACTCTTCTGCCGAGTAAGGGCAGTTCTATTGTTTTTTGATTGGTTTATGTGGGCTGAGGGAGGTGCTTGAACTGTAAGGTAAAAGAAGAGAGTGTGCTGAGTGGTGGCTTAAGTGGAGGGAAAACTTTTAAAAGTACATTGAATGAATGTTTGTGTGTGTGTGTGTGTGTGTGTGTGTGTGTGTGTGTGTGTGTGTGTGTGTGTGTGTGTGTGTGTGTGTGCTTCAAACAAGCAGTTTTTCAGGAATGACTAGTTGAAACTACCTACCATCAGGATCGGAGCAGTCTGCTGTTTCTCTGACGTGGCGTCAACTGAGACAGAAAGGCCAGTAATAATGCTGAAATTGGTCTCTGTTGGATGGTTCAACAACAACATTTCAACTAGACAACGATGCTTTCAGAGAAAGAGATGAAGGAGCATATGATTGAACTTATGGAGAAAGGTAAAAGGAGAGAGAAAAGAGAGAACTTTTACAAAAGCGCCCGTTCACACTGAAGCAGAAAAGAGATTGTCCGTATCCCATCAGCACAAAACAGGGATGTATTTTACTTTACAACCTGCGAGAAGTTTAACCTGAAAATAATAAAACACGTCGGGCACAAAGACCTTAATCTAGAGGTAACAACCACACACTCCCTATTTCCTATACAGTGCAGTGCACTATGTAGGGAATAAGGTCCCATTTTGGGATGCAGACAGTATATTCTCCACCTGGTCAGAAACTGAAACAGCATGATTAATAGATACCGTTGTGACTCGTTGAATAACAATCATACATCCTCTCTGTCTACAAGACTGCAGGTGAATGCATGGGGGGTTTATGCTCAGTGTGAACAATGAACGTTGACATCCTAGCCTCGATACTACATGCATCATTGATTGACAGACAGTCTACCCAGCAGGTGAATGTATTTATTTACCCTTATTTTACCAGGTAATTTGACAGAAACATATTCTGTTGTACAGCAACGACCTAGGGAACAGTTAAGGAAGGAGGAGAGGGGATGAATGAGCCAAACATGGATCAATCATTTGGCTTGCTACTGAATGCATCTCCAGCTGAGAGCAGTTTAGAAGAAACATTAGAGATATGCGCTCAAGTAAATGATGAATTATTGTCTACTGTGGATGTTTTGTCATGAAGTCTGCTGAACTCTCACCCTGTCAGCTCGACTGTTACAACGTGCGGTGCAGTGGAAGTGACAGCTTTTTGTTACAGCCCTTGTTTGAGCTGTTAATTACCTGGAATGTACATGGTATTAATTCAACTTGTCACACCCTGGTCAAAGTATTTTGTGTTTATCTTTATTTATTTGGTCAGGCCAGGGTGTGGCATGGGTTTTTGTATGTGGTGTGTATGTATGGGGATTGTAGCTAGTGGGGTGTTCTAGCTAAGTCTATGGCTGTCTGAAGTGGTTCTCAATCAGAGGCAGGTGTTTATCGTTGTCTCTGATTGGGAACCATATTTAGGCAGCCATATTCTTTGAGTTTGTCGTGGGTGATTGTCCTTTGTGTCCTTATGTCATTGGTCTGTGTTAGGTTACACAAGTATAGGCTGTTTCGGTTTTCGTTAAGTTTATTGTTTTGATAGTGTTTGTGTTTAGTGTGTTACTTCATCAAACATGAATTGCAATAGACACGCCGCATTTTGGTCCGACTCTCCTTCGTATGAAGACGAAACTCATTACACAACTACAAAACTGTGTGGTAACAATGGACACATTCTGGTACTAACCTTGAAACAATTCAACACAAGTGGTTACTCCCTGGTACCAATAACATAACACGTGTGTCAATGGATCTCACAGAAACAGTGTAATCAGTATGCAATAGGGAGGTATAAAATGATGCATCATTCCAAGTGACTAATTCTCTGGAGCAGCCAAGGTCATGCTGTACTGTATACCCTTCCGATTTTAGCATCAGGTAGCCTCTCTCTGCCTCGACCCCATCTGATGCATCCTATAGCCAGGCATCTGTCAGGGCCTGCTGGCTCATAAGGAGAAGCTACATAAAAACAGAGTGGCTTCATAACTCATCAGACCTTGGTCCAGGTTAACAGGGGCAACCAGGCGAGAAGATTCTCTTTCAGAAACCTGCAACAAGAGAGAAGATAGGGTACATTGTGGCATACTGATTATATGTAGAATACATGATCGATTTAGGAAAACTAGCTTGTGAAGTTATTGGTAAAAAAACACGTCGAGTGAGTTCCGTTCAACCGAACATCACTTGATATTCACCTCAGTATCACTTAAAATACATAGAGGATGAGAAAAAAGGAGGAAAGAGCAGAAAATATCCCAATTCTGACGTTTGACAGACACCCTCTCACTTATCTGGCTTCTGTGAGGGCTCTCTGTCACTCATTTCATCTTGGGGGCCCTGCGTGGACCAGTAGTTCCTCTCAATTTGCTAAATGTCAACATCACCTCTCTCTTTCTAGTGCCTCCAGAGAGGCTTGACCTCTATGCTGCTTTACCTCTACTGAACCTGTTCATCTCTAATGAACCTGTTCACCTTTTACCTCTATTGAACCTATTCATCTTTTACCGCTATTGAACTTGTTCATCTCCATTGAACCTGTTGACCTTTTACCTCTATTGAACTTGTTCATCTCCATTGAACCTGTTCATGTCTATTGAACCTGTTCATCTTTTACCTCTATTGAACCTTCTCATCTCTTTTGAACCTGTTAATCTCTATCGAACTTGTTCATCTCTATTGAACCTGTTCATCTTTTACCTCTATTGAACCTTCTCATGTCTACTGAACCTGTTAATCTCTATAGAACCTTTTCATTCCTATTGAACCTGTTCATATTTTACCTCTATTGAACCTGCTCATCTCTATTGAACCTGTTAATGGTCTGATGGCCTTGAGATAGAAGCTGTTTTTCAGTATCTCGGTCCCAGCTTTGATGCACCTGTACTGATCTCGATTTCTGGATGGCTGTGGGGTGAACAGTTAGTGGCTCGGGTGGTTGTTGTCCTTGATTATCTTTTTGGCCTTCCTGTGACATCAGGTGCTGTAGGTGTCCTAAAGGGCAGGTAGTTTGTGCAGACCGCACCACCCTCTGGAGAGCCTTGCGGTTGAGGGCAGTGCAGTTGTCGTCCCAGGCGGTGATACAGCCCAACAGGATGCTCTCAATTGTGCATCTGTAAACGTTTGTCAGGGTTTTAGGTGACAAGTCAAATTCTTCAGCCAAATTTCTTCACCACACTATCTGTGTGGGTGAATTATTTCAGTTTGTCTGTGATGTGTACGCCAAGGAACTTAAAACTTTCCACCTTCTCAACTACTGTCCCGTTGATGTGGATAAGTGGGTACTCCCTCTGCTGTTTCCACAATCTCTTTTGTTTTGTTGATGTTGAGTCAGAGGTTGTTTTCCTGACACCACACTCCGAGTGCCCTCACCTCCTCCCGGTAGGCTGTCGTCAGCAAACTTGATGATTGAGTTGAAGGTGTGCATGGCCACGCAGTCATGGGTGAACAGGGAGTACAGGAGGGGGCTGAGCATGCACCCTTGTGGTGCTCCAGTGTTGAGGGTCAGCGAAGTGGAGACGTTGTTTCCTACCTTCACCACCCGTCGGAAAGTCCAGGACCTAATTGCACAGGGCTGGGTTGAGACCCAGGGCTTCTAGCCTAATGATGAGCTTGGAGGGTACTATGGTGTTGAATGCTGAGCTCTTGTCAATAATCAGCATTCTTACAGAGGTATTCCTCTTTTCCAGATGGGATAGGGCAGTGTGCAGTGTGATGGCGATTGCATCGTCTGTGGACTTGTTGGGGTGGTATGCAAACTGAAGTGGGTCTAGGGTGACAGGTAAGGTGGAGGTGATTTGATCCTTGACTAGTCTCTCAAAGCATTTCATGACTGAGGTGAGTGCCACGGGGCGATAGTCATTTAGTTCAGTTGTCTTTGTATTCTTGGCTACAGGAACAATGGTGGCCATCTTGAAGCATGTGGGGACAGCAGACAGGGATAGGGAGCAATTGAATATGTCTGTAAACACACCAGCTAGCTGGTCTGCGCATGCTCTGAGGACGTGGCTAGGGATGCCGTCTGGACCAGCAGCCTTGCGAGGGTTAACACGTTTAAATGTCTTACTCACGTTGGCCACAGAGAAGGAGAGGGTGGGCGTATAAATCCATGTTATTCTCTGAGGCTGCCTGGAACATTTCCCAGTCCGCGTGATCAAAACAATCTTGAAGTGTGGATTCCGATTGGTCAGACCAGCGCTGAATGGTTCTAGCCACGGGTACATCTTGTTTGAGTTTCTGCCTATAGGGCGGTAGGAGCAAAATGGAGTCGTGGTCGGATTTGCCGAAGGGAGGGCGGGGGAGAGTCTTTTATGCATCGCGGAAGATAGAGTAGCAGTGGTCCAGCGTATTGCCCACGCAAGTGCTGCAATCAATATGCTGATAGAATTTAGATAGCCCTGTTCTCAAATTTGCTTTGTTAAAATCCCCAGCTACAATAAATGCAGCCTCAGGATATATGGTTTGTTTATATAGAGTCCAGTGATTTTCCTTGGGGGCCGTCGTGTTTATCTGCTTGAGGGGGGATATACACAGCTGTGACAATAACAGACGAGAATTATCTTGGGAGATAATATGGTCGGCATTTGATTGTAAGGAATTCTAGGTCAGATGAACAGAAGACTTGAGTTCCTGTATGTTGGCATGATTAAACCATCAGTCGTTAATCGTGAAGAATACACCCCCACCCTTCTTCTTCCCAGGGAGATGTTTATTTCTGTTGGCGCGATGCATGAAGAAACCCGGTGGCTATACTGACTCTGACAACATATCCCGAGAGAGCTATGTTTCCGTGAAACAGAGAACGTTACAATCTCTGAAGTCTCTCTGGTAGGCAAACCTTGCCCTAATTTCATCTACCTTGCTGTCTAAAGACTGGACATCGGCAAGTAATATACTTGGAAGCAGTGGGTGGTGTGCAAGCCTTCGAAGTCTGACCAGGGAGCCGCTCCGTCTACCTCTTCTGTGGCTGTCACACCCTGGTCTTTATATTTTGTGTTTTCTTTATTATTTTGGTCAGGCCAGGGTGTGACATGGGTTTATTTATGTGGTGTGTTTTGTCTTGGGGTTTTCGCAGGTATTGGGATTGTGGTTTAGTGGGGTTCTCTAGCAAAGTCTATGGCTGTCTGGAGTGGTTCTCAATCAGAGGCAGGTGTTTATCGTTGTCTCTGATTGGGAACCATATTTAGGCAGCCATATTCTTTGAGTGTTTTGTGGGTGATTGTTCCTGTCTCTGTGTTAGTTTGCACCAGATAGGCTGTATAGGTTTTCACGTTACATTTGTTGTTTTTGTATTGTTCGTTTTTTCGTCTTCATTAATTAAACATGTTTCAAGAATACCACGCTGCATTTTGGTCCGACTCTACTTCACCCGAAGAAAACCGTAACAGAATCACCCACCACAACAGGACCAAGCGGCGTGGTGACAGGCAGCGGCAGCAGGAGCTACGAAGTCTGGAGTACACGACTTGGGAGGAAATAGACAGGTGGGCGGTCGACCCAGGGAGAGTGCCGGAGCCCGCCTGGGATTCGCTGGAACAGTGCGAAGAGGGGTATAGGAGAATGGAGTTGGAGAGACAAGCACAGCGGCGCGGACGGAAGCCCGAGAGTCAGCCCCAAAAATGTATTGGGGAGGGGCTCAGGGAGAGTGTGGCAGAGTCAGGAGTCAGACCTGAGCCAACTCTCCCTGTTTATCGTGAGGAGCCAAGGAGGAGACCAGAACCAGAGCCGGTGTTGGAGGTGAGCGAAGCAGAGACTGTGAAGGAGTTAATGGGGAAATTGGAGGAGAGAGTTATGAGGGAGTTGCTGTGTTGGTGCTTTAGGTACGGAATTCGCCCGACGGAGCGTGTCGGGGATTTGTTGGCACCTGGGTCAGCGCTCCATACTCGTCCTGAGGTGCGTGTTAGTCGGCTGGTGAAGATTGTGCCAGCCTCACGCACTAGGCCTCCTGTGCACCTCCCTAGCCTTGCACGTCCTGTGCCAGCCCTGCTCTCAAGATCTCCAGTACGCCTTCACGGTCCGGTCCATCCTGTGCCACCTTCACACACCAGCCCTCCGGTGGCAGCTCCCCGCACCAGGCTTCCTGTGCGTGTTCTCGGCCCAGTACCACCAGTGCCGGCACCACGCATCAGGCCTACAGTGCGCCTCGCCTGTCCAGCGCTGCCAGAGCCTTCCTCCTCTCCAGCGCTGTCGGAGTCTCCCGCCTGTTTAGCTCTGTCGGAGTCTCCCGCCTGTTTAGCTCTGTCGGAGTCTCCCGCCTGTTTAGCGCTGTCGGAGTCTCCCGCCTGTCCAGTGCTGCCAGAGCCTTTCACCTCTACAGCGCTGCCGGAGTCTCCCGCCTGTTCAGAACTGCCAGTCTGCAAGGAGCTGCCAGTCTGCATGGAGCAGCCAGAGCTGCCAGTCTGCATGGAGCAGCCAGAGCTGCCAGTCTGCATGGAGCAGCCAGAGCCGCCAGTCAGCCAGAATCTTCCAGATCCGCCATTCAGCCAGGATCCGCCAGTCAGCCAGAATCTTCCAGATCCGCCATTCAGCCAGGATCCGCCAGTCAGCCAGAATCTTATTAGGCCAAGGTCGGCGGCGAGGGTCACTAATCAAAGGACTCGTTACAAGGGGACTAAGACTTGGTTGGAGTGGGGTCCACGTCCCGAGCCGGAGTCGTCACCGTGGACAGACGCCCACCCGGACCCTCCCCTATGGGTTTAGTTGTGCGGTCGGGAGTCCGCACCTTGGGGGGGGGGGGGGGGGGTTCTGTCACGCTTTACATTTATATTTTTTTATCACGTCTTTATATTTTGTGTTTTCTTTATTATTTTGGTCAGGCCAGGGTGTGACATGGGTTTATTTATGTGGTGTGTTTTGTCTTGGGGTTTTCGCAGGTATTGGGATTGTGGTTTAGTGGGGTTCTCTAGCAAAGTCTATGGCTGTCTGGAGTGGTTCTCAATCAGAGGCAGGTATTTATCGTTGTCTCTGATTGGGAACCATATTTAGGGAGCCATATTCTTTGAGTGTTTCGTGGGTGATTGTTCCTGTCTCTGTGTTTGTTTTGCACCAGTATAGGCTGTTAGGTTTTCGTGTTACGTTTCTTGTTTTTGTATTGTTCATTTTTCATCATTATTAAAGATTAATCTAAATTACCACGCTGCATTTTGGTCCGACTCTCTTTCACCCGAAGAAAACCGTAATAGTGGCGATGTTGTTTTGGGTCGGCCTCTGATCCAATGTCCTGGGTGGTGTCCAAACAAAGGATCCGCTTCCGGAAAGTCGTATTCCTGGTCGTAATGTTGGTAAGTTGATGTCGCTCTTATATCCAATAGTTATTCTCGGCTGTATATAATAGCACTTAATATGTTGGCATGTTACATGCAGTCAGTGAGGAGCACTGTGAGGTGGGGTGGCTGGGCTCTACAGGTGTGGCTGGGCTGAGGAGACACATACAGAGCCAGCACCATATGAGGACTGGCCCTAGCAGCCATATGAGGACTGGCCCTAGCAGCCATATGAGGCCTGGCCCTAGCAGCCATATGAGGCCTGGCCCTAGCAGCCATATGAGGCCTGGCCCTAGCAGCCATATGAGGCCTGGCCCTAGCAGCCATATGAGGCCTGGCCCTAGCAGCCTTATGTGGCCTGGCCCTAGCAACCATAAGAGGCATGGCCCCGAGCAGACGGAATCTCTTATTAGGAGGGCAGGACGAGTCCCTGGCCAAGTCTGCTGTTGGTGTGTTCAGCAGGGTGCCCTACAGAAGAGCCATCTGGACTGGGGGATCTCCCCCACACACACACAAACACACACACACACACACACTAATGTGTGACTTCTAGTGATGCCTTCTCAGGAATAACTGGGGATTCTTAATATGCTCTTTCCGGTTTTAAGAAGCGTTTAGGCAGCTGTTTTGGGGAAATAGGAAACATTGGGAAACTTCCACTGGAGGTGAACAGCATGGCATTGTGCTATTGTAATACGCTGAATCCGTTGAAAGAAGGGGCTTCACATCTGAATATTATGGTTCCTTTCGTCAGAGTTTAACGACCCCCTTTCCCTCTCACGATTACTCTGGATCGGGAGGTGATATGATTGAAAAATTATTACTGTAATGGTTGAAAATTGGTTACTGTAAAATGGTTGTTTTAATAAAGATGGAGGAAATCCAGTCTGTAATGCATATTGTAGTGACCTTCACCCAACACTGAGCAACCTAGTCAACAGACCTCTTCTGGAGAGATTATGTATTTATCCTATATCTCCTAGTCTCCCAGGGATCAGAAGGCAGTCATCAGGGAGGGTTTCCTTGATGTCTGCTCTGCTCACAGCTACAGGGTCGGCGGCCAATCCCCCGACAGCTGCTCTCCTGCTCCCTAACTGAGGTGGAACAGCTAACCATACGCTCCTAGAGTCTCCCCATCTGTAGTCAAGAAAGAAGGGTATCAACCCAGCTGACTAGCATGGAAATGGAGTGATGCATATGTTTCTAGAGTAGCTATGTAATGGTGCGCATAAATACATATTTACAGTATGCATACTAGTTTACTGTATACCTATGTAGTATGTGTAGTTCAGATCTTGGGCGACGTTACTGTAATAAAGTATGGGCTAATTTAATCCACAGTTCCCTGTGTCTCTGTACAGTCAGACCATACTAAGATCTTAATGCACTCTCAATTAAAAAAGGTAGTGAATTGTACTTAAAGGGGTACAAACACTTGTTCCTGTAGTGGTACCCTGTAAGGTAGTCCAATGTACCATTACTTATAGGTACCCTTGCAGTTGGAACCTTAAAAAATACCAAAATATGTTATGCCTTTGTAGGGTACCCATACAGTGACAAAGCCGTTTGTTCCTTTTAAGTGGCGAAAACGTACCTTTTCTCTATATGAAGTCCCTCACATGTACATGCCACTCCACATCCCACTTCTTGACACCAGTGTAACAAATCCAGGGGGTAGCCCCGACCGGGATGCGAACCCTTTAACCATTACACAAAGAGGTCTGTATCTCTTGACTAGGTTGCTCAGTGTTGGGTGAAGGTCACTACAATATGCATTACAGCTCTTTATTGTCACATGCTTTTCTGTAAACCTTTAGTAAGACTTCAGAATCTGCAGTGGACATGCTCAAAATTAACATAACAATAGACCACTTAAACTGGTACAACACTTCCACTCACGGGTGGACAAAAAGAACTGAAAGCCACTCCCCCACTAAGCCATGCCTCCAATGATTGTACCTTTATATTGAAAATATTAGGTACAAAAATGTACCATTATACTACATTAGCTACACATGTGGATAATCAGTGTAGATGACAGGGAGGAAACAGGTCAAAGACTGATTTTTAAGCCACCAGACAATTGAGACATGGATTGTGTATGTGTGCCATTCAGAGGGTGAATGGGCAAGACAAAATATTGAAGTGCCTTTGAACAGGGTATGGTAGTAGGTGCCAGGCAAACCAGCTTGAGTGTGTCAAGAACTGCAACGTTGCTGGGGTTTTCACACTCAACAGTTTCCCATGTGTATCAAGAATGGACCACCACCCAAAGGATATCCAGCCAACTTGACACAACTATGGGAAGCTTTGGAGTCAACGAGTCATCCCTGTGGAAGGCTTTCGACACCTTGTAGAGTCCATGCCCCAACGAATTGAGGCTCTTCTGAGGGATAATGGGGGTACAATGTTTTGTACACTGAGTGTATACTTCCTTCCCCCTGTCATTAATTATGCTATTTAATTGAAACTGCAGGAAGTTAATTTTGAATAAATTCTCACAATCTAAATAAAAAAGAAACATCACATCTTGTCTTTTTCCTGATTCATTATTGCCCACTTTTTACAATTTAATTAAGTCAGAGAATCCTGCTGCATTGCTGTGGGATTGAAGTGAACATAAACCTTGGAACAGTTTGGTAAGCATTGGTAAGTCTCTTACCAAGCTAAATATTCAAATCATCATAGCCTCTAATGACAGAAATAAGTTACTCATGCTAATAGGAAACAAACAGGAGACACTGCAGCCAGCCATCATCAAGGCTAGGAGTCCTCTTGGATACTCATATACACATCTAATTATAAGTATCATACTAAATGGGGTGATTATAATAATGAACCGTAATTAAAATTAGCGATAAGCACGCTTTAACCGGAATCAAGTTGTAGAACTGTTTTTAAAAGTGCTCTCCTTATCTATAATATCGAGTGCTTAACCAAGTAGACAGAAGTCACATGTTTACAGTATAGTCCTTGAGAAACCCTTGTAACACTAGATAAAGTCAAACTTAATAACACACTAAATAAAAATGTGTGTTTCAGGGTATTTTATTGGAAAAGTTATAAACAAAAATGTCAGTTTAGCGATGACCAAAGTAAATGGCATTTTGCTGAGAAAAAGTGAGGCTGGTAATGGTTGGGGAAAGTTGTTGCGCCCACTCTATTTTCCACAGCGCCTAACGTGTCAACACATGGGCTTCTTCCAAACAAATTAAGCAGATTTCTGGGTAAAGCCAGGGTCACTCAGTGAAGGTTATGGCTAATTGGGACTATTTATCACCACACTCCAGCCAACAGTGACAAGTACATGCTTTTCCCTGTTTCTCATTACCATTATCAGTAATGAGAACGGAAAGTATCTGGGAATTTACATATAAGGAGAGGACACCCTGTGAATAAGGGAAAAGCTAGAGCAGTTTCCTGGATCCAGTAAATAACGGACACTGGGTTGTGATAGAGTTGTGATAGTGTTGAAATATATATATTTACATCAGTATTAAATAGTTATAACCCATTACTGGAAAGTATGTGATTTGCATTTGTCTATAATGATCAACCTACATCAATGTACATGATTTATGATGTGAGGGTTTAGGCTATAACACAAGCTCATGCATATTGATTTTGTTTAAAACCATTGGTTATCTTTATGTGCTAATATACCCATTATAGATATCCATGTGGCCACACTTCATGGACAATTCATTTTAGTAGTAATAGTAGCTCAGGGGATCTTTTCCCATCCACATTCAAACAGAACGCATTAGTTCACCTTTGTGCTCTCTATAAAATAAGGATTTCACCAATGTGTTACCTTGGTAACAAATGATGACCATTGATCGCTCATGTCTGAAGATATAATCAAAACAGAAGACCTTTGAGCTACTGTGTTTTAACGTCATTGTGCGCCGGAAACGTCTCCATATGGACATATGGAGTTAAAGCAGAAATCCCTGTTTTCATTATGCACCCTATTTTCTACAAAGATTACCTGGTGCCACGTTTGATTTAATCACCCAACATTATCTGGACTAATTACAATTTCTCAGCCGCATGCTGTCGCCAAAGGGACCTTGGAATAGAATTACCTTCAGACGGTTATTTGTCCCCCCAGCTATTGATATTCAGGGTGCAGTCCCATCCTCCCATCCCCTCACCATGTCTGACAAGTCTTATCTTCGCTAGTCGTCCACAGGTGTTCTCTAACAGTGGAGTGTGATCAAAATGCTGTGCAGGGCCTGGGCCAGCCAAATGCTGTTTACTCTGAGAGATTACAGGTTACCCGTCGGTCTCTGAAGTAAAGCATCCCACATACCCCTACCAACGCTTTGATGTGACATATGGACAGGAGTGGTAAGCCCGTGTTTAAGCAGTAGGCTGACAGAGTTGCATTGGCAGCTAGCTAGCATCACATCTCTCTCTCTCTCTCTCTCTCTCTCTCTCTCTCTCTCTCTCTCTCTCTCTCGGTTTGCGTATGATGAGTTCAGTTCAAACATTTCAGAGAAAATTACATCTACTCCGGACAGACAGCCTTGTGTAATCTCTGCAGTGGCTGTAGCGGTATAAACAAATAAAGAACAGTCCAGCGGACTTCAGAGGATGTTATTGACTAGGGAGGAAACTTGTGTCAGGATCAAAGTCAACTGCTAATAATGCTAACCCTAACAGAACCCTGACTGATAGCCCATATCGGGGAGCTCCACAGTTTGGGATTTTGTTTGTACTGCCTTTCCACTGAAGTTAACAATATAATATGCCACATAATGTGTTGAATTGAAAACATTTTTGTTACACGATAACCATTTTAAGAACTGTTGCAATTGAAAATGACGGAAAGTCCCCGGGTGTCATTCATCTCGCCCGTTGTTTGATTCTGGGTGAATGCTTAAACTTTTCACTTGAGATCTGATTTGTATTTCCAGATGTTTAACCAGTTGAATGGTTTGTGCAGCCGTACAGCGGGGTGTGCCTACTTTTCTATGACAACACAGTCAGATCGCAACATAGCTTGGGGCGTCGTGAGCTAATCTGTTTTGCTCCTGTTTGGTCAATGAAATAGAAGCACGTCTATTTATAAACCTCTTGTCGCATTCCATTTGTCAGGTTTCCAAATGCGAGCTGAAATCGGAATTTACTGCTGTTTGATCCAGTAGCCAGCTGTTACCAGTCACAGAAATAGAAAGACAGCCCTTAGCATGACACCTCAGAATAAATGAAGATATGGAATTATTCAGCTTCTCTGGTCAGCGTCTGTTTTTACACAAATGATTAATAGGTGCTCATGCTTTAATGGTTTTCACATGGCATCTTGTACACTGCGATCTTTTCACTGATGGTGGTAGCCTATAACTGCTGTCAGTCGACCATGTAGGCATGAAAATCTTTTTAGAATTGCTACATATATTACAAAAGCTATTTAGATGCTTTTTCAGGTTCTTCTTTAAAGCTTTTTCACTTTGTATGTGGGCAACATGCAGCCTACAGTCTAATGTTAATGGGTGGCTTGGCTACAATATATGTCATTCTATTTACAGTATCGTGTGTGTACTGTACGTGTTCGAAGGGACATGTGAGATCATGCTTCTAGCGTGCCTTTATTGTCGCCTGTGATCGGCTGTTTGTTCCAAATGGCACCCTTTCCCCTATAAAGTGCCCTGGTCTAAAGTAGTACACTAAATGGGGAATAGGGTGCCATTTGAGATGCAGACCATGAGTCTAAAGGGTTAGACAAAGCTTGATAGACACCAGAGGATGGCAACTCCATCATCGTCGCATGTCATTACTGTAACCCATGTTACACAAGAGTCAGGATCACTCCATTCTCACACGTCAAAGCTGTCAACATGTCAGTGCTGTTACCTTAACCAGGGAGGAACAAGCTGATGCCACTCAGTTTTGACATAGATGAAAAGTTTACTCGGAAGGACACAGCATGTTATGATGGCCTGAATATAGTATAACTAGATAGTATGTGCTTATAAGCTTATTGTCCCGAGGGAACTTGTACATCAAGCTGCCTCATGCTACAGAAACAGGAGATGAGTCGTTCTAGTTACTTACATGTGGTTATAAGAAATGTTGGTTCAACATGCTAAGGTTTGTTTGTTAATTTGTGTAATTTTGAATCAATCGTTATCCTTTCGCTGTTAGTCACCACCAGATACTGAATCGGTGATCAATTATTTCAATGAAGGGAATTATGACCAGCAATGTGGTGTATATACTCACTGATGTGCACAGTCTTTCTCTCTGAGGCTACTGCTGATTTCTTTTTGAAAAATAACAATAGATCGTTGACATACAGTATATCTGAGGTGAGGATCGAGGGGAGTGTTCCCATCGGCCTCAGCTCCCACACACACACACACACACACACACACACACACACACACACACACACACACACACACACACACACACACACACACACACACACACACACAGGTATAGAGTGAGGGATGGAGGGAGGGAGATTAAGGTGGGAGGCTAAAGAGTGCAGAGTTGCAGCAGCACAGTCATGCATGACAAGGTATGGAATGGCTGCATTAGGCCTGACATTTTGTGGCTATTGTTTTCACAGCTCATAAGGCTCCCAAATCAAGATTCAATGTTTCACACCTGTAGCCTACAAATCTGTAGTAGTGTGTAATATAGTGGTTCCCAAACGGGGGGGGGGGGGGGGGGGGGGGTGAACAAACACATTTGTAATAATACAAATTGAAGTAATGGTCCAATGCAGCCATTTTGATCTCAATATCAAATAATTTCTGGGTAACAACTAAGTACCTTAATGTGATTGTTTGCAGTTTAAAAAACAAACAATAATAGCTTCTTAGCAAAGAGCAATTTCTCCAGCAATAATTTTGCAAGGACTCTCTGGCAGTGGTCTGAGTGGGGAAGGGAAAACAGAAAACTAGCTGTTATTGGCAATGACATTTGGAATTGTCTTTGTTATTGGTCTATTAACTCATTTATCGCCTGGTGCAGGCAAAAACTCCATCTGACCTAAACAGGCTTACATTTCAGGCAGTCTTTTTCAAACAGCTCTTACACTAAAAGAGCATTATTGTCATTTTCACATTTTCACAGAGTTATTCCAACCTCATAGTGTGGAACGAGATATAAAACACAGGAAAAACACGTTTTTGACTGCACTGCTTGAATAACACGTGTGTATTGATCGCAGCCAAGTCAAGCATGTTGTAGAACACAGCAGCAGGCCAGTGGCTGGTGCCTTCTTTTCACAGAGACTAGCTGTGCCATCGGATCCAAAACATCCACACCAACCTATGGAACAGAATAGAGTAGAAAAACATCAGGATTATTTTCCCATAGGAAAAACAACACCTGTTATACAGAAGGGCAAACGCATTGCGGCAAGTAGCCTAGTGGTTAGAGCATTGGGCCAGTAACTGGTAAATTACTGGATCAAATCCCCGAGCTGAGAAGGTAAAAACATGTTCTTCTGCCCCTGAACAAGGCAGTTAACTCACTGTTTCACAGTAGGCTGTCATTGTAAATAACTAAGTTTTATTAAATATGTTCTTAACTGACTTGCCTGGTTAAAAAAAATGGCGAGGCATATTATGTAATATTGGCATACCTGTCCGGTTTTCTCTTTATTGTGTCGCCGGTTGATCGCAACTGTCGGATGTATGGTCCTCATGACAGAAACGTTCTTTCTTGCCTTGCATTGGTATAATGTGAGTGTTGTCTGGTCATTCTTCAGTACCATTGTGGAGTACAACGGCTGTGCAGGTGCCTTATTTTGCACAAGCAACTTGTTCAGCAATGACAGTGAAGTAAAGAAATTGTCCGCGGTGACATTTCTCCCCTTGCCCACATAAGGTTCCACAAGCCTCATCTCCTCCAACACTCGCTCACATAATGCCCGATGTGGATATTTTCTAAAACGGTGCCTTCCCTTCCTTTCTGGAGGACTGATATAGGGTACATACCCTTTTGAGATTATAATTAGAATATACGAATACAATAAAATGGCCTGCCCAGTTCTTCGCTCATCAACTCGTTCATTGTTCCCCTTTCTCCCGTCTCCTACTTTACTTAATTTATTCCATCTGTTGTTATATGTGACCACCAGCAAAATGGTGAAATGGTGATTTATTTTTAGGTTGGATAAAAGTAGAGATTCATAGCTTGAAAATTGTATTTCATACACTGCAGTTGAGGAACAATGCGAAAGTAACTGCTTTGAAAGTTGATAAACTTTTAACCCCACTTTTAAGAAAATGGTCCTTGAATGTTTTGTACACCTACTGGAGAGCTCTTCTTTGTCTACAATAATTCAGCATCGTTCACACCCTCATAAACCTAAAAAGGCTGAATAAACCACTCTCGTCGCATGCGCGAGCATTGCAAAATGAAATTAAAAATCTCACCCACACTGCTCGCCCACACCGACAAACGTCTGCGTTGCCAAGGGCTAAAATAGAAGTCAGTTATATTTCTGACACAGATCGCGCTGCAAGTCCTGCCTCTCCCATCTCCTCATTGGTTTATAGAAGCAGGTACCCACGTGCCATTTCCTCATTGTTTAAACCCACGTGGGTGACTGAAAGACGAACGAGGTCAGTGGCGGTAATGCACCTAATTTATGAAAGTTGCCAATCGCTATATAAAGTCCAGAGAAGAAAAAGCCTGGAAGGAGGAGAGTAGACTGGAAACGATATGGTTGACCGTTTTATGTGTGGATTAATTGTCGGAGTAGAGGACCTTGGGCATTTCAGGTAAAATAACAACTCAATGTTTATATTCCAGGACAAATTAGCTAGCAACAGCAAGCTATCTAAATATGACAAATTAGCTAGCAAGTGCAAGCTAGCTAGCTAAATTGCCATACATGTTTAATGCTTTTCAACCTGTCCCCAAATTAATGTATTTGGTTCAGAGTTTGTTTTGATATTTTAACCTGCGTGTCGTGATCGCGTTTGGTGTGGGGGGACAAAATAAATGTATGCACGATGGCACACGTGCGCAGCCGGTTTGGGTTCCATGTTAGCTCCACCCATCTCTTTAAGGATTCACATAAACAGAGTGAGCTGGTGTAGTAAACAACCAAAGATTTCAATATGAAAAGTGGTAAAAGTAGAAGCAAAAATATGCTTTATCTAGGCCTATATCCTAATCTGACTTTGGTGCAGGTCATGTTGTTCTTCACATGACTGTCTCTGGTAAACGCACACCATATCAAATAAAAGTTTATTTGTAACATGCACAGGATACAGAAGGTGTTAACAGTGCAGTGAAATTCTTATTTGCATATTTGCACGCAGATAAATATTTTATAATTATTAGATGATTCTTACGCAGACACACTTGTGTAAATTGATGCGTTATGTGAAAGAAATGTTATAACCACCCCCCAGCTAAGTGGATTGGTCAATACTGTCTAAACATGTACACATATTCATGAAGTACAATAGATGACCATAATCACCCCGAAATACGCCTGGCTAACGTGATGGGTCTGGCGAAGCGGAGTCTTTTGTTTAGACATGTAGCTAGTTAGCTATCTATCTATCTATCTATCTAGCTAAACAATTAACATAATGGTGCTTTCAAAGCAACTGGGAACTTGGAAAATACGAGGCCAAATCATGACATTAGTGATCTTCAGGTCGGAAAGTCAGGGCTCTATAAAGACGCCCGAGTTCCCGAGTTGGAATTCCGAGTTGGATGACCGTTCAAAACGATTTTTCCCAGTCAGAGCTAATTTGTTCCCCGAGTTTCCAGTTGTTTTGAACACACTGAAGTCAGAATTAGAAATTTCAGAGTTCCCAAATGTTTTGAATACGGCAATAATCCCAACCCATACTACTAGCAAAACAAACTGATTATCATAGCTAGGCACCATGCATAAATATGCAGGTAGCTAAAGCTAACCAACTAGGTTCAATGTCAAATCAAATCAAATCTAATATAATTTTATTTGTCACATGCGCCAAATACAACCTTACAGTGAATTGCTTACTTACAAGCCCTTAAGCAACAATGCCGTTTTAAGAAAATTATGACAAAAAAAGAAATAAAAGTAACAAATAATTAAAGAGCAGCAGTAAAATAACAATAGCGACGCTGTATACAGGGGGTACCAGTACAGAGTCAATGTGTGGGGGCACTGGTTAGTCGAGGTAATTGGGGTATTATGCACAGTGGTTCTTCCTTTATTAAAAGTTGTGGCGTACTGCAGCACACCTTGCGGGGTGCCGCAAAATCCTATGGCACATTATTTAAGTGTCAGCCATTGATGTCAGAATGACACAATTGACCACAATCTACCACAAACGGTCACGACATGAGCGCAAAACTTTTATATGAAGAACCACTGTACATGTAGGCAGAGTTATTAAAGTGATAATGACATAGAGTAGCAGCATAGGGTCGCCATTTCATTAGATGTTCAGGAGTCTTTTAAGGAGTCTGTTCAGGAGTCTTAAGGCTTGCTACATGGCAGACCAATCCAAACTCATCTCTCGGCATGTCCAGCCCATCCACTATCTCAGCCAATAGCGGCTATTGGGAAGGTTCGTAACTAGGCTGGTAATTTAACCATTTTATTTGTATTTACAATTACGGCCAGTATTAAGGCACATGAAAGTTTGCATGTTCCAGAAGGCATTTCTGCCATAAAACTAATTTTGATTAAAAAAAATGTTGTGTTTATGTTCAAATGCCTCTCCTGTGAAGTAGTCACATGCGACATACGCCTAGTTTCCTGAAACGTCACATACTGTATGTGTGAAATTAGTTTCGGTATAGGTTAGGTTCAGTTATGAAGCAATTATTGGGGTGGTTATCAACTAGCCACTGCACCTTCCAATGTTGGTAGAATGAGCGGAGCAGGCCCTACTGTCTGGAGAAGGAGGGGCATTAGGGGAAAATCATTCAAATCATTTCATGCCCTCCTAAAACTGGTCAAAACTCCAGTTCTATTTGTGATACTACGATTTTAACCACGGCAGTGTGTTATAAAGACTTATTTAGGAAAAGTGGAGGACAGAAGGGGGCATGAATTTAAAAATACATAGTAATAAAATAAATAATTTCATGAGCAGTCAAAATGACTGATGTTTGAATGACTCAGATATCACATGATCACACATACGACATGACACAATTATAGAATGGCAGGTGATTAGCTTTAAAACTGCAACAATGTATCCCCGCCCCATTGCAAAATGTATTGAATTGCAGGAAAAATGGGTAGTGGAGATGTTCCACAATGATGAAAGTTGGGCATGAGTGAAAAAGATTGGGAAGTTCCGGTGTAATCCGGTGTAGTTCTTTGGCTGTCCCCATAGGAGAAGCCTATTTAGTTCCAGGTTGAACTATTTTGGGTTCCATGTAGAACCCTATGGGGAAAGGGTTATACATGGAACCCAATAGGGTTCTACCTGGAAGCAAAAAGGGTTGTTCAAAGGGTTCCCCTATGAGGACAGTCAGAGAACCCTTTAAGGTTCTAGATAGCACAATTTTTTCGAAGAGTGTAGAGTGTTGTGCGTGGGCACATGTTTAGAAGAGTGTAGAGTGGTGTTCGTGTGCACACGTTTAGAAGAGTGTAGAGTGGTGTTCGTGTGCACACGTTTAGAAGAGTGTAGAGTGGTGTTCGGGTGCACACGTTTAGAAGAGTGTAGAGTGGTGTTCGTGTGCACACGTTTAGAAGAGTGGTGTTCGTGTGCACACGTTTAGAAGAGTTTAGAGTGGTGTTCGTGTTTAGCTGGGGTCAGAGAGCTCACAGCTGAATTAGTTGTTTGGTGAAGTGTTGCTTTCTACTGTTATTCAGGTGAAAGAGGAGGTGGAGGTTTGCTGGCTGAGGATATTGATGCACACTTGTATAGAAATGCATGATGGAGACTTTCTCAATCGAACTAAACCACACCCTTCTTGATCACTGACATAATTATTCATTCATATACCATTCAACTATTCAGCAACTCTTGCAACCTACTGCAATTGTGACAGTAACGAATGAAGGCTAAACCTGGGGGAAAGAAAATGTTAAAAAACACTACAAATAAGAGGTGTCAGGGAGTCAGGGAGTCAATCTGCTTATATGCCTGGTGCAGGTTGATAGTGCACTACAATAGCAGAGCATGGAGCAGTGGAGCCAGAGAGAGGGGCTGCCAAACCAACAGCTCTCCTAAAGCATGAATTCAGCTGAGTAGGGAGTAGCAGATGAGATTCTAACCCACTAAAATGTTCATGCTCAAAATTACACCGGGAGTCGTTTACTGAGAGTACAGAGCATATGGCGTTATGACATTGTGGCCGGATTCAGCTATGCCGAGTTGTGTTTGCAGGGACATTTGATGTGATTGCTTCGAACACAACACAAGAATGTAGGCCTATTTTCTTTCAGATGTTTTATTCTCTCTGTGTGTCCTTTCTAATCCATGTTAAGTTTTAATAGCATGCTTCTTAGAGAGTTGTCATGCAACTATAATTTGCCAGTCTTGAGGTCAAAGAAATATGAGGTAGAACATTATTTAAAGCCAGCAGGTATAATGCTTTATTATGTGTTATACACATGCACAAACCCTTATGATGGTGTATTATACGGATTATAACAGGTGGTTCAATATTATTCAGTGACTTAAATATTTTAAAATTGAAACAATATTTCTCTGCCAAATAATAAGTGAGGGTCAGATAGTGCCAGATGAGAGTGAGACACTATTTTTACCAGAGAGGTGAGGTGGTCGGGTGTTCATGCTTTTCTGTGTGCCAAGGAGAGTTTATGAGGACAACATAATGTGATCTCCAGATAATAACATAACAGACACCTTAGAGAAGTGCTCCAAACATGAATTTGGAGGCTGCAGCAGCTGAGGCTAAAGTCACTTATCTACGAGGGTTCCTGGGCCCCCTAAGTCATTACCAGTCTGCCTGCCAACACACTTGTTAAAGAGTCAGACACTGTAAGACCTTGTCCTTGTGAAGCTCTAAGAGCCGAACGTGTTCATGTTTCCTCGCTGACGTTACTTCAGAAGAGGACGTTGTCTCATAGTAGTTAGTGGTTCAAAGAGGCAAAGTCTTGATTACTGGCAGAGTGGTATACACACTACACAGTCTTTGTCTGTTTTGCTCTGATTATCATTCTTATAATGTATTCCTTCCTTTGGAAGGAGACTTCAATTGTTGAGGGTCACTAAGATCAGTGACGTGTTTACATGATCTATAGTCTACTCAAAAATGTACATCTATAGTTCGTAAAGTATTCAGACCCCTTGACTTTTTCCACATTTTGTTACGTTACAGCCTTATTCTAAAATTGATAAAATAACAAAATAATTATCATCAATGATGACACACAATGATAAATCACTAGTTGATTTTTCACAATTCAAATGGGAAGCCGTACACACATTACCCTATAACGACAAAGTGAAAATAAAAAAACTTGATTGGAGTCTACCTCTGGTAAATTCAATTGATTGGACATAATTTGGCACACAAAGGCACACAACTGTCTATATAAGGTTTCACAGTTGACAGTGCATGTCAGTGCAAAAGCCAAGCCGTGAGGTCGAAGGAATTCTCTGTAGAGCTCAGAGACAGGATTGTGTAGAGGCACAGAACTGGGGAAGGGTACCAAAAAATGTAGGCAGCATTGAAGGTCCCCAAGAGCACAGTGGCCTCCATCATTCTTAAATGGAAGAAATTTGGAACCACCAACACTCTTCCTAGAGGTGGCCACCTGGCCAAACTGAGCAATTGGGGGAAAAGGGCCTTGGTCAGGGAGGTGACCACAAATCCAAGGGTCACTCTGACAGAGCTCCAGAGTTCCTATTTGAAGATGGGAGAACCTTCCAGAAGGACACCCATCTCTGCAGCACTCCACCAATCAGGTCTAAATGGTAGAGTGGCCAGACATTCCTCAGTAAAAGGCACATGACAGCCTGCTTGGAGTTTGCCAAAAGGCAGCAAAAGGACTCTCAGACCATGAGAAACAAGATTCTCTGGTCTGATGAAACCAAGTTTGGCCTGAATGCCAAGTGCCACATCTGGAGGACACCTGGCACCATCCCTACGGTGAAGCATGGTGAAGCAGCAGCATGCTGTGGGGATGTTTTTCAGTGGCAAGGACAGGGAGACTAGTAAGGATCAAGGGAAAGATCAACAGAGCAAAGTACAGAGAGATCCTTGATGAAAACCTGCTCCAGAGTGCTCAAGACATCAGACTGGGGCGAAGGTTCACCTTCCAACAGGACAACAACCCTAAGCACACAGCCAAGACAACACAGGAGTGGCTTCGGGACAAGTTTCTGAATGTTCTTGAGGTGTGCCAAGCTTGTAGCACCATAAACAAGGAGGCTCGAGGCTGTAATCGCTGACAAAGGTGCTTCAACAATGTACTAAGTAAAGGGTCTGAATACTTACAGTAGCAGTCAAAAGTTTGGAAGCACCTACACATTTAAGGGTTTTCTTTATTTTTACAATTTTCTACATTGTACAATAATAGCGAAGACATCAAAACTATGAAATAACACATATGGAATCAGATCAAAAAAGTGTTAAACAAATCAAAATAGATTTTAGATTTTAGATTCTTCAAAGTAGCCATCCTTTGCCTTGATGACAGCGTTGCACACTCTTGGCATTCTCTCAACCAGCTTCATGCGGTACCGTAGTCATCTGGAATGCATTTCTTTGTCATTATGGCTTGTTGTGTTTAGATTGATGAGGGGAAAAAACTATTTTTTAAATCAATTTTAGAATAAGGCTATAATGTAACAAAATGTGGAAAAAGTCAAGGGGTCTGAATACGTTCGGAATGCTCTGTATATTTATATTCTCATTGTTCATTTGGATCAAGCACAGCATGTCCAAATTTCACCTTGAGAATTCAACAGCTATACATTTCTCAGCAACTTAACACGATCACTGTCTTAGCTCAACAACCATGGACAATTAAAGGCCAATAATCATGCCAGCAGCTCCTTCCTTGCATGTCCAAGCACGGCCCCAGCAGCTCTTGCATGTCCAGGTGGAAAGGTTTTTATTCACACCTCATATGATGTGCTCTCTAGCTGCAGGATCACACTGCCATCGGCCTTATTGGCTCATGATCACTAGCGAATGGCAGCAAACTGCGCATCCAACCCTGACCTGGCATAACACCAGAGAGAGAAAGAGAGATCATGTCTGTGTCTCAAATGGCACCTTATTCCATAAATAGTGCTCTACTTTTTTGACCAGGGGGCCTGATCAAAAGCAGGGAAGGGAATAGTGTGTCATTTGAGACGTAAAACATCACATTTCTGTAATGAAACAATGTGCTCGGTCTGACTGCGTAAGGTCTCCTCCAAGGCCCTGGGGCAGTCACATAATGATTCTGAAAATGATGGGCTCCTTTTCAGCCTGCTTGAACCAAATATGGTCAGACTAGGAAACAGTGGGACACAGTGGGAGCTTAGGTGATTTGTGAAGCGATCATTGACAATGCAAGGCAAATTAGGTTTTATGACCGGACTTGTCGAGGATTGCTAGCTGTTATGACATAGCCTATTCCAGAAAAATAGATCCTGCATTAAAAATGACCAATATCCATAACGCAATGAAGCTACACAAGTTGTAACGTCAGGTGAGTGATGAGTGAGGAGTCAAATGCAGAGAGCGAAATGAACGGGAAAAACGCTTTAATGTCCTTCAAAACGTAACAGGTCCAAACATGGGTGAATGCCCTAAAACACTGGCGCTAAACAAACCCAAAACATAGTTACAAACACTGGACCCTGGGTCAAAACGTAACAGGTCCAAACATGGGTGAATGCCCTAAAACACTGGCGCTAAACAAACCCAAAACATAGTTACAAACACTGGACCCTGGGTCTCGACCCCGCCCTGTGCAACTGGGTACTGGACTTCCTGACGGGCCGCCCCCAGGTGGTGAGGGTAGGCAACAACATCTCCTCCCCGCTGATCCTCAACACTGGGGCCCCACAAGGTTGCGTTCTGAGCCCTCTCCTGTACTCCCTGTTCACCCACGACTGCGTGGCCACGCACGCCTCCAACTCAATCATCAAGTTTGCGGACGACACAACAGTGGTAGGCTTGATTACCAACAACGATGAGACGGCCTACAGGGAGGAGGTGAGGGCCCTCGGAGTGTGGTGTCAGGAAAACAACCTCACACTCAACGTCAACAAAACTAAGGAGATGATTGTGGACTTCAGGAAACAGCAGAGGGAACACCCCCCTATCCACATCGATGGAACAGTAGTGGAGAGGGTAGCAAGTTTTAAGTTCCTCGGCATACACATCACAGACAAACTGAATTGGTCCACTCACACAGACAGCATCGTGAAGAAGGCGCAGCAGCGCCTCTTCAACCTCAGGAGGCTGAAGAAATTCGGCTTGTCACCAAAAGCACTCACAAACTTCTACAGATGCACAATCGAGAGCATCCTGGCGGGCTGTATCACCGCCTGGTATGGCAACTGCACCGCCCTCAACCGTAAGGCTCTCCAGAGGGTAGTGAGGTCTGCACAACGCATCACCGGGGGCAAACTACCTGCCCTCCAGGACACCTACACCACCCGATGTCACAGGAAGGCCATAAAGATCATCAAGGACATCAACCACCCGAGTCACTGCCTGTTCACCCCGCTATCATCCAGAAGGCGAGGTCAGTACAGGTGCATCAAAGCTGGGACCGAGAGACTGAAAAACAGCTTCTATCTCAAGGCCATCAGACTGTTAAACAGCCACCACTAACACTGAGTGGCTGCTGCCAACACACTGACACTGACTCAACTCCAGCCACTTTAATAATGGGAATTGATGGGAAATGATGTAAATATATCACTAGCCACTTTAAACAATGCTACCTTATATAAATGTTACTTACCCTACATTATTCATCTCATACGCATACGTATATACTGTACTCTATATCATCGACGGTATCCTTATGTAATACATGTATCACTAGCCACTTTATACTATACTATGCCACTTTGTTTACATACTCATCTCATTGTACATACTGTACCCGATACCATCTACTGTATCTTGCCTATGCTGCTCTGTACCATCACTCATTCATATATCCTTATGTACATATTCTTTATCCCCTTACACTGTGTACAAGACAGTAGTTTTGGAATTGTTAGTTAGATTACTTGTTATTACTGCATTGTCGGAACTAGAAGCACAAGCATTTCGCTACACTCGCATTAACATCTGCTAACCATGTGTATGTGACAAATAAAATTTGATTTGATTTGATTTGATTTGATTTGATTTGATTTGATTTGGACAGCGAAAACCCAAAACAAACACGATACATCACCAAACGTAACAAACCAACAAGCCCGCACAAACACCAGCGGGCAAAACAAACTTAAATAACACCCATCCCAAAACCCCAACAAGGAACAGGTGAAAACAATTAGACAAAAACAAACGAAAAGGAGAAAGGGATCGGTGGCAGCTAATAGACCGGCGACGACGACCGCCGAGCGCCACCCGAGCAGGAAGGGGAGCCACCTTCGGTGTTATTCGTGACACAAGTCAAACACAAAATAAAAACGTACTTCATGTTTTCTATACATGCGAGCAAATCCTTGAGGCTTTTCTACTGTATAGTATATCCAAACATGGAAAGATCAACAACAACAGCTATGGACCCGTTTGTAATTTCTGAAATATGTTTTTCTTCATCCCAGAAATTCCCAACATAGAACAAACTGTTACGGTGAGTGAATGAGGACCCAAAAGCGAATTAACTTAAACAGAGCTTCTTTAATTACCAAACATAGGTAGGCTCAGACGGACCGGCAGATTCCGACAGGACAAGACAAGGTTACAGCAAACATGACGACAGTCTGGTTCAGGCATGAAACACAACAAACAAGAATCCGACAAGGACAGGAACAAAAACAGAGAGAGATATAGGGACCTAATCAGAGGGAAAAAAGGGAACAGGTGGGAAACGGGGTGACGAGGTGGTTAGGAGGAGACAAGGCACAGCTGGGGGAAAGAGGGGGAGAAAAGGTAACCTAACAACGACCAGCAGAGGGAGACAGGGTGAAGGGAAAGGACAGAGACAAGACACAACATGACAGTACATGACAGTACCCCCCCACTCACCGAGCGCCTCCTGGCGCACTCGAGGAGGAAACCTGGCGGCAACGGAGGAAATCCTCAATCAGCGCACGGTCCAGCACGTCCCGAGAGGGAACCCAACTCCTCTCCTCAGGACCGTACCCCTCCCAATCTACGAGGTACTGGTGACCACGGCCCCGAGGACGCATGTCCAAAATTCTACGGACCCTGTAGATGGGTGCGCCCTCGACAAGGATGGGGGGGGGGGGGGGAAGACGAGCGGGGGCGCGAAGGACGGGCTTGATGCAGGAGACATGGAAGACCGGGTGGACGCGACGAAGGTATCGCGGAAGAAGAAGTCGAACTGCGACAGGATTAATGACCCGAGAAATACGGAACGGACCAATGAACCGCGGGGTCAACTTGCGAGAAGCCGTCTTAAGGGGAAGGTTCTGAGTGGAGAGCCAAACTCTCTGACCGCGACAATATCTAGGACTCTTAGTTCTACGCTTATTAGCAGCCCTCACAGTCTGCGTCCTATAACGGCAAAGTGCAGACCTGACCCTCTTCCAGGTGCGCTCGCAACGTTGGACAAAAGCCTGAGCGGAGGGGACGCTGGACTCGGCGAACTGAGATGAGAACAGCGGAGGCTGGTACCCGAGGCTACTCTGAAAAGGAGATAGCCCGGTCGCAGACGAAGGAAGCGAGTTGTGGGCGTATTCTGCCCAGGGGAGCTGTTCTGACCAAGACGCAGGGTTGCGAAAAGAACGACTGCGTAAGATGCGACCAATAGTCTGATTGGCCCGTTCTGCTTGACCGTTAGACTGGGGGTGAAAGCCGGAAGAGAGACTGACGGAAGCCCCAATCAAACGGCAAAACTCCCTCCAAAATTGAGACGTGAATTGCGGACCTCTGTCCGAAACGACGTCTGACGGAAGGCCATGAATTCTGAAAACATTCTCGATGATGATTTGTGCCGTCTCTTTAGCAGAAGGAAGCTTAGCAAGGGGAATGAAATGAGCCGCCTTAGAGAACCTATCGACAACCGTAAGAATAACAGTCTTCCCCGCTGACGAAGGCAGTCCGGTGACAAAATCTAAGGCGATGTGAGACCACGGTCGAGAGGGAATAGGAAGCGGCCTGAGACGGCCGGCAGGAGGAGAGTTACCGGACTTAGTCTGCGCGCAGACCGAACAAGCAGCCACGAAACGACGCGTGTCATGCTCCCGGGTGGGCCACCAAAAACGCTGGCGAATGGAAGCAAGCGTACCCCGAACGCCAGGGTGGCCGGCTAACTTGGCAGAGTGAGCCCACTGAAGAACGGCCAGACGAGTAGGAACGGGAACGAAAAGAAGGTTCCTAGGACAAGCGCGCGGCGACGGAGTGTGAGTGAGCGCTTGTTTTACCTGCCTCTCAATTCCCCAGACAGTCAACCCGACAACACGCCCCTCAGGGAGAATCCCCTCGGGGTCAGTGGAGGCTACTGAAGAACTGAAGAGACGAGACAAAGCATCAGGCTTGGTGTTCTTAGAGCCCGGACGATAAGAAATCACGAACTCGAAACGAGCGAAAAACAGCGCCCAACGCGCCTGACGCGCATTAAGTCGTTTGGCAGAACGGATGTACTCAAGGTTCCTATGGTCAGTCCAAACGACAAAAGGAACGGTCGCCCCCTCCAACCACTGTCGCCATTCGCCTAGGGCTAACCGGATGGCGAGCAGTTCGCGGTTACCCACATCATAGTTACGTTCCGACGGCGACAGGCGATGAGAAAAATACGCGCATGGGTGGACCTTGTCGTCAGAGAGGGAGCGCTGAGAAAGAATGGCTCCCACGCCCACCTCTGACGCGTCAACCTCGACAACGAACTGTCTAGAGACGTCAGGTGTAACAAGGATAGGAGCGGATGTAAAACGATTCTTGAGGAGATCAAAAGCTCCCTGGGCGGAAACGGACCACTTAAAGCACGTCTTGACAGAAGTAAGGGCTGTGAGAGGAGCTGCCACCTGACCGAAATTACGGATGAAACGACGATAGAAGTTCGCGAAGCCGAGAAAGCGCTGCAGCTCGACGCGTGACTTAGGGACGGGCCAATCAATGACAGCTTGGACTTTAGCGGGATCCATCTTAATGCCTTCAGCGGAAATAACAGAACCGAGAAATGTGACGGAGGAGGCATGAAAAGTGCACTTCTCAGCCTTCACAAAAAGACAATTCTCTAAAAGGCGCTGGAGGACCCGTCGAACGTGCTGAACATGAATCTGGAGTGACGGTGAAAAAATCAGGATATCGTCAAGGTAAACGAAAACAAAGATGTTCAGCATGTCTCTCAGGACATCATTGACTAATGCCTGAAAGACAGCTGGAGCGTTAGCGAGGCCGAAAGGAAGAACCCGGTATTCAAAGTGCCCTAACGGAGTGTTAAACGCCGTCTTCCACTCGTCCCCCTCCCTGATGCGCACGAGATGGTAAGCGTTACGAAGGTCCAACTTAGTGAAAAACCTGGCTCCCTGCAGGATCTCGAAGGCTGAAGACATAAGAGGAAGCGGATAACGATTCTTCACTGTTATGTCATTCAGCCCTCGATAATCTATGCAGGGACGCAGAGACCCGTCCTTCTTCTTGACAAAAAAAAACCCCGCTCCGGCGGGAGAGGAGGAGGGGACTATGGTACCGGCGTCAAGAGCTACAGACAAATAATCTTCGAGAGCCTTACGTTCGGGAGCCGACAGAGAGTATAGTCTACCCCGGGGGGGGTTGGTTCCCGGAAGGAGATCAATACTACAATCATACGACCGGTGTGGAGGAAGAGAGGTGGCCCTGGACCGACTGAACACCGTGCGCAGATCGTGATATTCCTCCGGCACCCCTGTCAAATCACCAGGCTCCTCCTGTGAAGAAGAGACAGAGGAAACAGGAGGGATAGCAGACATTAAACATTTCACATGACAAGAGACGTTCCAGGAGAGGATAGAATTACTAGACCAATTAATGGAAGGATTATGACAAACTAGCCAGGGATGGCCCAAAACAACAGGTGTAAAAGGTGAACGAAAAATTAAAAAAGAAATGGTTTCACTATGATTACCAGAAACAGTGAGGGTTAAAGGTAGCGTCTCACGCTGAATCCTGGGGAGAGGACTACCATCCAGGGCGAACAAGGCCGTGGGCTCCTTTAACTGTCTGAGAGGAATGTCATGTTCCCGAGCCCAGGTCTCGTCCATAAAACAGCCCTCCGCCCCAGAGTCTATTAAGGCACTGCAGGCAGCTGACGAACCGGTCCAGCGTAGATGGACCGACAAGGTAGTGCAGGATCTTGAAGGAGAGACAGGAGTAGTAGCGCTCACCAGTAGCCCTCCGCTTACTGATGAGCTCTGGCCTTTTACTGGACATGAAGTGACAAAATGACCAGCGGAACCGCAATAGAGACAGAGGCGGTTGGTGATTCTCCGTTCCCTCTCCTTAGTCGAGATGCGGATACCTCCCAGCTGCATGGGCTCAGCACCCGAGCCGGCAGAGGAAGATGGTAGTGATGCTGAGAGGGGGGTGACGGAGAGCGCGAGCTCCTTTCCACGAGCTCGGTGACGAAGATCAACCCGTCGCTCAATGCGAATAGCGAGTTCAATCAAGGAATCCACGCTGGAAGGAACCTCCCGGGAGAGAATCTCATCCTTTACCTCTGCGCGGAGACCCTCCAGAAGACGAGCGAGCAAGGCCGGCTCGTTCCAGCCACTGGAGACAGCAAGAGTGCGAAACTCAATAGAGTAGTCTGTTATGGATCGATTGCCTTGACATAGGGAAGACAGGGCCCTGGACGCCTCCTCCCCAAAAACAGATCGATCAAAAACCCGTATCATCTCCTCCTTAAAGTCCTGATACTGGTTAGTACACTCAGCCCTTGCCTCCCAGATTGCCGTGCCCCACTCACGAGCCCGTCCAATAAGGAGAGATATGACGTAGGCGACACGAGCAGTGCTCCTGGAGTAAGTGTTGGGCTGGAGAGAAAACACAATATCACACTGGGTGAGGAACGAGCGGCATTCAGTGGGCTCCCCAGAGTAACACGGCGGGTTATTGATTCTGGGCTCCGGAGATTCGAAAGCCCTGGAAGTGGCCGGTGGATCGAGGCGGAGATGGTGAACCTGTTCTGTGAGGTTGGAGACTTGGGTGGCCAGGGTCTCAACGGCATGTCGAGCAGCAGACACTTCCTGCTCGTGTCTGCCTAGCATCGCTCCCTGGATCCCGACGGCTGAGTGGAGAGGATCCGAAGTCGCTGGGTCCATTCTTGGTCGGATTCTTCTGTTACGGTGAGTGAATGAGGACCCAAAAGCGAATTAACTTAAACAGAGCTTCTTTAATTACCAAACATAGGTAGGCTCAGACGGACCGGCAGATTCCGACAGGACAAGACAAGGTTACAGCAAACATGACGACAGTCTGGTTCAGGCATGAAACACAACAAACAAGAATCCGACAAGGACAGGAACAAAAACAGAGAGAGATATAGGGACCTAATCAGAGGGAAAAAAGGGAACAGGTGGGAAACGGGGTGACGAGGTGGTTAGGAGGAGACAAGGCACAGCTGGGGGAAAGAGGGGGAGAAAAGGTAACCTAACAACGACCAGCAGAGGGAGACAGGGTGAAGGGAAAGGACAGAGACAAGACACAACATGACAGTACATGACACAAACAAACATCCTTGCTTGCCACAATACATTAGCTATCCATTCCCATTTGCATGGACATGTTGGAGAGTGTGCCAGGACCCACTCTCTGTATAATGCTAATGAATTCTTGCAGTACAGGGATAACATCAGTGTGCCCTTTCTTTGAGAGAGCGCCAACATTAATATGAATGACACATTTGGAATATAAAGCATGATCAACTAGAAATCCAGTATGAAAGAGCTAGGCGAAGAAAGGCCAAGAGCTAAATTCATGCAAGCCACCCTACACAACCTAAACACACTCACACACACATACACACACACATACTAATGTTGCTCTGAAATGACTGGTGGATGTCTTACTCTCTACTGGAATAGCGGGATTACAAAGTGAAACACGTTTTTGTGTGTGTGTGCACATGCGCGCGCGCGTGTGTGTGTGTGTGTGTGTGTGTGTGTGTGTGTGTGTGTGCGTGTGTGTTGATACGTTGAGTTGTCAGTGGACTGACACAGTGGGACATTAAGATCATCCTTCTGTTGACTCCTCCTAACTACCAGTACGTTTCTCTTATTTTACAGACTAGCGTGTGATTGGCAGATTATAGCTGCCGTGTTTCTAAAAAAGCTCCACTCCACTTCATCGTCTTCAGTCACCCTTGGTGGAAGACTCGTAGGCCTACTTGAATTAGAACCAAAGCACTACGTTTAAACACTGCCGTCAAATAGAAACAACACTGAATGCCATGCTCATTTATTAAAGTAGAATAAGAAGGGTGAAAAGGATACATCTAAATGTAATGCACTTTGTGAGTATACTGTATGTCAGCAATTCCCCAAAAAGTTATGCTATTTGATCTTCTTTAGGCCTACTTTACAGTCCGCTATTTACCAAATAGGACATTTGAAAGGTGAAAACCACACAGGACATTGTAGAACAATTTAAAACATGCAACACCTCTTCAGAGGGAGTCTTCCTCACTGACCACATACTGGCAAGTAGAGAGTACTGGGATCTGTTACTACAGATGGAATGATTGAATAATTAATAACACCTGATTAAAAACAGGGACTCCAATCCCGTGCTAGTATTTCTCTCTACGGTACCTCATAGATGTATAGCAATAAAGTCTGTCTCTGTCACCATCATCTCTAAGCTTTGTGTCCTCAATGAGCCCTGTGGGCCCTGTCATAAGTAGTAGTGAACTCTATAGGGAATGGGGTGCCATTTGAGACGTAACCCTTAAGTATAACTGACTGCAGTGGACTGAAAGCTCTGTCGAAGAAGATAAGGTCAGCTGGAAAATACCATTTCCCTGTGCAGCAAGGCAATAACAGAAAGGGCAGTTGTCTTTGAGATTACAGACAGACAAACATAGACACACACACACTCTAAGACAGGGGGCATTTACTGTATATGTTTAGGATGGGAGTGCCACCTCCTGTGTTGAGTGAAAGAGGTGCTATTACCGTGTGCCACCTTCTTCTTTGGCATGACCTCAAACTACCCTCTCCATTTGACCAAATCATAACAATCATTCATACACCTGAGTCTTTTTCTTTTCTTTTCTTCCCTCCCTCCCTCCCTCCCTCCCTCCCTCCCTCCCTCCCTCCCTCCCTCTTGCTGCTCTCTCTCTCTCTCTCCATCTCCCACCCCTCTCTCACTATATCTCTCCATATCCCCATATCCATTTATCTCCTTGTGTTACTATAAGATGTCCATGAGTGTAATTTATTCTAAAGTTTTCAGAAATGTAAGGGTTTTTAGGCCTTTCTGTACTGTCGAATCTCCTTCTCACCCCTCATACCACGGTGCCTAGCTTCATATCTCCTCACCCCTCATACCACAATGCATAACTTCATATCTCCCCTTCACCCCTCATACCATGGTGCATAGCTTCATTTCTCCTCCTCACCCCTCATACCACGATGCATAACTTCATATCTCCTCCTCACCCCTCATACCATAGTGAATAGCTTCATGTCTCCTCCTCACCCCTCATACCACGATGCATAACTTCATGTCTCCTCCTCACCCCTCATACCATAGTGAATAGCTTCATGTCTCCTCCTCACCCCTCATACCACGATGCATAACTTCATGTCTCCTCCTCACCCCTCATACCACGATGCATAACTTCATGTCTCCTCCTCACCCCTCATACCATAGTGAATAGCTTCATGTCTCCTCCTCACCCCTCATACCACGATGCATAACTTCATGTCTCCTCTACCCCTCATACCATAGTGAATAACTTCATGTCTCCTCTACCCCTCATACCATAGTGAATAACTTCATGTCTCCTCTACCCCTCATACCATAGTGAATAGCTTCATGTCTCCTCTACCCCTCATACCATAGTGAATAGCTTCATGTCTCCTCTACCCCTCATACCATAGTGAATAGCTTCATGTCTCCTCTACCCCTCATACCATAGTGAATAGCTTCATGTCTCCTCTACCCCTCATACCATAGTGAATAGCTTCATGTCTCCTCTACCCCTCATACCATAGTGAATAACTTCATGTCTCCTCTACCCCTCATACCACGATGCATAACTTCATGTCTCCTCCTCACCCTCCATACATAGTGAATAACTTCATGTCTCCTCTACCCCTCATACCATAGTGAATAACTTCATATCTCCTCCTCACCCTCCATACCATAGTGAATAGCTTCATGTCTCCTCCTCACCCTCCATACCATAGTGAATATCTTCATGTCTCCTCTACCCCTCATACCACGATGCATAACTTCATGTCTCCTCCTCACCCTCCATACATAGTGAATAACTTCATGTCTCCTCATCACCCTCCACACCATAGTGAATAACTTCATATCTCCTCCTCACCCTCCATACCATAGTGAATAGCTTCATGTCTCCTCTACCCCTCATACCATAGTGAATAGCTTCATGTCTCCTCTACCCTCCATACCATAGTGAATAACTTCATGTCTCCTCTACCCCTCATACCATAGTGAATAGCTTCATGTCTCCTCTACCCCTCATACCATAGTGAATAGCTTCATGTCTCCTCCTCACCCCTCATACCACGATGCATAACTTCATGTCTCCTCTACCCCTCATACCATAGTGAATAGCTTCATGTCTCCTCTACCCCTCATACCATAGTGAATAACTTCATATCTCCTCTACCCTCCATACCATAGTGAATAACTTCATATCTCCTCCTCACCCTCCATACCATAGTGAATAACTTCATGTCTCCTCCTCACCCTCCATACCATAGTGAATAACTTCATGTCTCCTCCTCACCCTCCATACCATAGTGAATAACTTCATGTCTCCTCCTCACCCTCCATACCATAGTGAATAGCTTCATGTCTCCTCCTCACCCTCCATACCATAGTGAATAACTTCATGTCTCCTCCTCACCCTCCATACATAGTGAATAACTTCATATCTCCTCACCCTCCATACCATAGTGAATAACTTCATGTCTCCTCCTCACACTCCATACATAGTGAATAACTTCATATCTCCTCACCCTCCATACCATAGTGAATAACTTCATATCTCCTCCTCACCCTCCATACATAGTGAATAACTTCATATCTCCTCACCCTCCATACCATAGTGAATAACTTCATATCTCCTCCTCACCCTCCATACATAGTGAATAACTTCATATCTCCTCTACCCTCCATACCATAGTGAATAACTTCATATCTCCTCCTCACCCTCCATACATAGTGAATAACTTCATATCTCCTCTACCCTCCATACCATAGTGAATAACTTCATATCTCCTCCTCACCCTCCATACATAGTGAATAACTTCATATCTCCTCTACCCTCCATACATAGTGAATAACTTCATATCTCCTCCTCACCCTCCATACCATAGTGAATAACTTCATATCTCCTCCTCACCCTCCATACCATAGTGAATAACTTCATATCTCCTCCTCACCCTCCATACCATAGTGAATAACTTCATATCTCCTCTACCCCTCATACCACGATGCATAACTTCATATCTCCTCCTCACCCTCCATACCATAGTGAATAACTTCATATCTCCTCTACCCCTCATACCACGATGCATAACTTCATGTCTCCTCCTCACCCTCCATACCATAGTGAATAACTTCATATCTCCTCTACCCCTCATACCACGATGCATAACTTCATGTCTCCTCTACCCCTCATACCATAGTGAATAGCTTCATGTCTCCTCTACCCCTCATACCATAGTGAATAACTTCATGTCTCCTCCTCACCCCTCATACCACGATGCATAACTTCATGTCTCCTCCTCACCCCTCATACCACGATGCATAACTTCATGTCTCCTCCTCACCCCTCATACCATAGTGAATAGCTTCATGTCTCCTCTACCCCTCATACCACGATGCATAACTTCATGTCTCCTCCTCACCCCTCATACCATAGTGAATAACTTCATATCTCCTCCTCACCCCTCATACCATAGTGAATAGCTTCATATCTCCTCCTCACCCCTCATACCATAGTGAATAGCTTCATGTCTCCTCCTCACCCTCCATACATAGTGAATAGCTTCATGTCTCCTCCTCACCCTCCATACCATAGTGAATAGCTTCATGTCTCCTCCTCACCCTCCATACCATAGTGAATAGCTTCATGTCTCCTCCTCACCCCTCATACCATAGTGAATAACTTCATGTCTCCTCTACCCCTCATACCATAGTGAATAACTTCATATCTCCTCTACCCCTCATACCATAGTGAATAACTTCATGTCTCCTCTACCCCTCATACCATAGTGAATAACTTCATGTCTCCTCTACCCCTCATACCACGATGCATAACTTCATGTCTCCTCCTCACCCTCCATACATAGTGAATAACTTCATGTCTCCTCTACCCCTCATACCATAGTGAATAACTTCATATCTCCTCCTCACCCTCCATACCATAGTGAATAGCTTCATGTCTCCTCCTCACCCTCCATACCATAGTGAATATCTTCATGTCTCCTCTACCCCTCATACCACGATGCATAACTTCATGTCTCCTCCTCACCCTCCATACATAGTGAATAACTTCATGTCTCCTCCTCACCCTCCATACCATAGTGAATAACTTCATATCTCCTCCTCACCCTCCATACCATAGTGAATAGCTTCATGTCTCCTCCTCACCCTCCATACATAGTGAATAACTTCATGTCTCCTCCTCACCCTCCATACATAGTGAATAACTTCATGTCTCCTCCTCACCCTCCATACATAGTGAATAACTTCATGTCTCCTCCTCACCCTCCATACATAGTGAATAACTTCATGTCTCCTCTACCCCTCATACCATAGTGAATAACTTCATATCTCCTCCTCACCCTCCATACCATAGTGAATAGCTTCATGTCTCCTCCTCACCCTCCATACATAGTGAATAACTTCATGTCTCCTCCTCACCCTCCATACCATAGTGAATAGCTTCATGTCTCCTCCTCACCCTCCATACCATAGTGAATATCTTCATGTCTCCTCTACCCCTCAGCCTTTTGTGATCTGTTATGTTCTCTATCGTATGAATGCAGCTGCACCACACTAGACTACACACACATGCACACAGACACACACACACTACACAAACACACTACACACACACTAGGCTGTCAGGACCGTTTAATTACATTGTTAGTGCAAATGGGGTTTCTGTGTTGTGTTGTTCTAGGCAAGCAGCATCAATATGCACCGCCTGGCGTTTCGTTTCAGGGATATAGTAGAGCTCCATAGTTCTCTGCCTAACCTTAAGAATGTGAAATGTCAGAATAATAGTAGAGAGAATGATTTATGTCAGCTTTTATTTCTTTCATCATATTCCCAGTGGGTCAGAAGTTTACAAACACTCAATTAGTATTTGGTAGCATTGCCTTTAAATTGTTTAACTTGGGTCAAATGTTTCGGGTAGCCTTCCACAAGCTTCCCACAATAAGTAGGGTGAATTTTGGCCCATTCCTCCTGACAGTGTCACGTTCTGACCTTAGTTCCTTTGTGATATCTTTGTTTTAGTATGGTCAGGGCGTGAGTTGGGTGGGCAGTCTATGTTATTTGTTCTATGATTTGGTATTTCTGTGTTTGGCCTGGTATGGTTCTCAATCAGAGGCAGCTGTCAATCATTGTCCCTGATTGAGAACCATACTTAGACAGCCTGTTTTCACCCTTGAGTTGTGGGTGATTATTTTCTGTTTCGTATCTGTACCAGACAGAACTGTTTCGGTTTCATTTCGTTCTCTTGTTGGTTTTGTATTTTAGTGTTCTGAGTTCTATTAAATAATATAAACACTTACCACTCTGCGCATTGGTCCTCACCTTCTTCCACCACAGACAAACGTTACAGACAGAGCTGGTGTAACTGAGTCAGGTTTGTAGGCCTCCTTGCTTGCACAAGCTTTTTCAGTTCTACCCACACATTTTCTATGGGTTTAAGGTCAGGGCTTTGTGATGGCCACTCCAATACCTTGACTTTGTTGTCCTTAAGCCATTTTGCCACAACTTTGGAAGCATGCTTGAGGTCATTGTCCATTTGGAAGACCCATTTGCGACCAAGCTTGAGATGTTGCTTCAATATATCCACATAATTTTCCTACTGGCATCATCATCTATTTTTTTTCATTAGACCAGAGGACATTTCTCCAAAAAGTACAGTCTTTGTCCACATGTGCAGTTGCAAACTGTAGTCTGGCTTTTTTATGCCGGTTTTGGAGCAGTGGCTTCTTCCTTGCTGAGCGGCCTTTCAGGTTATGTCGATATAGGACTCGTTTTACTGTGGATAGAGACACTTTTGTACCTGTTTCCTCCAGCATCTTCATAAGGTCCTTTGCTGTGGTTCTGCGACTGATTTGCACTTTTCGCACCAAAGTACGTTCATCTCTAGGAGACAGAACGCGTCTCCTTCCTGAGCGGCTGCGTGGTCCCCGTATGACGGCTGCGTGGTCCCATGGTGTTTATACTTGCGTACTATTGGTTGTACAGATGAACGTGGTACCTTCAGGCGCTTGGAAATTACTCCCAAGGATGAACCAGACTTGTGGAGGTCTACAGTCTTCTGAGGTCTTGGCTGATTTCTTTTGATTTTCCCATGATGTCAAGCAAAGACTCACTGAGTTTGAAGCTAGGCCTTGAAATACATCTACAGCTACACCGCCAATTGACTCAAATGTCAATTATCCTATCAGAAGCTTCTAAAGCCATTATATCATTTTCTGGAATTTCCCAAGCTGTTTAAAGGCACAGTCAACTTAGTGTATGTAAACTTCTGACCCACTGGAATTGTGATACAGTGAATTATAAGTGAAATAATCTGTCTGTAAACAATAGTTGGAAAAATTACTTGTGTCATGCACAAAGTAGATGTCCTTATCGACTTGCCAAAACTATAGTTTATTTACAAGAAATTTGTGGAGTGGTTGAAAAGCAAGTTTTTTAATGACTCCAACCTAAGTGTATGTAAATTTCCGACTTCAACCAGCTATCAGTCAGCTAACCTTTAGCTCGTACAGCTCTTGCCAGTTCGTACAACGCGTTTCAAACCAGAGCATACCGAAACTATTTTTCTCTCTATATCCCTGGATTCCTACCGCAAACTCTGAACCGTTTCATCTGGATCATGGCAGCTAGCTAACCGCAACCCGGGTTGACTACTTCTGGCTAACGTTTCCGTCCCGGAGCAAGCACCATCTAGCCTGGGGCTAGCCCATGCTAGACCCATCTCCCGGCTAGGGCTCCTGGGCTACTCCTGAAGCCCACTCCTCCCATTCTGCTAACCGCGGCCTGCTAGTTATCTATAGCATATTGGACAAACATACCCTTGTAAAACTGACCATCCTACCGATCCTCGACTTTGGCGATGTCATTTACAAAATAGCCTTTGGATAACAAATTGGATAACAAAATAACAAATTGGATGCAGTCTATCACAGTGCCATCCGTTTTGTCACCAAAGCCCCAAATACTACCCACCACTGCGACCTGTATGATCTCATTGGCTGGCCCTCGCTTCATAGTCATCGCCAAACCCACTGGCTCCAGGTCATCTACAAGTCTCTGCTAGGTAAAGTCCCACCTTATCTCAGCTCACTGGTCACCACCCACCCGTAGCACTCACTCCAGCAGGAATATCCCACTGTTCACCCCCAAAGCCAATTCTTCCTTTGCCGCCTCTCATTCCAGTTCTCTGCTGCCAATGACTGGACTGAACTGCAAAAATCTCTGAAGCTGGAGACTCTTACCTCCCTCACTAGCTTTAAGCACCAGCTGTCAGAGCAGCTCACAGATCACTGCACCTGTACATAGCTCATCTGTAAATAGCCCATCCAATCTTCCTCATCCCCATACTGTTATTTATTTATTTATCTTGCTCCTTTGCACCCCTGTATCTCAACTTGCGCATTCATCTTCTGCACATCCTAACATTTCAGTGTTTAATTGTAATTACTTTGCCACCATGACCTATTTATTGCCTTACCTCTCTTATCCTACCTCATTTGCACATGCTGTATATAGATTTTTCTACTGTATTATTGATTGCATGTTTGTTTATTCCATGTGTAACTCTGTGTAGTATGTGTCAAACTGCTTTGCTTTATCTTGGCCAGGTGGCAGTTGCTAATGAGAACTTGTTCTCAACTAGCCTACCTGGTTAATTAAATAAAGGTGAAATAAAAATCAATAAAAGTAAAGGACATTCTTGCTTGGTGAGTACCAGATCCTCCTGATTCAGCCCATACTATTGTACAAACTCTGGACCTCTGCCTTGATAGCACACGTGACCACCCTCCTGAAGCGTCTAAGCTAGCTATTCACTGGCACAAGTGTAGACACTTCAGACTGAGGAGTAAGTTTCACACAACCCCATGTTGTATAAGCATGTTGTATAGGCTAATTCGATTTGCTCTTCAAAAGTTAACTGCAGGTCACCTATAGCAAGATGGCTAGAGAGAGCATTGCAAAAGCTACAAGGAATAATAAGTAATTTTCATTACATATTTACAAATCCCCCCTTCCACCACCAATATATACCCACCTGGGTATTACGGATGAAGGATCTACATTTGACCAGTTTCTTACAGCAGAAAAATAATCCTGCAACAAGAGTAAATGTGAATAATTATGTGAATTATAATTAATGGATATTTGTGGGGGTTGGTATATTTTTAGTAAGGGCAAATTAAGTCTGAAATGTTAAAGTGGAAATTGCAAACTTTAGAAGCCTTTTTAAACCTTGAATACACCACAAGTTTGCATTTCATGCTGTGCAGGAAATTTCCTTTAACAACAGGGTGATCAAATTAAGATCCTATTAGCCATTTTGTGCTGGAACACTCACTATATTTTATGGTCATGAAGAAAATAAAAAGAGAAAAAGAGAGAACTGCAAAAGCTATGTGGGTATTATCTCTACATTGTGCAACTGGGTGATACATGGTAGCCATTGTGTGCCAGAACACTGCTGCATCTGTCAATGAGAGGTAAGTACTGAAATATAGCAACCTAACAACCTCGTGTGTGTGTGTGTGTGTGTGTCTCTTGGGTCTGGAGTGTACAGCTAGTTGCGCTCTAATGAGGCGTGGTGAGCGTGTGATGGGCTTGTAATGTTCTGTGACGCTCTCTCCACCACACAGCACCACCAGCACACACTTCACAAAATACATAATGGAATTATGGAGCGAGCCAAAGCACAGAAAACACAGCACGAAGACTACCACCATGGATCAAGTACCTATAAGACATAGAAGATACTGTTACGTTTTCTCTCTCACACTTTCAAGTAAACAGCAGTTCATTCACCTGGGTGTGCTTTTTTTTCTTGTCCAAATGTTACCATATATAATGTGGACATATTGTGTGAACAGATGATAGCAGGTGTGATCTGAAACATCGGTGTGAATCCCAACTATGTTATGCCGTTCCATACACTTTCCTTGCTGTTAATTGTAACGTTGTGACACACGAGAGTTAACCACCATCACCATCTACAGTAAGCATAGACTTGCTAATTATACAACATTGCAACAAAAACAGTTGCAGTACAGTAGTGTCAGGCCCCTGTCTTTAGCCTTTGAGAGGAGCACATGACAGTGTCTCTTGATGTGGAGCGAGCTACAGTAGCACCCTGGTGGGATGCCATCACACAGGTAATGGAGGTGGACACAGTTAGACCCATGGCACACTGCCGCCTCAGAGATTATAGGAAGACGTCACAGGGTGGAAAGCGATGATTTCTGGGGGTGCCTTGAACTAGCTGTTATATAGTTTACATTCTGATGGGGTCAACAATGTAGGGAGGGAGTTGGATTGTAGGATATACTGTACCACACATATATAGTAGGTGGGTGAGTGAGGGGAAAAATATGTACAGTTTATACACATGCAGTCATAAATTCCATTTTGAGTATATATATTTTTTTATTTTACCTTTATTTAACTAGGCAAGTCAATTAAGAACAAAATCTTATTTACAATGACGGCCTAGGAACAGTGGGGTAACTGCCTTGTTCAGGGGCAGAACTGTTACGGTGAGTGAATGAGGACCCAAAAGCGAACTAACTTAAACAGAGCTTCTTTAATAACCAAACATAGGTAGGCTCAGATAGACCGGCAGATTCCGACAGGACAGGACAAGGTTACAGCAAACATGACGATAGTCTGGCTCAGGCATGAAACACAACAAACAAGAATCCGACAAGGACAGGAACAAAAACAGAGAGAGATATAGGGGACTAATCAGAGGGAAAAAAGGAACAGGTGGGAAACGGGGTGACGAGGTAGTCAGGAGGAGACAAGGAACAGCTGGGGGAAAGCGGGGGAGAAAAGGTAACCTAATACGACCAGCAGAGGGAGACAGGGTGAAAGGAAAGGACAGAAAGACACAACATGACAATACATGACAAGAACAACAGATTTTTACCTTGTCAGCTCAGGGAATTGATCTAGCAACCTTTCGGTTACCGGCCCAGTGCTCTAACCCCCAGGCTGCCTAGAAAGCCAGTAACACATAAACAAACCACTGCTTACGATTTGCCACAACATGATTATTCCTTTAGCTAGCTATCCAATCAGAATCCCCCAACCCACCCCCAAAAAACCTGATCAATGAAAAATAATTGAAGTTCTGTGAAAAGAGAGAGCGAGGGAGGGTGTAACTCCTTACCAGGACCTCCATGTTCTCTCCAGCTATGCCTCACCACTTCCTAATAATAAACAGCCATGTATGGACGGCTTGAATCCCTTCAATCTATGCGTTCCAGAATGTTACATCTCTCTCTCTCTCTCTCTCTCTCTCTCTCTCTCTCACGCCCAATTTTTCAGTTTTTGATTTGTTAAAAAAGTTTGAAATATCCAATAAATGTCGTTCCACTTCATGATTGTGTCCCACTTGTTGTTGATTCTTCACAAAAAAATACAGTTTTATATCTTTATGTTTGAAGCCTGAAATGTGGCAAAAGGTCGCAAAGTTCAACGGGGCCGAATACTTTCGCAAGGCACTGTAGCATTCTAGTTTGCTCTGTTTTTTTGTGAATTATTTACAATGTGTCAAGTAATTATCTTTTTGTTTTCTCATGATTTGGTTGGGTCTAATTGTGCTGCTGTCCGTCCTGGGGCTCTGTGGGGTGTGTTTGTGTTTGTGAACAGAGCCCCAGGACCAGCTTGCTTAGGGGACTCTTCTCTAGGTTCATCTCTCTGTAGGAGATGGCTTTGTTATGGAAGGTTTGGGAATCGCTTCCTTTTAGGTGGTTGTAGAATTTAACAGCTCTTTTCTGGATTTTGATAATTGGTGGGTATCGGCCTAATTCTGTTCTGCATGCATTATTTGGTGTTCTACGGTGTATACAGAGTATATTTTTTGCAGAATTCTGCATGCAGAGTCTCAATTTGATGTTTGTCCCATTTTGTGAAGTATTGGTTGGTGAGCGGACCCCAGACCTCACAACCATAAAGGGCAATGGGCTCTATGAATGATTCAAGTATTTTTAGCCAGATCCTAATTGGTATGTTGAATTTTATGTTCCTTTTGATGGCATAGAATGCCCTTCTTGCCTTGTCTCTCAGATCATTCACAGCTTTGTGGAAGTTACCTGTGGCGCTGATGTTTAGGCCAAGGTATGTATAGTTTTTTGTGTGCTCTAGGGCAACAGTGTCTAGATGTAATGTGTATTTGTGGTCCTGGCGACTGGACCTTTTTTGGAACACCATTATTTTGGTCTTACTGAGATTTACTGTCAGGGCCCAGGTCTGACAGAATCTGTGCAGAAGATCTAGGTACTGCTGTAGGCCCTCCTTGGTTGGTGACAGAAGCACCAGATCATCAGCAAACAGTAGACATTTGACTTCGGATTCTAGCAGAGTGAGGCCGGGTGCTGCAGACTTTTCTAGTGCCCGCGCTAATTCGTTGATATATATGTTGAAGAGGGTGGGGCTTAAGTTGCATCCCTGTCTCACCCCACGAACCTGTGTGAAGAAATGTGTGTGTATTTTGCCAATTTTAACCGGACACTTGTTGTTTGTGTACATGGATTTTATAATGTCGTATGTTTTACCCCCAACACCACTTTCCATCAATTTGTATAGCAGACCCTCATGCCAAATTGTGTCAAAGGCTTTTTTGAAATCAACAAAGCATGAGAAGACTTTGCTTTTGTTTTGGTTTGTTTGGTTGTCAATTAGGGTGTGCAGGGTGAATACATGGTCTGTTGTACGGTAATTTGGTAAAAAGCCAATTTGACGTTTGCTCAGTACATTGTTTTCATGTACGAGTCTGCTGTTAATGATAATGCAGAGGATCTCTCTCTCTCTCTCTCTCTCTCTCACACACACACACTCTGTCTCTCTCTCTCTCTCTCTCTCTCTCTCTCTCTCTCTCTCTCTCTCTCTCTCTCTCTCTCTCTCTCTCTCTCTCTCTCTCTCTCTCTCTCTCTCTCTCTCTCTCTCTCTCTCTCTCTCTCTCTCTCTCTCTCTCTCTCTCTCTCTCTCTCTCTCTCTCTCTCTCTCTCTCTCTCTCTCTCTCTCTCTCTCTCTCTCTCTCTCAAATAGAATAGGGTTCCATTCAGGAAGCAATGGCCCTGGAGCAGAAGGCAGACGTTTTACGTGCCCCCAACCGATTGTGTGTTGCCGCTACCGTCACTTATGACCGAAAATAACTTCTAGACTTCAGGACTGCGATTACTCACCACGGACTAGCAGAATCCTTTTTCTTCTTTCACAACTCTGACTAGCACGAGGCAGAGGGTATACGGCTCCCTCGGGAACTGGCCCCCGACCCCAGTGATCTGCGTAAAGAGGAGGTGGAGATAGAGAGGCCGGAGAGTGGGCTGCCTTCTGAGAGGTCGGAGGTGTTTGAATAAACCCCCACTTCCCTCAATTCTGCTAGCAATCATGCAATCTTTGGACAATAAAATGAATGAGCTACTGGGAAGATTAAACTACCAATGGGACATTAAAAACTGTAACAGCTTATGCTTCACAAAGTTGTGGCTGAATGACGTTAATATCAACATACAGCAGGCTGGTTATACGATGTACCGGCAGGATAGAACAGCGGAGTCTGGCTGTCTATGTATTTTCGTAAACAACAGCTGGTGCACAATATCTAAGGAAGTCTCGAGCTATTGCTCACCTGAGTTAGAGTATCTCATGATAAGCTGCAGACCACACTACATACTGAGAGAGTTTTTATCGATATACTTTGTAGCTGTTTACATACCACCACAGTCAGAGGCTGGCACTAAGATAGCATTGAATGAGCTGTATTCTGCCATAAGCAAAGAAGAAATCTCTCGCCCAGAGGCGGCACTTCTAGTGGTCGGGGACTTTAATGCAGGGAAACTTAAATCAGTTTTACCAAATTTCTATCAGTATGTTAAATGTGCAACCACTATTTGGCAAATCTGACCATAATTCCATCCTCCTGATTCCTGCTTACAAGCAAAAATGAAATCAGGAAGCACAAGTGACTAGATCCATAAAAAAAGTGGTCATATGATGCAGATGCTAAGCTACAGGACTGTTTTGCTAGCACAGACTGGAATATGTTCTGGGATTCCTCCAATGACATTGAGGAGTACACCACATCTGTCACTGGCTTCATCGATAAGTGCATTGATGACGTCATCCCCACACTGACCGTACGTACATACCCCAACCAGAAGCCATGGATTATAGGCAGCATCCGTACTGAGCCAAAGGCTAGAGCTGCTGCTTTCAAGAATCGGGACTCTAACCCGGAAACTTATAAGATATCCCGCTATGCCCTCCAACAAACCATCAAACAGGCAAAGCATCAATACAGGACAAAGATCGAGTCGTACTACACCGGCCGTCGGATGTGGCAGGGTCTGCAAACCATTACAGACTACAAAGGGAAGCATAGCCAAGAGCTGCCCAGTGACACGAGCATACCGGACAAGCTAAACTACGTCTATGCTCGCTTCGAGGCAAATAACACAGAAACATGCATGAGAGCACCAGCTGTACCAGAAGACTGTGTGATCACACTCTCCGCAGCCGATGTGAGTAAGGCCTTTAGACAGGTCAACATTCACAAGGCCCAGACAGATTACCAGGATATGTTCTGCGAGCTTGCGCTGACCAACTAGCAAGTATCTTCACTGACATTATCAACCTCTCTCTGTCCAAGTCTGTAATACCAACATGTTTTAAGCAGACCACCATAGTGCCTGTGCCCAAGAACACTAAGGTAACCTGCCTAAATGACTACTGACCCGTAGCACTCAAGTCTGTAGCCATTAAGTGCTTTGAAAGGCTGGTCATAGCTCACATTAACACCATCCCAGAAACCCTAGACCCACTCCAATTTGCATACTGCTCCAGCAGATCCACAGATGATGCAGTCTCTGTTGCACTCCACACTTCCCTTTTCCACCTGGACAAAAGGAACACCTATGTGAGAATGCTATTCATTGACTACAGCTCAGTGTTCAACATCATAGTGCCCTCAAAGCTCATCAATAACCTAAAGACCCTGGGACTAAACACCTCCCTCTGGAACTGGATCCTGGATTTCCTGACGGGCCGCCCCCAGCTGGTAAGGGTAGGTAACAACACATCCGCCACGCTGATCTTCAACATTGGGGCACCTCAGGGTGGGTGCTCAGCCCCTCCTGTACTCCCTGTTCTCTCATGACTGCACGGACAGGCATGACTCCAACACTATCCTTAAATTTGCAGATGACACAACAGTGGTAGGCCTGATCACCGACAACAACGAGACAGCCTATAGGGAGGAGGTCAGAGACCTGACCATGTGGTGCCAGGACAACAACCTCTCCCTCAACGTGATCAAGACAAATGAGATGATTGTGGACTATAGGAAAAAGAACGACCGAGCATGCCCCTATTCTCATCGACATGGCTGCAGTGGAGCAAGTTGAGAGCTTCAAGTTCCTTGGTGTCCACATCACCAACAAACTAATATGTTTCAAACACACCAAGACAGTTGTGAAGCGGGCATGGCAAAAACTTATTCCCCCTCAGGAGACTGAAAAGATTTGGAATGGGTCCTCAGAAGGTTCTACAGCTGCACCATCAAGAGCATCCTAACGGGTTGCATCACAACCTGGTATGGCAACTGCTCCGACTGCAAGGCACTACAGAGGGTAGTGTGAAAGGCCCAGTACATTACTGGGGCCAAGCTTCCTGCCATCCAGGACCTATATACTTGGCGGTGTCAGAGGAAGGCCCTAAAAATGGTCAAAGACTCCAGCCACCCTAGTCATAGACTGTTCTCTCTGCTACCACACAGCAAGCGATACTGGAGCGCCAAGTCTAGGTCAAAGAGGCTTCTAAACAGCTTCTACCCCCAAGCCATAAGACTCCTGAACCTCTAGTCAAATGGCTACCCAGACTATTTGCATCCTTCCCCCTCCCCTCTCCACACCACTGCCGCTCTCTGTTGTCATCTATGCATGGTCACTTTAATTAACTCTGCCTACATATACATACGACCTCAACTAACCGGTGCCTCCGCACATTGACTCTGTACCGGCACCCCCCCTCTATATATTGTTATATTTTACTGCTGCTCTTTAATTACTTGTTACTTTTATATCTTATTCTTATCCATATTTTTTTAAACTGCACTGTTGGTTAGAGGCTCGTAAGTAAGCGTTTTATTGTAAGGTCTACCTACACCAAATTTGATTTGATTTGATATAGGTTATCGTGACTCAACCATTTACTGAATGTGCCCTGCTTCACCTGTTGGAAATCTCAAATGAAAGCTATCTGCTCCATTTAAAAAAAGACTGGTGAGTTTTGCACCCCAGATTCAGCCTTGCACATTCTTCTTTTTTTTTCTTTTTTTTTACATTTTACATTTAGCAGACGCTCTTATCCAGAGTGACCTACAGGAGCAATTAGCGTTAAGTGCCTTGCACAAGAGCACATCAACAGATTTTTTTACCTAGTCGGCTCGGAGATTCAAACCACAGACTTTTCGGTTACTGGCTCAACGCTCATGACTGCTAGGTTTCTTTTAATTTTGATAAGAGATCAAAATGTAATGAATTGAAGGTTATTTGTTGATGTGAGGTTGTGTCATTACATTTGGGTTGGGGTGGTGAGACATTTTTGCATCAAAAAAGTTTGAATACCACTGCTCTACAGCCTGGTCCCAGATCTGTTTGTGCATTTGCCTAATCTATTGTTGTCATTGTCAAGCTAAACATGATATGACACAGTCACAGTGGGGTTCAAATCAACACAGTCGGCCCAGCCACTGAATGGCATTGTTTTAGACCTGTATGTTTCTCTGAACCTGTTACAACTACCATTAATCCATAACACTACGCCCGCCACCCATCTCTACTCATCTATAATTCAACCCCGAGTGTATGCACCATTCCTTGACACAGCTCAATGAATTAGTCTTTTTGTTCATTAAAGGCCTTGCTTTTGGAAGACCATCATGTTTTCTTTTGCTTGAATTACTTTGCGTTTTGGCAGCTTTTTCTCTTCTGCAGAATGTATTAAAGGCATTGAAGGTGAGGCAGCTCCTGCTTAGCTTCCAATTAGACTGAGATGTGTTCATTAATTAAGATAGAGGAGAGAAATATAAACAACCATGTTTTTGGAACGCAAGGAAGTTTGTCTCAGTAAAAGACTCAGATATTTATACTTTCTCACATCTTTTTTGTATTTTTATCATTTTAATGAGCTTGACACGACGATCATCAATATCTTAATTGGAGGATCCTGTAACTAATTTAGCATTCTGTGCTTTCACAGTTGTGCGCGAAAACACAATGCATCATAGAGTTTGATAGCACCGAGGGTTTAAACAATATACTGTACATGGGGAGCATTGTAGAACAAAATGGATTTCGTTGTCACCTTCATAAACCTGGCCAATATATACGTTTTAGAAAATAAAGAATATATATATGTATATATTACCAGTCGAAGGTTTGGACACACCTACTGCACTCATTCAAGGGTTTTTCTTTATTTTCTAAAACGTTTTCTACATTGTAGAATGATAGTAAAGACATCACAACTATGAAATATCACATATGGAATCATGTAGTAACCAAAAAAGTGTTAAATCAATATATATTTATAGATTTTAGAGTCTTCAAAGTAGCCACCCTTTGCCTTGATGACAGCTTTGCACATTCTTGGCATTCTCTCAACCAGCTCCATGATGTAGTTATGGAATGCTTTTCCAACTGTCTTGAAGGAGCTCCCACATATGCTGAGCACTTGTTGGCTGCTTTTCCTTCACTCTGTGGTCCAACTCATCCCAAACCATCACAATTGGGTTGAGGTCAGGTAATTGTGGAGGCCAGGTCATCTGATGCAGCACCCCATCTCTCTCCTTCATGGTCAAATAGCACTTACACAGCTTGGAGGTGTGTTTTGGGTCAATGTCCTGTTGAAAAACAAATGATAGGCCCACTAAGCGCAAACCAGATGGGATGGCGTATTGCTGCAGAATGCTGTGGTAGCCATGCCGGTTAAGTGTGCCTTGAATTCAAAATAAATCACAGACAGTGTCACCAGCAAAGCAGCCCCACACCATCACACCTCCTCTTCCATGCTTCACGGTGGGAACCACACATGATCATCGGTTCACCTAGTCTGCGACTCACAAAGACATGGTGGTTGGAACCAAAATCTAAAAGTTGGACTCATAAGACCATAGGATAGATTTCCACCGGTCTAATCTCCATTGCTTGTGTTTCTTGGCCCAAGCAAGTGTCTTCTTCTTATTAGTGTCCTTTAGTAGTGGTTTGAAGATCTGATTCACGCAGTCTGCTCTGAACAGTTGATGTTGAGATGTGTCTGTTACTCGAACTCTGTGAATCATTTATTTGGGCTGCAATCTGAGGTGCAGTTAATATGCCGATTTCTGAGGCTGGTAACTCTAATGAACTTATCCTCTGCAGCAGAGGGAACTCTCCGTTTTCCTAGCTGTTGCAGTCCTCATGAGAGCCAGTTTCATCATAGTGCTTGATGGTTTTTGCGACTGACCTTCATGTCTTGAAGTAAGTATGGACTGTCATTTCTCTTTGCTTATTTGAGCTGTTCTTGACATAATATCGACTTGTACCCCTATGGACCTATGCCAACCCAATTTGGTCACAACACAACTGATTGGCTCAAATGCATTAAGAAGGAAGAAAAATCCACAAATAAAATTTTAACAAGGCACACCTTTTAATTGAAATGCATTCCAACCTCATGAAGCGGGTTGAGAGAATGCCAAGAGTGTGCAAAGCTGTCATCAAGGCAAAGGGTGGTTACTTTGAAGAATCTCAAATATAAAATATATTTTGATTTGGTTAACACTTTTTTGGTTACTACATGATTCCATGTGTGTTATTTCATAGTTTCGATGTCTTCACTATTATTATATAATGTAGAAAATAGTCCAAATAAAGAAAACCCTGAAATAAGTAGGTGTGTCCAAACCTTTGACTGGTACTGCATATGTATATACACCAATTATTATTACAAGTCTCAGATTGGACTGCAAGTCTTCTCTTTCGAAGTATCATGTTTGAGGTAGATTGTGGTTTGAGTTATGGTTGTAAACTGCTTATGTTTATGGTAATATTATAGTGCTACAATATTTTCTTCCAGATTCACTATCAGGAGGCAGCTCATGCTAATATTTAATAAGAAGGGATTCAGAAGTGTCGCCTCCCTTCACTCAGTAAGGTGATGTTGCCAGACCATGGCTTCTCCACCCAGCATGCTGTCTCCTGTGTGTTTTATCTCTCCCCTGGCGGGGCTTGCTGTCAAACTCAGCGTATGTGGAGCTCCACCGCCTTACCTTTCTATCCTACCCGTTAATTGTATCATAAGTGAAATTAAAATCAAAGCACTGAAACTGCTCAGGTAGCTCTTTCTATGGGTGTGTAGGAACTGCTTCACAGAGCTGAGGTTTTATTTATTTGTACAGGTGTTAAATGTTGACGAACTTCCTGGACCCTCACAAGAAAACCTCTGTGTTTCTGCCTCGTGTAATAAACTAAGCTTAGGCTACTGCCCATGTTTTGACAAGCTTACCAACTCCCAATGGGGATGGGATGGAATGGGAGAAGGTTTAAATAAGCCACAATTAAATTAACCCAAAGGAAAAGCCAGTTAGAAATAGAGTCTAATCAATATTTGACTGGATACCCCGAACCAAATCAGCTAATGTTAAGGTTGTGACGAGAGACTAGACAGGACACAATGTAGATAGTACCCTGAATTAATGACAACATACTGCATTTATTTAACAGTTGGACCATCTCTTCATATGTATAGTTCGGTTACAACGTATCAGATGCCTTACTACAAGCCTATTGACACTGTAAATTAATCTGTGGAGTTTACTGACTTGTATTGTTGTGTGGATGACAGGTGCTCTGTGCATCATCAATAGCCAAGGTTGAGTGGGAGAGAACACAAACGGTTATGTAAAGTAGTGCATTGAAAGAAATCACTGGAATGTGGATATTTGATGGCAAACTTGAGGCCCTGTTCATCATTAATAGCCAAGGTTAACACAAATAGTTATAAGCAAGAGAATTGCCTGGTCGATCATCATGCAAATAACAAGATCTAGCTTTTGCTTTTTCATCCCTAAACAGACAGGGGAGCCAAGTCGAAGCCTCCTCGCTCCAGCGAGGCGAGGTGAGGGAGACAGAGAGGTAGATCAAAGCATCAACCACCAATAGCTTGCCGTTTGAAGCGCAAAGACGAAACGGATGCAATTAAAACGTAGCTCAAGTTTTGGCTTTTATACTTGTTTACGCACTAATTTCTGCAAAGGATGTGTTCTTTCTGTTTTTTACTCTCTTTCTCGCTCTCTCTCTTTCCTTTTCGATGAGGGAAATGTGCCTCAGATTGGGTAGTCATGCGTTGAGAGATGTGGCATCGTTCACTGAGGAGGATGTAAAGAAAGATGAAAGAAGCAGACAGACACATCTGGTCAACTGCAAAGTTTCATCTCCCTACGGAGTAGGCTGGTCTACGAAGTGTCCATACAGTACATTCTGGGTTTTAATTAGATAGATAGTGAAAGGTTCATTTGCCGCCCGACAACCAAATTGTTGAAAAATTGTTTGATCCCTGATTGGCTTTCAGGTACAAATACAACTCCCATGCCAATCAGATACCAAATTAAAAGAAGTGCCTGTCTGTAATTTGACTGCATGGGGTTTTAAAACAATCCTTCTGGAGGAGTGAGGATTCTCATTTAAAAGCATGAGTCATCATTGTTGCATTTGTGGAATATAAATCACGGACTGTCTCACCTGATGTGCATTCTTTAAAAAAATCACCTGACGCTATAACTTTCCCACCTACAAGGGTCAGGTTAAACTTCATCAAGTTGTGCATTTTCTCATGGTGTCTTGTACAAGGTAAATCGCAATATGACTAATATGATTCCATCAACTTACCTCCGAATTCACTTTCTGCTGGGAAGTGCCATTTCACAGGGTGACATTGGACTGTTCATTCAATGTAACGACCTTGTCTCGCAGTGACACAGTCACATCTGAGGTCACTCTATCAGAGACAAACCGTTTGATCATTTAGCCAGACAAGCCTTCAGGGGACAGGTTGGGATGGTGGTAACCATCGTTTTCTCCTTTCCATGAGACATAGACAGATAGATGCTGCACACTCTGACGCATGGTGTGTCTGTGCCCGACTGTCATGTATGAGTGTTGAAGATGTCAAGCCCGTAACTTAGAAACAGAAGCAAATAGCTAATTAACTAGCCTACACATTGTCTCCGTGTACCTGACTGGGTCCTATCAATCAATGTTGTCTGACAAAGATCTTTGTCCTCCTGCTACAGCAGTTTATCACTAATCTGCTGGAACTGGGTCTGGGGCTATTGTATTAGGAGGAAACTGGTGCAAATTGAATGTAGCGGCAGAACAATGTCCTCCACTCTGAGGCGAGATTGCTTCTCAACTGTCCCTCATTAGTGGACAGGCAGGCAATAGGATTCTGTTAAGACTTCTGGACTCAATGGAAACGAGTGGGGAGACATTGATCGACTGCTACCAACACATTATGGGTCGACAGTTAAAGGTTTAGCTTTCCACTCGTTTTTAGCTTTCTTTAGCTTTCTACATCTATCTCTGAAATAATCAGATCATTATTTATTTTTGAATCTATAACATTCAATAAAAAATAAATGATAAGTCACCTCTCAATATTCAGGTAGTACACAAGTAAATTGAATGCCAGAGCGTTTTAGAGGTAGCCGCCCCTTTTGTGACCAAAAAACAGCATTACAACACAACGCTACGCTCCGTATCTTCGGTCTCGGTAGTGTGTGAATTTAACTTAAGACAATCATCAATGGACAGTCATCAAGTTGTCCAACTTGGTACTATAGGTAGCTAACAACTGAGAGAAACTAGTGTAGAAACTACACCAACACATATTATGGCTTGACACTTATCACTGACTCGACTGGGTCTGCAAGTTGCACTGCTTGACTAGAGTAGAAATGAGAAGCTACACACAGAAAGCAACACATTACTGATCGTCAGTTTTCACTGGGTCTGCAAGTAGGAGTCCGTAGTTAACAAAATCAAAAACTAGTGTAGACTCTACTGGTGTGTACTGTTAAGTGTGTTTACACATCTGTATATTCAAGAGGAACCATGAAGGAGACACGTCATCAACAAGTTATGGCTTTGAGGAACATTTCTGTTCAAAAAGATCAAATGCCAAGTTGTTTAAGAATCATTTTATTTCAGTTTGATCTGATGATCCGAAGATTAAAAAGGCATTTTACATCAAAGCAACGTGAGTAATGTTTTTAGATCTTGGAATAAGTCATTTATAACATTTATATTTGATGTAGGGATTCATAAACCCCTGTAAATGATTGAAGAGCTACTCTCAAGACTCATTTAAGGGCCATGACATGGTAACTTAGATTGCACGCATTGTTCCGTTGTCAATGTTGGTCGGTAGTAGGCCCATGTCAAGTCAGCACTTGGAATACAAATGAAAGGAAATAGGAGAAGGCACAGCAGGAACCTTCTTTGAATGACGATGATGCTTGGCAAGGACTGAGGATTTTGGAAAGGCTTTGTTCACCTTTCACACCTCTTCTCTCGAGGCATGATTTTTAGGACAAAGTTGAGGAAGTTCTCGGGGAAGGAAAGTGGAGCAGGTAGACTGACAAAGGCCCTGTCACTTTCTTTATATAGTACAGAAGCTTTCCAGAATATAGCTCAGGTTGCCAACTGTGTGGTGCCAGCTGTGCTGCTCTCTCTGTCCTTGGGAGAGTAAGATGGAGGGAGAGAGAGATGCAGGGTATCTTTTCCATAGACGCAGGCAGACTTTTGGGATGCTTGGTCCAGACTACAGTATTAGTAGGCTATCTATAGGTGCTTCTGAAATCACACGCCAGGAAGAATGAAACTGAATAGTACTACGTGAATAGATACAGTTCTCAAAATACAACCAATGTCCTTGGAATACTATCTGGTAACTGAGTAAGGGTCACCTCTATTTCTTGTTCTCTCCCTAGTATCGCTGAATGACACCAATGTGTTTGTAATGTTTCGCTCTAAATGTTTGCCCATTTCAATCAAGTCGAATGATTTGTCAGTAATAAAAACAAATAGTAGTCGACTGATGTCTTGAGAGACTTGTGAGATACACAGCAGATACACAGCAGATACACAGCAGATACACATCAGATACACAGCAGATACACATCAGATACACAGCAGATACACATCAGACACACAGGCGACGGACCAACACATTTTTCACAAAAAGGTGATTCCATATCGACTGAGGTAATCTGTATTTTGTTAGAACCACTGGTAGAAAAAAGCCCAGGGTTAGTGGGACTCAAGCATGCGCTTAAACAGTGAACTATTACCCACAAAAACATCTTTCAAATTTACCTCTGCATATGAATCAAGTTGACTAACAGTCACCTAACTCTGAGGTGTTCATATACTACTACCACTTTCTCAGAGGGACAGACTCGCTCAGTTTAGTTCAATGCTGATTGGCTATTATGGTATATTTATTTTATCAAGGGAGGCCAAATGCTTGCTTGCTTCCCTTGCATTCAATGCTTCGGCCAGCAACAATGTCATATTCTTTCTGACCAGACAGCCTCAGATAGATACGCTACACATACTGAGACAGGGGGGGGGGCTGTGTCGTTTGCTCGGATGCTTTAACCGGTGAGATACATTCAGCCTCTTGCGAATTAAAGGAAAATTATTTTGTAGGTGTTTTCTTTTTTTCTTGGTCAATTTCTTGGGGAAGCCTGGCTTCCCGTAGCATCCATGAATACTCGGCACTGCACATACTGCTGCTACTTTCTCAAAGAGGAACAAGTTCACTATAACTCAGGGCAGAGATAATGAGAGAGGAGATCCCATACTCCACTGAAGTCTCAGAGGCCACGTGATAAAGATGCACCTGTATTATCTACATGTTAAAATCCCTTGCCTAGTTAGCATGTTAAATGATGGATCGTCTTCCTATTTCCCCATTGATACCTGGAAATCCTAGTGCCCAGGAGTCTGATGATAGATTCCTCTGGCCTTATCTCGCACCACTAATTATTCCTGTATCATAAAGTCTGGGCTCGGCTGGGCAGGTCTGCGGGTACTAGGCTCCTACTTGTAATGCTGAGTAAGATAGCTTGATTATGCATGTCATTGGTCGTTCGTTATCAGTCTGGATTCTTATCTCTTTGTTTTATGCAAGCCGCCTTGTTGTGATGCACAAATAAGGGTGTTAGAAAGGGAGGGACAAAGTTTACATCAGAGGGGGAAGAATTAGCTAGCTCAATTAAGCTTAAGCCTCAGACTGGAACCCCTAATAAGTCTCTGTTGGCAGATATAATCATTTTAAACAGTTACATATATGTGGAATATATTTAAGGGATTACATTGAATAAAGGAATAAAATAGATGGCTCTATTTTAACAAATCAAACTCAACGGTAAATCCTAGCAAAGTTGGTAATGCCATAAGTCAAGGGATGTGTCAAAAATATTGTTGCTATTTCCACAATGGGAATTATAGGCACACCAGCTGGCGTTGCCATAAAGAGGCAGGCTTTCTATGAATTAATTAGTTGGAGGTGTGATGAGGACTTGACCACTCACAGGCCAATAAAAACCTGTGCCGAAGCTAATTATGCAGTTGCTTAAATTTGTGTATTTAGGTCATGGATGTTTATACTTAAATAGTAGCCTACACAGTCCCTCTGTAATATGTCTAGTTATAACAAACATGTAGCCTATCCTGTTGTTTACATGAAAAAAGTAATTGGCTTTAACATGGAATTAGCCCATTGCATTCGCATTTCGAGTAGCATTGCATGTCCGAGCCATGGATATTTTCTATCAAACATTATAAAAGGATTAGTCTACCTCGCTGTTGATTTGGTTGCCTTGGCGCCGACAGAGATGGCCGCCTCGCTTCGTGTTCCTAGGAAACTATGCAGTTTTTTGTTTTTTTACGTGTTATTTCTTACATTAGTACCCCAGGTCATCTTAGGTTTCATTACATACAGTCGAGAAGAACTACTGAATATAAGATCAGCGTCAACTCCCCATCAGTACAACCAAGAATATGATTTTCGTGAAGCGGATCCTGTGTTCTGCCTTTCAACCAGGACAACGGAATGGATCCCAGCCGGCGACCCAAAAAAACGAATCCATAAAAGAGGGAAACGAGGCGGTCTTCTGGTCAGACTCCGGAGACGGGCACATTGTGCACCACTCCCTAGCATTCTTCTCGCCAATGTCCAGTCTCTTGACAACAAGGTTGATGAAATCCGAGCAAGGGTAGCATTCCAGAGGGACATCAGAGACTGTAACGTTCTTTGCTTCACGGAAACATGGCTCACTGGAGAGACGCTATCAGAGGCGGTGCAGCCAGCGGGTTTCTCCACGCATCGCGCCGACAGAAACAAACATCTTTCTGGTAAGAAGAGGGGCGGGGGCGTATGCCTTATGGCTAACGAGACGTGGTGTGATCACAGAAACATACAGGAACTCAAAACCTTCTGTTCACCTGATTTAGAATTCCTCACAATCAAATGTCGACCGCATTATCTACCAAGAGAATTCTCTTCGATTATGATCACAGCCGTATATATTCCCCCCCAAGCAGACACATCGATGGCTCTGAACGAACTTTATTTGACTCTTTGCAAACTGGAATCCATACATCCTGAGGCTGCATTCATTGTAGCTGGGGATTTTAACAAGGCTAATCTGAAAACAAGACTCCCTAAATTGTATCAACATATCGATTGCGCAACCAGGGCTGGAAAAACCTTGGATCATTGTTATTCTAACTTCCGCAACGCATATAAGGCCCTGCCCCGCCCTCCTTTCGGAAAAGCTGACCACGACTCCATTTTGCTGATCCCTGCCTACAGACAGAAACTAAAACAAGAAGCTCCCACGCTGAGGTCTGTCCAACGCTGGTCCGACCAAGCTGATTCTACACTCCAAGACTGCTTCCATCACGTGGACTGGGATATGTTTCGTATTGCGTCAGACAACAACATTGACAAATACCCTGATTTGGTGTGCGAGTTCATTAGAACGTGCGTTGAAGATGTCGTTCCCATAACAACGATTAAAACATTCCCTAACCAGAAACCGTGGATTGATGGCAGCATTCGCGTGAAACTGAAAGCGCAAACCACTGCTTTTAATCAGGGCAAGGTGACTGGTAACATGACCGAATACAAACAGTGCAGCTATTCCCTCCGCAAGGCTATCAAACAAGCTAAGCGTCAGTATAGAGACAAAGTAGAATCTCAATTCAACGGCTCAGATACAAGAGGTATGTGGCAGGGTCTACAGTCAATCACGGACTACAAGGAGAAAACCAGCCCAGTCACGGACCAGGATGTCTTGCTCCCAGGCAGACTAAATAAAATTTTTGCCCGCTTTGAGGACAATACAGTGCCACTGACACGGCCTGCAACGAAAACATGCGGACTCTCCTTCACTGCAGCCGAGGTGAGTAAAACATTTAAACGTGTTAACCCTCGCAAGGCTGCAGGTCCAGACGGCATCCCCAGCCGCGCCCTCAGAGCATGCGCAGACCAGCTGGCCGGTGTGTTTACGGACATATTCAATCAATCCCTATACCAGTCTGCTGTTCCCACATGCTTCAAGAGGGCCACCATTGTTCCTGTTCCCAAGAAAGCTAAGGTAACTGAGCTAAACGACTACCGCCCCGTAGCACTCACTTCCGTCATCATGAAGTGCTTTGAGAGACTAGTCAAGGACCATATCACCTCCACCCTACCTGACACCCTAGACCCACTCCAATTTGCTTACCACCCAAATAGGTCCACAGACGATGCAATCTCAACCACACTGCACACTGCCCTAACCCATCTGGACAAGAGGAATACCTATGTGAGAATGCTGTTCATCGACTACAGCTCGGCATTCAACACCAAAGTACCCTCCAAGCTCGTCATCAAGCTCGAGACCCTGGGTCTCGACCCCGCCCTGTGCAACTGGGTACTGGACTTCCTGACGGGCCGCCCCCAGGTGGTGAGGGTAGGCAACAACATCTCCACCCCGCTGATCCTCAACACTGGGGCACCACAAGGGTGCGTTCTGAGCCCTCTCCTGTACTCCCTGTTCACCCACGACTGCGTGGCCACGCACGCCTCCAACTCAATCATCAAGTTTGCGGATGACACAACAGCGGTAGGCTTGATTACCAACAACGACGAGACGGCCTACAGGGAGGAGGTGAGGGCCCTCGGAGTGTGGTGTCAGGAAAATAATCTCACACTCAACGTCAACAAAACTAAGGAGATTATTGTGGACTTCAGGAAACAGCAGAGGGAACACCCCCCTATCCACATCGATGGAACAGTAGTGGAGAGGGTAGTAAGTTTTAAGTTCCTCGGCATACACATCACAGACAAACTGAATTGGTCCACTCACACAGACAGCATCGTGAAGAAGGCGCAGCAGCGCCTCTTCAACCTCAGGAGGCTGAAGAAATTCGGCTTGTCACCAAAAGCACTCACAAACTTCTACAGATGCACAATCGAGAGCATCCTGGCGGGCTGTATCACCGCCTGGTACGGCAACTGCTCCGCCCACAACCGTAAGGCTCTCCAGAGGGTAGTGAGGTCTGCACAACGCATCACCGGGGGCAAACTACCTGCCCTCCAGGACACCTACACCACCCGATGTTACAGGAAGGCCATAAAGATCATCAAGGACAACAACCACCCGAGCCACTGCCTGTTCACCCCGCTATCATCCAGAAGGCGAGGTCAGTACAGGTGCATCAAAGCTGGGACCGAGAGACTGAAAAACAGCTTCTATCTCAAGGCCATCAGTCTGTTAAACAGCCACCACTAACATTGAGTGGCTGCTGCCAACACACTGACTCAACTCCAGCCACTTTAATAATGGGAATTGATGGGAAATTATGTAAAATATATCACTAGCCACTTTAAACAATGCTACCTAATATAATGTTTACATACCCTACATTATTCATCTCATATGTATACGTATGTACTGTACTCTATATCATCTACTGCATCCTTGTGTAAAACATGTATCACTGGCCACTTTAACTGTGCCACTTTGTTTACATGCTCATCTCATGTGTGTATGCTGTACTCGATACCATCTACTGTATCTCTGCCTATGCTGCTCTGTACCATCACTCATCCATATATCTTTATGTACATATTCTTTATCACCTTACACTGTGTATAAGACAGTAGTTTTGGAATTGTTAGTTAGATTACTTGTTGGTTATTACTGCATTGTCGGAACTAGAAACACAAGCATTTCGCTACACTCCCATTAACATCTGCTAACCATGTGTATGTGACAAATAACATTTTATTTGATTTATGATTTGATTTGATTTGATAAGACCATGTAGTGACTTTGCCACGTGAAGAATTGTTGAAGTAAACAAACAAAACAGCGGATTCCACACTGGATAGCGATCGGAATTCCTGCGATTTGATCTTTAGGTCCAAAAGAAGAATGTGGAAGATGCATTTTTGAACAAAATGAGAAACAAAAAACAATAATCAGTCTTTTTAACAACTTTTTAACAACAATGTTTCTAATCAGGCTTCCTACAGTCACTGACATTTTTCATTCAATGATTATTTATTTCCCAATACTAGATTAACAGTATTATCTGAAACTAAAAGATTGCCAGAGAAGTAAATGTGTGTTGTTGAAAATAACAAAACATATATACAGAAAATGGTAATATACAGTGAAAAAACAAGTCATTTTCAAATTATATTAAGAATTTTTTATTATTATTGGTGGTATTATGCATGAAATAATTTGTTTAATGCAGGGAGACAGTCTGTCCTTCAGCTTTGACTGACATCTGAGGTAATTTGATGACATGTTTCCCTTGGAGGCCAGTGTGTCAATGTCAGAGTTCTGATTCTTATAGCTTAAGGCACTGATATTACAACAAACATACCACTGAACTGAAGTGGTCCTGTGGGACTCAGATGGTAGAAAAAAGTATGGTGCTTAAAATGCCAAGGTTGTGGGTTCAATTCCCACATTTATCACATAGGCCTGCACATACTGACAGTTTAATTTTGTATTCCAAATTGTCAAAGAAATGTAGGCACTTGCTGTAATGTAAGTTGCTTTGGATCAATGCATCTGTAAAGTATGTGGCAGTAAATATGTCCATACAGTATAAGTATTGTGTAATACAAAGAAAACGCTTTTTCTCTTTGTGCAGGGTTTCTCTACCAGACTTTGCTTTACTGTAGTTTTATCTATATTCCCATGCTGTCTCTCACTCTCCTACTTGAGATATTTCTGTCAGAGACTCCATGCTTCTGAGTGTGCGATGAGCATTGTGTTGAACATGGCTGAACAGAGATTTCATGGTGCAGCTGACAATGGCATGGCATGCAGCTCTGGAATGCTCTCAGTCTAGACCTGACTGAAGTCACTCTGACAGAAGGCCCAGGGCTTGATATGCTGCGCAACAAGCGCTGTATACATTATATATATACTGTATAGAGGGTCACACCTGTAATCTCCCAGCCTACCCCAGTGTCAGGAGAACCCCGCTTACTCCGGATATATATATATATATATATATATATATATATATATATATATATATATATATATATATATATAAAGAGAGAGATGGAGGGAGAAAGCGGATATACAGTGCCTTTGGAAAGTACTCAGACCTCTTGACTTTTTCCACATTTCGTTACGTTACAGCCTTGTTCTAAAATGTATTAAAACTTGTTTTCCCTCCTCATCAATCTACACACAATATCCCATCATGACAAAGAAAAAATGGGTTTTAGACATTTTTTCTAATTAATAAATAATCTGGAATATCCCTTTTACATAAGTATTCAGACCCTTTAGTCAGTACTTTGTTGATAGCACCTTTGGCAGCGATTACAGCATTGAGTGTTCTTGGGTATGACGCTACAAGCTTGGCACACCTGTATTTGGTGTCACACCCTGATCTGTTTCACCTGTCTTTGTGCTTGTCTCCACCCCCCACCAGGTGTCTCCCATCTCTGCTCATTATCCCCTGTGTATTTATACCTGTGTTCTCTGTTTATCTGCGGCCAGTTTGTTTTGTTCGTCAAGCCTACCAGTGTTTATCCCCTTGCGCCTGTCTTTTCTATAGTTCCTGTTTTTTAGTTTTCCCAGTTTTGACCATTCTGCCTGCCCTGACCCTGAACCTGCCAGCCTTCCTGTACCTTGCCCCACCACACTGGATTATTGATCTCTGCCTGCCCTGACCCTGAGACTGAATGCCATTCTGTACCTTTTTTGACCCTGATCTGGATTACTGACCTCTGCCAGCCCTTGACCTGTCGTTTTGCCTGCCCCCTGTTCTAGTAATAAACTTTTGTTACTTCTGCATCTGAGTCTTCCCTAAAACATGATAGTACGAACTGGCCATGACCGACACAGCAGACTCAGACCAGCTCCATAATGCTGTCTCCTTGCAAGGAGCCACCATTGGGTGATACACGGAGTTACTGCAATGTCTTATGGAGGGACTCCATACCCTGGCAAAATGCCATGACCAGGCATTCTTCGAGACTTTGCTGGAGCAATTCCGCGGATTCCCCACTGAGCAGCGGGTCACACCTGTAATCTCCCAGCCTACCCCAGTGTCCGGAGAACCCAGCTTACTCCGGAGCGCTATCCTGGAGATTTCAGAACCTGACAGGCTTTTCTCTCCCAGTGCTCACTCATTTTCGAGCTGCAGCCTTCTTCGTTCCCCTTGGATCACTCTAGGATAGCATACATCATGACGCAGATGTCCAGGAGGGCACTCACCTGGGCTACGGCGGTGTGGGAGCAACAGTCCGCCGTCTGCCTCAGTCTAGAGGAGTTTGTGGCGGAAGTTCAGAAGGTGTTTGATTCCCCATTGTCTTGGAGAGAGGCTGCTCGTAAGCTGCTCCAGCTACGTCAAGACTCCTGTACTTTGGTATACTACGCAGTGGATTTTCGCACATTGGCGGCTGAGAGAGCCTGGAACCCGGAAGCATTGTTCGACATGTTCCTTCACAGATTATCGGAGGTGGTCAAAGATGAGCTTGCAGCCCGGGAGCTGCCCATAGACCTTGACTCCCTCAAAGCCTTGACCATCCAGATCGATGGGCGGCATTGAGAACATAGGCGGGAGAGGGAATCTGTGCCCTGTCGCCCTTGCCACAGAAGAAGCCCGGAGACCCGCAAAGTCTTCATGTCCGAGTGAACCCAACGTCACCCGAGTTCTCTTGGGAATCACTAAAGGCTGCCGACTCGCCTCCTTCGGAGTCCAGGCACCTGGGCAGGGCTAGATTGACTTACGCCGACTCCACACCCAGAGATGTCTATATTGTGGAGCTACGGGACATTTCGTAGCTACCTCTCAATTAAAAACCAGGCTCATCAAGAAGGGATGAGTACTCGGTGGGCATTATGGAGAACTTTTCTTCTCCCCTTACTCTCACCCTTTCCATGACATCCTGCTATGGGGGAACCAGTCGAAATCTCTCCGGGTACTCATCGACTTTGGGGCCAATGAGAGTTTCTTGGACGCTAGGCTGGAGCCCGTTCTGCCTCGCCCATTGTCTGAAGTCAGCGCAGCCTGCCCCAGGACATCTTCCTGTGGGCTCGGAGGATGCCCCAGACCGCTCTGCCATTCCTGCGGAGTACCAGGACCTCTGGGAGGTGTTCAGTAAGGCCCGGGCCACTTCGGTTCTGCCTTACCGACCCTATGACTGCAGGATTTATCTTCTCCCAGGCACCACTCCGCCCCATAGACAACTGTACTCTGTCAGGTCCGGAGACCAAGACTATGGAGACTGATATTGAGGACTCCTTAGCTGTAAGGTTCATCCGTTCTTCTGCCTCCCCCGTTGGTGCATGGTTCTTCTTTGTGGATAAGAAGGACAAAACCCTACGCCCGTGCATCAACTACCGGGGCCTCAACGACATCACGATGAAGAACCGCTACCCGCTACCACTCATCTTTTTGGCCTCCAAGCCGCTCCAGGGGGCCACTGTGTTCTCCGAGCTGGACCTACAGAACGCCTACCACCTGGTGCAGCTATGGGAGGGGGACGAGTGGAAGACTGCCTTCAACATGGCCAAAGGTCACTACGAGTATCTGGTCATGCCACTTGGCCTTAGCAATGCCCCAGCTGTGTCCCAGGCTCTGGTTAATGATGTTCTCCCCGACATGTTGAACCGGTTCGTCTTTGACTACCTCGACGACATCCTCGTCTTCTCCCGCACCGCCCAAGAACACGTGCTCCACGTCCGACAGGTTCTCCAACACCTCCTGGAGAACCAGCTTTTTATGAAAGCTGAGAATTATATCACTCTACCATTCGCTTCCTGGGTTACATAATTGCTGCAGGGAGTGTACAGATGGATCCTGGGAAGGTGAGAGCAGTGGTGGATTGGACTCAGCCTATGTCCAGGGTGCAGCGACAACTTTTATCACCGCTTTAACCCAGGTTTACCACACCCTGGCTTCCCTCCTGTCTGCACTCACCTCTCCCAAGGTTCCGTTCACGTGGTCCCCAGCTGCTGACCGGGCGTTCCAGGATCTCAAACACCGTTTCACCACAGCTCCCATCTTGGTTCATCATGACCCGTCCCGTCAGTTCGTAGTGGAGGCCGATGCTTCGGATGTCAAAGGTGGGGCTGTCCTGTCCCAGCATTCTGCCCTGGACCTCAATTTACATCCCTGCGCCTTCTTCTCCCATCACCTCAACGGCATGGAGAGGAACTACGATGGCACTACGAGGCACTGGCTGGAGGGGGCAAAGCATCCGTTCATTGTTTGGACCGACCACAAGAACCTGGAATATCTCCGCACCACCAAGTAAGCTAGGTGGGCCCTGCTCTTCACATGGTTCAACTTCTACCTCTCCTACCTACCAAGATCCAAGAACATCAAGCCGGATGCACTGTCAGACCGCTATAGCCCAGTGGCTACACCCTCAGATCCCGAGACCATCCTTCCCACCTCGTGTCTAATGACGGCACTCAGCTGGGGAATAGGGAAGCAGGTCCGTGAGGGCAGAGCGTTCTCAGCCCGAAACCCAGGGGGCCCAGATAACCGGATGTTTGTTCCTGACACTGTCCGCTCCTCGGTCCTGAACAGGCTTGCCTGCCACCTGGGCTCCCGTTGGACCCTAGCCTTTTTGCAACATCGCTTTTGGAGACCGACCATGGTTGCTGCATGCAGAGTCTGTGTGCAGAACAAGACTCATTGGCAAGCTCCAGCTGGTCTTCTTCAACCACTGCCTGTCCCTCACTGTCCCTGGTCTCACATATCCCTGGACTTTGTCACGGGTCTTCCCCCATCTGATGGCAACACCGCCATCCTGACAGTAGTGGACCTGTTTTTCAAAGCCGCCCACTTCATTCCTCTCCCCAAGCTACCCTCTGCCAAAGAGACCACCCAGGTCATGGTGCAGCCTGTCTTCCAGATCCATGGACTCCCGGTGGACATGGTCTCCGACTGGGGTCCTTAGTTCTCGTCCCAGTTCTGGAAGGCATTCTGCACACTCATTGGGTAGTCGGCCAGCCTGTCCTCCTTGTTCCACCCCTAGTCCAATGGCCATTCGGAGCAAGCCAACCAAGACCTTGGAAACAACTCTTCGCTGCCTCCACCAACCAAACACCTGGAGCCAGCAACTAGTGTTGGTCGAATATGCCCGCAACACCCTCCCTTGCTCTGCCACAGGTCTCTCGCCCTTTGCATGTTCCCTGGGCTATCAGCCCCTGCTCTTCCCAGATGTTTGTCTGCCGCTGTCGTTTTACCTGGAAGAGAGCCCGGTCGGAAATTCTCAAGACCAACTCCAGGTATCAATGACAAGCGGACCGCCACCGGACCCTGGCTACATGGACAGTTTCAAAGTAACAAAAGTTTATTATAAAAATAGTGGGGCAGGCAAACGACAGGTCACGGGCAGGTAAAGGTCAGTAGTCCAGAGCAGAGTCCGAAAGGTACAGAACGGCAGGCAGGCTCAGGCTCAGTGCAGGCAGAGGCCAGTGATTCAGGGTGGTATGGCAAGGTACAGAACGACAGGCAGGCTCAGGGACAGGCCAGGCAGAATGGTCAAACCCGGGAAAGCTAGAAACCAGGAACTAGAGACAGACAGAAGCATAGGGGAAAAAAGCTGGTAGGCTTGACAAAACAAAGCGAACTGGCAATAGACAAACAGAGAACACAGGATAATGGGGAAGATGGGCAACACCTGGAGGGGGTGGAGACAAATACAAAGACAGGTGAAACAGATCAGGGTGTGACAGTAAAGTAACAAAATGTGGAAAAGTCAAGGGATCTGCATGCCTTCCTTAGGTGCTATATAATGTATATACAGTATATTGTCAATACAGTTGTAGTCGGAAGTTTACATACGCCTTAGCCAAAGACATTTAAACTCAGGTTTTCACAATTCCTGATATTTAATCCTAGTAAAAAGTCCCTGTCTGAGGTCAGTTAGGATCACCACTTTATTTTAAGAATGTGAAATGTCATGATTTATTTCAGCTTTTATTTATTTCATCACATTCCCAGTGAGTCAGAAGTTTACATACACTCAATTAGTACTTGGTAGCATTGCCTTTAAATTGTTTAACTTGGGTCAAATGTTTTGGGTAGCCTTCCACAAGCTTCCCACAATAAGTTGGGTGAATTTTGGCCCATTCCTCCTGACAGAGCTGGTGTAACTGAGTCAGGTTTGTAGGCCTCTTTGCTCGCACACGCTTTTTCAGTTCTGCCCACAAATATTTTATAGGATTGAGGTCAGGGCTTTGTGATGGCCTCTCCAATACCTTGACTTTGTTGTCCTTAAGCCATTTTGCAACAACTTCGGAAGTATGCATGGGGTCACTATTCATTTGAAAGACCCATTTGCGACCAAGCTGTAACTTCCTGACTGATGTCTTGAGATGTTTCTTCCATATATCCACATAATTTTCCATCCTCATGATGTCATCTATTGTATGCCATCTAACTGTATATATATATATATATGTACAGAGAGATTGCGAGAGCAAGAGAGAGAGAGGGAAAGAGCAAATGAAAGACAGAGAGATATTAGTGAAACTGCAGGTCCTGCTCAATAATATCACTATCTCAGCCTGTGTGAATATGTAATCCGTTCAGTCAGTGTGAGAGAGAGAGATGGAGAGAGAGAGAGAGAGAGAGAGAGATGGAGAGAGAGATGGAGGGAGGGAGGGAGGGAGGGAGGGAGGGAGGGAGGGAGGGAGGGAGGGAGGGAGGGAGGGAGGGAGGGAGGGAGGGAGGAAAGCGATATATTCAAGGCAGCATAACAGAGTAAAATAAATCCACCCAATTATTCATGGTGGTTTTCTGGTCTCCAGATCCACAAATACAATTCTATGTGGACTCCAAAATAGTGACTAAACGAACACAGACCCATGATACATTGGTGAGATGAGAAATGCAACTTGAGGAATCAATATTTCCAACTGTGCATGCCATGTAGCCGAGATTGATATCTTGCTGCTGTACTGTACATGAAATATGCATGCCTTTTCTGAATCAAAAAGTTCTGTGAAACCCATGCATCGTTCATTCCCAGCGCAACCTAATTTCTAGACTGGAGTTTAGTAGCTAAGAATATACATGCCTTCAGCTAGGCTAAAATCTCAATTTCTAGCAGAGATCAGTATCCTAGGCTAGAAACAAGCAAATATGAAAAGTGTAATGCATATCATTTCATCAAATCACCCTATGTCTTTCAGAACCTTTCAAAGAGGAACATTTCCATTCCCAACTTCTCATGCAACATTTGTTGGGGAATATATGTTGTGATTAAATGTTCAATATATTCCTGGATTTAAAGGGCTGGTTTTAAAAGTATAATCAAAAAATACATTTAAATAGATGCCTGTTCATGTTTTTCCCAGGGGAGCCTATCCAAATATAGACGAAAAGATTGTGCATAACCCTCATGCCATCTGTTTGTGTAACGGAGATAATGATGAGTGCTGTACGGAGTACAAACCCAGTCAGTCCAATTAACAGCTTTGACACAGATTCACTACAACACATTACATAACAGGACTATCCATTCACTGTATACACTCAAGACATTCACTAAATGTATATTATGTGTCTCTCTCTTCTACACACACACACACACACACACACGAGCACACACACACACACACACACACACACACACACACACACACACACACACACACACACACACACTACATGACCAAATGTATGTGGACACCTGATCGTCAAACATCTCGTTCCAAAATCATGGCCATTAATATGGAGTTGGTCCCCGCTTTGCTGCTTTAATAGTATCCACTCTTCTGGATGTTGGAACATTGCTGAGGGGACCTGCTTCCATTCAGCCATGAGCATTAGTGAGGTTGGGCACTGATGTTGGGCGATCAGGCCTGGCTCGCACTCGGCGTTCCAATTCATCATAAAGGTGTTCGATGGGGATGAGGAAAGATCTCTGTAAAGGCCAGTCAAGTTCTTCTACACCGATCTCGACAAACCATTTCTGTATGGACCTCGCTTTGTACACACGGGGGTATTATCATGCTGAAACAGGAAAGGAGCTTCCCCAAACTGTTGCCACAAATTTGGAAGCTATGCATTGGGGCAGGTAGCATTCTTATGGCATCCGCCAAAACCAGATTAGTCCGTCGGACTGCCAGATGGTGAAGCGTGATTCATCACTCCAGAGAACGCATTTCCACTGTTCCAGAGTCCAATGGCGTCGAGCTTTACACCACTCCAGACTATGCTTGACAGTGCACATGGTGGTCTTAGGCTTGTGTGCGGCTCCTTCACCATGGAAACCCATTTCATGAACCTTCTGATGAACAGTTATTGTGCTGAAGTTGCTTCAGAGGCCGTTTGGAACTTGGTAGTGAGTGTTGCGACCTGAGACAGACAATTTTTTTACGTATTATGCACTTCAGCACTCAGCGGTCCTGTTCTGTGAGCTTTTGAGGCCTACCATTTGGTGTCTGAGCCGTTGTTGCTCCTAAACATTTCCTCTTCACAATAACATCCCTTACAGTTGACCGGGGCAGCACTAGCAGGGCAGAAATGTGACAATCTGACTTGTTGGAAAGGTGGCATCCTATGACAGTGCCACGCTGAAAGTCATTGACCTCTTCAGTAAGGCCATTCTACTGCCAATGTTTGGCTATGGAGATTGCATGGCTGTGTGCTCGATTTTATACATTTTATACAATTTGAAGGGGTGTCCACATACGTTGGTATATATTGCATAGTGTATCACTTTACCTGGAGGCTGCATTACATGCTACACTTTCCTTGCAGCCTGTTAGGCTTCCACTGTTGTCAAGTTGTTCTCTTCTAATGAAGATGAATAAACCCTAAAGCACAGCGATAAAGAGTGAGTGAGATTGAGAGCGAGAGAGTGTGACAGAGAGAGTGAGAGATACAGAGAGAGCTTATTGAGACTGCAGCTCCTGCTACAAGATATCACGACACTATCACAGCCATGTGTAAATACGTCCTCCCTACAGTCTCTCACTTTTCCTTTACAAAGAATGTTATGCAGTCCTAACAACAACCATCTAAATTATTGAAAAAAATGACAACTGATTCACTCTCAAGTTGAACTCAACTGCTGGTAGAGTGTCAGCAGATGTACATACACTCTTTAAATAAAAGGAACCGAATAGGTTCTTGAGAGCGATGCCACATGGGAAACTATTTTAGGGCCTCTGAAGAACCATATATGTGATGGTTCTTTGAAGAACCAGACAAAAATTGTAAAAAAAAAAATTTGGGCCATACAGGAAGGGAATTGTATATACCTGCTGTAGGGTTTTAAACCTTATTTGCATATTTCCCAGGGTGCCTTTCAAGTGAATTTTAGAGTTACCAGTACTACCCATGATTGTGTTTGCCAATGACAGAGATATGGTTGCAGCATTTATTTATTTTCCATCCTGTGGCCTTCAGCAAGTGAGATTTCAAGTGAGTGTGTTGTCATTTAATTCTTTAACACAATACATATTTCATAAGGCCTTTTCATGGGGGCCTAATTTTACACTAAGAGCGTGTAGTTTACATGCCACATCAGGCCTGTGGGAAAAAAGGTCTGCTGAGACAAAGCACGTTCCTTTGGTGAATTTGGAGAGGGAGCCTTGCATCTTTTCCCTTGATTTATGACAGGATGTGAGTTGTTAATCCCCACTAGTCCTTCCCCCTCTACTAGTGAAAGGGGGTCTGATTGAAGTTATTCATTGCATACCTGATCTGACCTATTTGGATTCTCGTGGACAGTCATGACAATGGCTACCACAGAATTCTGCAGCCATACGTCATCCCACCTGGTTTGCACTTAGTGGGACTATAATTTGTTTTTCAACAGGACAATGACACAACACACCTCCAGGCTGTGTAAGAGCTATTTGACCAAGAAGGAGAGCGATGGAGTGCTGCATCAGATGACCTCACCCGACCTCAACCAAATTGAGATGGTTTGGGATAAGTTGGACCGCTGAGTGAAGGAAAAGCAGCCAACAAGTACTCAGCATATGTGGGAACTCCTTCAAGACTGTTGAGAGAATGTCAAGAGTGTGCAAAGCTGCCATCGAGGAAAAAGGTGGCTACATATAAAATATATATATTTGTTTAACACTTTTTTGGTTACTACATGATTCCATATGTGTTATTTTATAGTTTTATGTCTTCACTATTATTCTACAATGTAGAAAATAGTATAAATAAAGAATACCCTTGAAAGAGTAGGTGTGTCCAAACGTTTGACTGGTACTGTATATATATATATATGTATATATATATATATACAGTTGAAGTCGGAAGTTTACATACACCTTAGCCAAATACATTTAACTCAGTTTTTCAAAATCTCTGACATTTAATCCTAGTAAAAAGTCCCTGTGTCACGCCCTGACCTTAGAGAGCCTTTTTCTTTCTCTATTTGGTTAGGTCAGGGTGTGATTTGGGTGGGCATTCTAGTTTTCTATTTCTTTGTTGGCCGGGTAGGGTTCCCAATCAGAGGCAGCTGTCTATCATTGTCTCTGATTGGGAATCATACTTACCACCCTAGTTTGTGGGATCTTGTCTTTGTATAGTTGCTGTTTAGCGCTACAGAGCTTTACGTTTGTTTATATTTTGGTGTTATTTTGGTGTTCATTTAATAAAGTACAATCAACACTTTCCAAACTGCGCTTTGGTCTTACTCATTCAACGACGGACGTAACAGAAGATCCCACCACCAAGTGACCAAGCAACGTGCCCAGGAGTGGAGGACATCCTGGACCTGGGAGGTAATGACAGGGGACAAGACCAGCCGGCGGAGGCAGCGAGAGAGGAACGGCGACGAGACCAGGAATCTAGGACAAGACGCAAGCACGAGAGGCAGCACCAAACAAATGACAGTTGTCAGTCCTGAGCTTCCGGCGACAGTTCCCAGTCCGCAACCTCCTGAGACGGTCTAAAGTCCGGAACCTCCGGCGACGGTCCAAGGTCCGGAACCTCCGGCGACAGTCCAAGGTCCGGAACCTCCGGCGACGGTCCGCGGTCCGGAGCCTCCGGCAAAGGTCGGCAGTCTGGTTCCTCCGGCAACGATCTACAGTCCGGAGCCTCCGGCGACGATCCACGGTTCGGTTTCACGGAAGCGGAGCCGCCACCGAGGCTAGATGTCCACCCGGACCCTCCCTCATAGAGTCAGATTTTGCGGCCGGAGTCCACACCTTTGGGGGGGGGGGGGGTTACTGTCACGCCCTGACCTTATAACCTTTTTATTTCTCTATTTGGTAAGATCAAGGTTTGATTTGGATGGGCATTCTAGTTTTGTCTTTCTTTGTTTGCCGGGTAGGGTTCCCAATCAGAGGCAGCTGTCTATTCGAGTGAGAGGGGATTGAGTCAGAGGTCTGCCAGAATGCCATGAGCTTGTGACGCTCGTTCACGTGAGAGCGAGCTCTTTTCCATTGCATTTCTACAGACAAAGGAATTCTTCGGTTGGAACATTAGTGAAGATTTATGTTAAAAACATCTTAAATATTTTTTTGACATGTTTCCTCGGACTGTAACGGAACTTTTTAACTTTTTGTCTGCTCCTAGTGAATGCGCGTCATGAATTTTGATTTGTGAACTGCACGCTCTAACAAAAGGAGCTATTTGGATGTAAATGATGGACATTATCAAACAAAATAAACAGTTATGGTGGAACTGGGATTCCTGAGAGTGCATTCTGATGAAGATCATCACAGGTAGTGAATATTTATAATGTTATTTCGGACTTCTGTTGACTGCACAATATGGCGGATATCTGTTTGGCTGTTTTGGTCTCTGAGCGCCGTACTCAGATTATTGCATGGTTTGCTTTTACCGTAAAGTTTTTTGAAATCTGACACAGCGGTTGCATTAAGGAGAAGTGTATCTAAAGTTCCATGTATAACACTGAATGTTTTTGGAACTACTGAACTTAACGTGCCAATGTATACTGAGATGTTTTTTATATAACTATGAACTTTATCGAACAAAACATACATGTATTGTGTAACATGAAGTCCTATGAGTGTCATCTGATGAAGATCGTCAAAGGTTAGTGATTAATTATCTCTATTTCTGATATTTGTGTCTCCTCTCTTTGGCTGGAAAAATGGCTGTTTTTCTGTGACTTGGCTCTGACTTAACATAATAGTTTGTGGTGCTTTTGCCATAAAGCCTATTTGAAATCAGACACTGTGGTGGGATTACCAAGAAGTGTATCTTTAAAATGGTGTGAAATACTTGTATGAGGGATTTTAATTATGGGATTTCTGTTTTGAATTTGGTTCCCTGAACTTTCACTGGCTGTTGTCATATCAATCCCGTTAGCGGGATCTCAGCCATAAGAAGTTTTAAGCTATGTTGCCACGACTTTGGAAGCATGCTTGGGATCATTGTCCATTAGGAAGACCCATTTGCGACCAAGCTTTAACTTCCTAACTGATGTCTTGAGATGTTGCTTCAATTTATCCACCTAATTTTTTTCCTCATGATGCCATCTATTTTGTAAAGTGCACCAGTCCCTCCTGCAGCAAAGCACCCCCACAACATGATGCTGCCACACCCGTGCTTCATGGTTGGGATGGTGTTCTTCGGCTTGCAAGCCTCCCACTTTCTCCTCCAAAAACATAATGATGGTCATTATGGCCAAACAGTTATATTTTTGTTCCATCAGACCAGAGGACATTTCTCCAAAAAGTACCATCTTTGTCACCATGTGCAGTTGCAAACTGTAGTCTGGCTTCTTTATGGCGGCTTTGGAGCAGGGGCTTCTTCCTTGCTGAGCTGACATTTAGGTTATGTCGATATAGGACTCATTTTACTATGGATATAGATACTTTTGTACTTGTTTCCTCCAGCATCTTCACAAGGTCCTTTGCTGTTGTTCATGGATTGATTTGCACTTTTTACACCAAAGTACGATCATCTCTAGGAGACAGAACGTGTCTCCTTCCTGAGCGCTATGATGGCTACGTGGTCCCATGGTGTTTATACTTGTGTACCATTGTTTGTACAGATGAACGTGGGTCCATCAGGCATTTGGAAATTGCTCCCAAGGATGAACCAGACTGGAGATCTACAGTTTATTTTCTGAGGTCTTAGCTGATTTCTTTTTATTTTCCCATGATGTCAAGCAAAGAGACACTGAGTTTGAAGGTAGGCCTTGAAATACATTCACAGGTACACCTCCAATGGACTCAAATGATGTCAATTAGCCTATCAGAAGCTTCTAAAGCCATGACATAATTTTCTGGAATTTTCCAAGCTGTTTAAAGGCACAGTCAAATTAGTGTATGTAAACTTCTGACCCACTAGAATTGTGATACAGTGAATTATAAGTTAAATAATCTGTCTGTAAACAATTGTTGGATAAATTACTTGTTTCATGCACAAAGTAGATGTCCTAACCGACTTGCCAAAACTATAGTTTGTTAACAAGACATTTTTGGAGTGGTTGAAAAACGAGTTTGAATGACTCCAAGTGTATGTAAACTTCCGACTTCAACAGTAGATGTGATAGGTAAAGTTTAAGTTGGGAGATGGTAACACTTTAAAGAACCGCTCTCATTGTGCCCCAGATCCCAATTAGTTAATTGTTACATTATTAATTTAATCAGGTAACAATTAAACATAGTTAGTTAATTCAGAATAACGTCACGACACCATGCCGGTTAAGTGTGCCTTGACTTCTAAATAAATCACTGATAGTGTGACCAGCAAAGCACCACCACATCATCACACCTCCTCCTCCATGCTTCACGGTGGGAACCACACATGCCGAGATCATCCGTTCACCTACTATGTGTCTTAAAGACACAGTGGTTGGAACCAAAAAGCGCAAATTTGGAGTCATCACACCAAAGGACATATTTCTACCAGTCTAACGTCCATTGCTCGTGTTTCTTGGCCTAAGTAAGTCTCTTCTTCTTATTGATGTCCTTTAGTAGTGGTTTCACTACGGACTTGGTCTTTTACCAATCTTCTGTATACCACCCCTACCTTGTCACAACACATCTGATTTACAGAAAGGTACTTTTAACAAGGCACATCTGTTAATTGAAATGCATTCCAGGTGACTACCTCATGAAGCTGGTTGAGAGAATGCCAAGAGTATGCAAAGCTGTCATCAAGGCAAAGGGTGGCTACTTTGAATAATCTCAAATATAAAATACATTTGTTTAACACTTTTTTGGTTACTACACGATTCCATGTGTTATTTCATATTTTTGATGTCTTCACTATTATTCTACAATGTAGAAAAAAAATGTAAATAAAGAAAACCCCTTGAATGAGTAGGTGTGTCCAAACTTTTGACTGGTACTGTATATACAGTATGTCCTTGAAATCGAGTGCCCTGAGTATATCATTCTCAAGAGCCATTAGAGTAAAATGGTTCAGTCTTTCCTGTCCCATTGTTGATCTCAGTCTGTGTTTGACAAGAGCCAACTTTGAAAAGGACCGTTTCCCTGATGCGTTGGTAACAGGTAAAGTCAATCATATTTACAAGGCAATGTCAACATTAGGAAACACTGCTTGTAGATTCCTATCTCAGCATGTGAAGCAATGCCCTGGCAGATGTGTTTTTCTCACTTTTTATAAATTCTTTAAACTGGGCGATTTGTGTGACTCATACCTTCTTTTCAACTTGGAAAAAAGCATGTCAATCATGACAGTGAACACAACGATGGCAGATTTCTGCTGACCTTCCAATGATATATGACAGTCAGGCTCTGCCTTTGACAACTCCACGCTTGGTGACATGCCCTTTGATTTTGCCTCATAGCTATCAAACTGAACCCGGAGCCCAGCCATAAAATCTTTCAAGGAGGCCACCAAACAAACAGTGTTAGACAGGTCCAGTTGGACTGCCTAAAGTGCTTCCATTCTGAAAAAGTATTTTGTTCCACAAGTTACAGAGAAAAGCAATCTCAAGTTTATCCATTTGTGTATAGAGTGATGGAGCCTCATTACGATTGGCCAGAATTAGATTTTTGTCCTCAGATATGTCCTTGAGCGTGAAAATAGAAGAGACTGACTAACATTGGCATAATTGAGGCATAATGCTCAGAGATGTGTGGGTTTCAATTAGTCTGTTTTCATTTGGCTGTAAACCTGATGTAACAATCTGCCATCGCCAAGTGTATTTGGAGCAAAAGTTAAATGCTGACTGCACAACCGTGAAAAACTCATTTGTCCTGAGGCAACAGTTCACAGTTTTTACCCCAACCAAATTCAGAATATATGCAGAACAAGGCACCCACTCTACCAATGGGTTGATCTCTCATATGTGCGATTGCAGGCCTTTAGTTGTCCTTGTATATTTGTGTTGTGCATAAAAATAACGAGTCAGTTTGGGTATTTTTTCATTTAAATTCTTGCTCCTGCTGTTGTTTTCTTTTCAGTCATTTCATTTTCTGGGCCCCCCCACTCAGGACACTTTTTCCCCCACCATTTTCAGTAGGCAGGCTAGCCAGCAATATTTCTGTAACCATGTTATACCCCATACATGTTATGTGCCATATTTGGTGACAGCTTTCTGATTGGATTATAAATTACACATGACTCACACAATTGACCAGTGGCATTTATTTATTATGCAGTTGATTTAAATTGTTGTATTAATCAGTTATCCAATCAAGGCAGGGCCCCCCAGTTACCCACGTGGTCCCCCTATCTCCTCTCCTCCCCCCATCTGATGATTAGCAGAGTGGCAGCAGCAGGCTGTCTGTGCTCATTGAGTTTGAGCTCCTGAGCTTTCCAGTGGTTGGCTCCTAGGCCCCCTTTTGCCCTCAGAACAGCCTCAATTTGTCGGGGCATGGACTCTACAAGGTGTCGAAAGCGTTCCACAGGGATGCTGGCCCATGTTGACTCCAATGCTTCCCACAGATCTGCCAAGTTGGCTGGATGTCCTTTGGTTGGCGGACCATTCTTTATACACACGAGAAACTGTTGAGCGTGAAAAGCCCAGCAGCATTGCCGCTCTTGACACACTAACCGGTGCACCTGGCACCTACTACCGTACCCTGTTCAAAGGCACTTAAATATTTGTTCTTGCCCATTCACCCTCTGAATGGCACACATACACAATCCATGTCTCAATTGTCTGAAGGCTTAAACCTGTCACCTCCCCTTCTACACTGATTTACGTGTATTTAACGAGTGTAATAAATAAGGGATCATGGCTTTCACCTGGATTCAACTGTTCAATCTATGTAATGGAAATAGCAGGTAATCCTAATGTTTTGTTTTGTATACTGTATATATTTCCTTTTTCTTTTTCTGCTGCCTCTTGGGCTCCCCACGGGCCTGAGCCCAGGGGCTTCAGCCCCGCTAAGCCCCTGCATTAATCAGGCCCTGCCTGCAAGTCACATTATGCTGGCTTGCAAAGTGCTATGTAATTCATATTGGAATCCAGCCAGAGTGGGGATATCCAACATTTGGAGAGAAAAAATCACCCGCAACCTGCATTTCGAATGACTGCCAGGGTTGGGAAGACAAAGATATGAGAGTACCTGAAACATCTAAACATCAACCTGCTATAGAGTATGCTGGGAAATACATTAATGATGGGAGTGGTTTTCGTTCAACACTGGTTATTAACACCAACACTGGGGTTCTTTAACACCACTGATTGTTAATTTATCTCTTTACAGTGTTAATTTAACTCCTGAATCAACACTAGAAATGTTACACTGGAAAATCAATACCAGTTAACACTGGCCACTATGCTGTGTGCTATGAAAGGTACACATCACATCACAAACTTCCATATATTACAAGAACCTTTTAGAATTCTTAAGAACCGTAGATGCCACATCAAGAACCATACACTTAACTCAAAGTTTCTTTGTCGGCATGAGTTCTCCAATGAACCTTAAAGAACCCACAGGACCATGTAAGAATCTTTATTTAGGTAGGATGCTTCCCAAATGGCACCATATTCCCTAAGGAGCCATACGAGCCGTGGTCAAAGGTAATGCACTATATAGGGAATAGGGCACCATTTGGAACGTACACATTTACACAGTACATTGAAAATAATGGGTTTGTATGAATCAGGTTCATTGATACAGGGCTTACATTCACAGCCAGTGAATAAAACATCCAACTTTACATTACCATTGTGATTAGTAGCCTATACATGATCTATGAAGCATACAGTTTTGGTTTTTTTACTGTGCAGAACAGTGATATGGGGTAGTGAGGTGGTGTGTTGGTGGGGGGAAGGGACTAATATAATGTGAAAGGCCATCGGATGTTATTGCCACATCATGCTGTCATCATGGGAAGCAGTGGGGGCATAAGCAGGGTGGACTGAAGACAGCTGCCTGGAATGAAGGACTACATGCTTCCAAAGCCTCTCATGACATTTTGATTTATTTTGCCGCCAAGGGAAACTGATAACTTGAACATTATTCCATGTTTTTTTGGGCTGTGTCAAAAATCCTCCCCTGCCCTGAAAGCCAGCAGAGTTTAAAGAAGACTAAAGTATGAGAGCAATTCTGATATTCTCTAAACATATAAAGCTGTTTTTTTTAGGCTTGAAATGTCAAAAAACACCACTGTATGCATGAGGGATATTATAACTTATGAAAGAAAGATGGACATCACCAGCACACTGTTAAATGCTCCCGCAGTTTTATTGAAAGCAACGCATCGACCCGAAGGTCAAACCCACCAATACACCTACCCGGTTTTGCCTTCAGTAGGAGTTCAACATTCATCACTCAGTCTGCGTCCCAAATAGCCCCCTATTCCCTACATAGCGCACTACTTATGACCAGAGCCCTGGTCAAAAGTAGTGCTCTATATAGTGAACAGGTTGTCATTTGGGACTCATCCCAATGTGTTGCCATGTTTAGCAGCTGTGTTCACTACAAACCAAACCCACTTCCTCTTTTCAGCACCACGGACAGTTCAGCTCAGTGCTTCTGTTCATTTACATTCTGACAGTCAATTCGGGCCACAGGCAAATAGAGAGGAGTGATAACAAATAGAGAAATTAACTTCAAATAAATTGGTTGTTTATGTCCTGAATGAAATACAGCTAATAAACCATCAGAAAGGAACTCAAATCAGTCAGTCAAGGTTAGTCTGGGTACCTCTAAAGTCCATGCTATCATTAATTTGTCTGTCTGTGGACGAAAGGTGTAGCAGACTCTTTGTACGTCTCAAATGGCACCCTTTTCACTATAAAGTGCAATATTTTTGACCAGAGCTCTATGTGCCTTGGTCAAAAGTAATCCACTGCACTATGATGGAAATATGCTGCCATTTGAATTCCATGTGAACGCTTCTCTTTTCCACCTGAAGGCTTCCCTGCAGAAGAGGTGGAACAGCAAAACAGCCCCAACCACAGGCTGTGATGACTGATCAAATATTTAACTGAGCGAGAGAGAGAGAGGTGGGGACACACACACCTAGATAAGGTGTTCTCCAATTCTGCCAGTTGGATACAGAAGAATCAATGGGATGAAGTTAATCTATTGTTACTTCTTTCATGGTCTGAATTGGAGTTCTCCAGTTCTCAACCCAAGGCCATGCCACCTCTTAGTGCAAAACTCCAAAGTCCATTTTTCTCTCCTTCTTATTCCTTCACTCTGTTAACACATAGCTGCAGGCAGCTGTCGGCTGCAATCGCCCTCTGTGACGGGAAGTATATGTCCATAGTTTAACAGAGGAATCCTTCCCTGCCTACCTCCCTACCTACCTCCCATCCAAACATACACACTGTCAGGAGAGCACTTTAACCCACACACGTATGCAGGTACATGCAAACACATACACATACACACATACACATACATTATGCAGGTACACACAAACACACACATGCACCCATACACACACACACATATGGAAGCACACTTAAACAAACCCACAAACACACACACATGTTCAGGTTTGCACAAACACACACACAAACCTTGCCCTGGGGTGGTTGATGGAGCGTGTGTGTAGCTTTGGTTGGTGGGCAGCGGGCAGTGCCACTGTGTTCACTTCGTCGGTCAGGGGAGAGGAGCTCTAGTCCTGAGGGACGTTGCGTGAGTTAATGTCTCACATCCAGCAGATTAAGCTCCACACTACACTACACTACACTGCCAGGCCCAGGCAAATGTCCCAAATGTCAGAGGTAGTGCACTATGAAGGAGATAGGGCTCCATGTGTGGGATGCAGCCCCAGACATCAAGTCTACCAGTCCACAAAGACATAAGGGAGAGGAAGGGGTAATGACTCAGAGAAATTGCTTTTGGTTGGAAAGAGGAGGTGGAAAGACAATCGACCGAACCGCCAGCCATCTCAAAGACAGAGCCTTTAACTGTCCATTCCTTCATTAGAGTTGCAGAGCTGTTCTATATCATGGTGGTTCACACTTCCTCCCTATAGGCCAGACCAATCTAAAGGAAATGAAAATCAGCATGGAGAGAGAGAGAGAGAGAGAGAGAATACTGGAGATTTGATATAGAGTAGCCTGATGCGGCATTGGCAAAGCTGTTGATACAAAATCATTGATTAAGCTCCAGAGTCCAATAGAATCCCATGATGTTTGTTATTAAATTCCTGTAGTTACAGTAACTATGGAAAAAAATATTGTTGTAATGGGCTGTTGGCAGAAAGAGTATCGGTAGGATTGGCCTACAACTCACTTATTAAGAACATGTATATTTAATGACTATCTTCTATTATGTTCCTACGCAGACAGTTCTTCCTCCAAGATAGTATCACAAGGTGCTATTTTTGTTATTCTGTTAGGTATTTGATGTCTCTGAAACGAATCAAACTGCAACAGGAAATATATATTTTATTTACGTGTAGTTAGAAGTGTAGCGTACAGGCTTACAGTGGCAAGATTGGAAGTGGTCTTTCACCCTCCCCATCCATTCATGGTAAATAATCATTCAGAAAAAAACTTCCCTTTGTCATGACAAGAGCCCTGTGGTCACTGGTCAAAAGTAGTGCACTATATTTGTAAGTGTTGTCGTCGGTGGAAGAAAGAGAGGACCAAAGCGCGGCGTGGTTAGTGTTCATCTTTTTAATAAGCAACTGAACACTTCAAAAACTCAAAACAACAAAGTGACAACCGAAACAGTTCTATCTGGTGCAGACACACAAAGACTGAAAATGACCACACACAAACCACAAAGGGAAACAGGCTACCTAAATATGGTTCTCAATCAGGGACAACGATAGACAGCTGCCTCTGATTGAGAACCATATCAGGCCAAACACAGAAATAGAAAATATAGAAAAACTAACATAGACTGCCCACCCCAACTCACGCCCTGACCATACTAAATAAAGACAAAACAAAGGAATAAAGGTCAGAACGTGACAATATAGCGAATAAGGGGCCATTTGGCATGCTGCCTGAGACACATCACTGCAGCTTTTCCTTTTCATGATCAAGATGTGATCAATGATTAAAAAATGTGAGAGAGCATGAGGGCTGCCTGGGGCTAAACGCTCCAAGGATTTGACCTTTTCTTCTTCGGGACACATTCAGCCCTGACAGCGGTGTTTTAATGGTGGGCACACACACTCACTCACACACACTGGTGGGACTCATTCGCCATGACACACACACACACACACACACACATTGGTGGATCTCGCTCGCCACAAACAACCACGTACACACACACTGGTGGGTTTCTCTAGACAGAGAGGGGGACAGACAGAAAGTGCATTTTAAGAGTTCAGGCAGATGAAAAGGGAGATAGGCCAAAGCAGCATGCAGGGACGGGAGATGCATCGTGAAAGAGCTAACAATGTTTCCTAAATATCACCTTCAGCCGATACACACCAATCTAGCCTTCCAGCGATTCTGCAGACATTGGCTGCCTCTCAAATGGTGTCCTATTCCCTTGATAGTGCACTGCTTTTGACCAGGGCCCATATGGGGATCTGGACTTCATTGGGAAAAGGCTGGCATTTGGGACACATACATGGATCAGGCCTATGTGACCGTAGATTTGGAAGAGAAATTATTTAGAGGAAAGATCATTTTCAACCATAGAACACATTTAAAACATTTCGCAACCATGGGTTGAGTTACCATTGTTGGTGTTGTGTTAGATTGTAGAGAGGAGTCTATTTTTCAAATGTATCCAGTCTCTAATTATGTATGTTTTGTAAATCAAGTGATGTTTTAATCACCATACACAGACACAGATAATTATATTCTAATGGAGGCGGGATAGATTGAGATCAAAACTTCTTGGTCAAAAATTAAAATCTGACGCAATTGCACCAGACCTTTCCACAAGAACATTATTCATTCAAATGATTGTTTATTTTCCATTCTATTTATCAGGATTAGAAATGTTTATTTCTAAAACAAATTCCTCACGCAGCACTCACAAGTGAGTGTGTGTGTGTTTGTTTGTGCATGGATGTGCGAGAGAGAGAGAGAGAGAGAGAGAGAGGAGAGAGACAGAATCAGAGACAGAGACAGAGACAGAGACAAAAAGGTAGTATGAAATCATTAGATAAGGTGTTCTCCAAAACTGAAGAAACTAATGAAGTACACTGTACAGCGTAATACTATAAGGTGCCTGAAGGTTCTGTGGTAGTATAGTCAGTTCCCCAGTCCCCTATTTGCAGCCATGCAGGTAGAGAGGACGAGGCCACTGCAGAGGTAGAGAGGCTGAATATTTATAGCTGCCTGCCTCATTTAAACAACTCTATCCTGCTACTGAGAAGCTGACACTTATGAGAACAAACGTCCAACCAAGAGGCATTTAACGGGCGTGATCACAACGAGGAAGTGAAGGTAGGAGAGCACATAGACTCCTCTTCTTCTGCTCATCCTTACTAAACACAGGTTTTAGCATTAAGACCACAACAAAATATAAAGATAGTACAGTATGTAGTAGAATGACAAGCTAGATATAAACTAACCTTTCTCTGCTCGCCACAGACTCTTCTTCTTCTCCATCTAAACAAGGGATATACAGTTACCTTTCTCTGCTCGCCATAGACTTCTTCTTCATCTAAACAAGAGATACACAGTATCCTTTCTCTGCTCGCCAAAGATGGTACAACAGAGAGGGCTGCCTCGCTTCTAGTTCTTAGGAAACTTTGCAATATTTTGTTTTTTTATGAATTATTTCTTAAATTGTTAGCCCAGAAAATGTTATGTGTTGTTACATACTGCCGGGAAGAACTGTTGGATATCAGAATGGCGGTAACAAACCAGCATAACCAGCATTACGACCAGGAAGATGTTGTACTATTAAAACCTACCCTAACCAGAAACTGTGGATAGATGGGCAGTATTGGTGCAAAACTGAAAGCACGAACCACCATATTTGACCATGGCAAGGTGACTGGGAATATGGCAGAATATAAACAGAGTAGTCTTTCTCTCCGCAAGGCAAACAAACAGGCAAAACGTCAGTATAGAGACAAAGTGGAGTCGCAATTCAACGGCTCAGACACAAGACGTACTGTATGTGGCAGGGTATACAGACAATCAAGGACAACAAAAGGAAAATGAAATGGTCCATCAGCCATGTCGCGGACACCGACGTCTTTCTTCCGGACAAGTTAAACATGTTTTTTTGCCCGCTTTGAGGATAACATAGTGCCACAGACACGGCCAGCTTCCAAGGACTGTGGGCTCTCCTTCTTCATGGCCGACTTGAGTCGCAAGGCTGCTGGCCCAGACGGCATCCCTAGCCGCGTCCTCAGAGCATGCGCAGACCAGCTGGCTGGAGTGTTTACAGACATATTCAATCTCTCCCTAACCCAGTCTGCTGTCTGCACATGCTTCAAGATGGCCACCATTGTTCCTACACACAAGAATGCAAAAGTAACTGAACTAAATGACTATCGCCCCGTAGCAATCCCTTCTGTCATCATGAAGTGCTTTGAAAGACTAGTCAAGGATCATATCGACTCCACCTTACCTGTCACCCTAGACCCAATTAAATTTGCTTACCGCCCCAATAGGTCCACAGACGATGCAATCGTCATCATACTGCACAATGCCCTATCCCATCTCGACAAGAGGAATACCTCTGTAAGAATGCTGTTCATTGACTATAGCTCAGCACACCATAGTACCCTCCAAGCTCATCATTAAGCTCGAGGCCCTGGGTCTGAACACTGCCCTGTGCAATTGGGTCCTGGACTTCCTGACGTGCCGCCCCCAGGTGGTGAAGGTAGGAAACAACATCTCCACTTCGCTGATCCTCAAAACTGGGGCCCCACAAGGTTGCGTGCTCAGCCCCCTCCTGTAGTCCCTGTTCACCCATGACAACATGGCCATGCACGCCAACTCAGTCATCAAGTTTGCAGACAACACAAAAGTAGTAGGCTTGATTACCAACAATGACGAGACAGCCAGGTGAGGGCTCTGGAAGTGTGGTGTCAGGAAAATAACCTCTCACTCAATGTCAACAAAACAAAGGAGATGATTGTGGACTTCAGGAAACAGCAGATGGAGCACCCCCCTATCCACATTGACCAGACAGCAATGGAGTAGGTGGAACGTTTTAAGTTCCTCGGTGTACATATCACTGACAAACTGAAATGGTCCACCCACACAGACAGTGTGGTGAAGAAGGCGCAACAGCGCCTCTTCAACCTCAGGAGACTGAAGAAATTTGACTTGTCACCTAAAACACTCACAAACTTTTACAGATGCACAATTGAGAGCATCCTGACAACGCATCACCTGGGGCAAACTACCTGCCCTCCAGGACACCTACAGCACCCGATGTCACAGGAAGGCCAAAAAGATCATCAAGGACAACAACAACCCGAGCCACTGTCTGTTCACCCCGCTATCATCCAGAAGGCAAGGTCAGTACAGGTGCATCAAAGCTGGGACAGAGAGACTGAAAAACAGCTTCTATCTCAAGGCCATCAGACTGTTAAATATGCATCCCTAGCACAGAGATGCTGCTGCCTACATATACAGGCTTGAAATTATTGGCCACTTTAATAAATGGAACACTAGTCACTTTAATAATGTCAGATTAATAATATTTACATATCTTGCATTACTCATCTCATATGTATATACTGTATTCTATACTATCTACTGTGTCTTAGTCTATGCCGCTCTGACATTGCTCATCCATATATTTATATATTCTTAATTCCATTATTTTACTTACATTTGTGTCTATTAGGTAGTTGTTGTGAAATTGTTAGATATTACTTGTTAGATATTGCTGCACTGTCGGAACTAGAAGCACAAGCATTTCGCTACACCCGAAATAACATCTACTAACACTAAACACGTGTATGTGAACAATACAATTTGATTTGATTTAGACTCTTCTTCTCCATCTAAACAAGGGATACACATTAGAGTTCACATTGGCTGGGATTTGGGTTCATAGACCACAACAGGAGAAGGATACAGTGTGTATGATATTGTAGTACCAAATTCTGATACAGTAAACCTCTCTCTCTCTCCCTCCCTCCCTCCCAAACACACACACCCACCCTTGTAGCATTCAGTTTGCCTCTCGCTAAACCACTTAACTCCAACTGACCAGTGGCATGTTACAATCGCTCTCTGTCCCATGGAGAACGGAACAACTCCTCTGCGCTGTGCAATAGCATAGATAAAATCCCGTGACGCTTTTTCTGTGTCCCAAATGACACACTGTCCTCTATATAGTGCACTTCTGTATGGGCCCTGGTCAAAAGTAGTGCATTATATACGGAATAAGGTGCCATTCGGGACTGAACCTTTGTCACTGGCAATTCGCTGGGAAAAACTAATTGCGCTGAAACTTTAACACTAAAATGATCGGTCACGGAGATAACTGACAATATTAGACAGTGTCAGTCAGGGTCTGGAACCCGGTGACTTTACGAACCATTTCCCCCTTTTATAAAACACTAGCAAGATATTATGTCATGGAGAGACAGATCACTAACTGAGATTTGCGAATGTTTTACACTCGCTGCGAAATCACCCTAAGAGCTGAGATGGATATCTGTAGCATCTCTCACGTAAGTGATTATATTACACCAGTTGAAGGGAGCAAAGCACACCTATTTCAGAGCAGTCCAAGGTTCTTTGGGTTATATATCGTAGGGAAGCTGCATATTAACAAATGCACCAATGCCAAAGCACACACACACAGTATGGCGGACAGAGCTACTGCTCCCCCACATGTTAGAGATGGGTACTGACTCCGTCCACACTTCCATCACAGCAGCCTCTTTGGAATCAACTGGAGGATATATCACAGGAAGCACACACATACACACACACACACACACACACACACACACACACACACACACACACATACACACACGTACACACACACACACACACACACGTACACACATTGCACACACAGAATCCAAAACACACACTCACACGCATACAAACACTTCTTTGCAGAGAGGAGGTAAGAGCTCCATTTTGACAAAATTCCTCTTTTTAGAATTTCTGCTGTAGTAGACTCATGGTCAGAGAAAATCTTGAAAAGCCACATGGTATTCCTTAAAGAAGACTGTTACACAGACCAATTACAGTTTTTTACAATCACTTTGGCACTAATTTTGGGAAACCTTGATGTCATTTTCAAAACTCTAGAAACAAAACTCACAACCAATGATCAAAATGCACATTTTTCAAAACTCCAACCCTTTTTCCAATTGCTTGGATGCAATACACATAAAGCTAATATCATTTGTTCATTGAACTAAAATCACCTGTTCAAAATGACACAACTTAACATCAAAGTATTACCATTTAAAAAAGCAATTCACACATTACATCTGAGATGACTGTCTACTCATTTCATTACAATGATCTAACTATCAATTGATACAACTGCTCAAAATGATGAGTAACTGTTGCATTACTCTTAATGCATTGTTTTATGGAAACTGATGAACAATATTTCATGTTTAGATCATGAAAGTTTCAGGATAACGAGATCCATTGACACCAATTACCGTGGAACATGAACCAATTGGACTACATTATCTATGGATGTAATATCTCATCATCATTCTTCATCAGACACTGTTTCTATGGTCCCGTGTACCACTTTTCCAGACCATGTTTTCAGATTTGACATTACTGTACACTCACCGGACACTTTATTAGGTACACCTATCTAGTACTGGGTAGGACCCCCTTTTGCCTCCACAACAGCCTGAATTATTCACGGTATTGTACGTTAAGAGATGACATTCTGCACACCACTGTTTTAAACAGCTGTTATTTGAGCATTTGTGGCCTTTCTGTTAGCTTGAATGAGTCTGGACTCTCCTCTGACCTCTCTCTGAATGTGTTTTGTTTATCGCACCATTCTCTGTAAACTGTAGAGACTGTAGTGCATAACAATCCCAGGAAGGCAGCTGTTTCTGAGATGCTGGAATCACCATGTGTGGCATCAACAATCATACCACTGTCAAAGTTGCTTAGATTATGCATCTTGGCCATTCTAATGTTATGTCAAACAACAACTAAAGCTCTCTACTCTGTATACTCTATATATTGAGTTGCAGGCAGCCACATGATTCGCTGTTCGAATGTAACCTTCCTTGATGAGCTAAATCAGGTCTGTAAAGCTGATGGCGTGACCTATGTCATTGTGTTGGATAATGTCAGGTTCCACCAAGCTCAAATGGTGCAAGCATGGTTTCAGGCCCATCCACAATTTACCACCCTGTACTTACCTCCATACTCTCCTTTCCTAATACCCTATTGAGTAATTTTTCTCCACATGGAGGAGGCGCCCTCACGAACAAGCCACCCTTCTCCAGGCCATGGATGACGCATGCAATGACATCACGGCAGACCAGTGTCAGGCCTGGTTTCGCCATGCCCGAAGATTCATCCCAAGAGGTTTGGCTAATGAAAACATCCATTGAAATGTGGATAAGAACCTATGGCCAAATCCACAAGACAGAGTTGAGGGAAATATAGAAGTACAGTAATCAATCCTATGTTTGGCTTTTTACAGTAAGCCAGGCGAGGAACAGTGCAGGTGATGTTTTACTGTAGTTATTTTCTTTTTTTGTAGCAAATTATTTTTGCTTTGATTCAAAGAACCCTATGAGTGATTTTATTGTATTTCATCAATAAATTTCTGATTTTGTTCAATGATTCCACTGTGTCTGTAGTATTCTCTTTACTAGTCCTTTTACAGTGATGTATTTACGTGTAGTACCATAATGAAACATGTGTCACATATTTTGTACTACAATATTTAATGATTGAACGAACAACTACACAGTGAAACTATCGGTATCTTGTGTGTGGGTGATCTAAATGAATGTTCCTATGGCATTGCATGATAAATTAGTTATTTGAACCAATGATTCTGCAAGTGCAAGGTTTCTTTAAATATATGAATGCACAATGCAATGTTTGGAACATTGGACAGCCTGTGTTACAAGTGATGACCGTTTTGAGTTTTGTGTATAGAGTTTTGAAAAATGACCACAAGGGTCTGAAATTAGTGCCAAAGGGATTTTAAAAAAAAACTGTAAACATGGCCATGACGTAATAACACATTTTACCAATAGTCAAGTTGCTGACTGTTGTGCTTTTCCGTTAGAATGGGCTGGTAGAGAGGTAGCATCCCAAATGGCACCCTATTCCCTATACAGTGCACTACTTCTGACCAAGACCCATAGGGTTACCAGCTCAATTGCCATTTGGGACACATTAAGTGATTTCCCTCTACTCTGTTGACGAGTCTCGGATAAAAGCCTTATTAACATACTGCTTAAAAAGGACCTTGAGTTGAAGACAAGTGTAAATGCTGCTGCCCCAACCTTTCAACGCCATTAATGCCTCACTGCCAGAAATCTTTCAATAAAATATGTTCTCTGCCTAAGCTGTTTTATACTAATAACAGAGTTCAATCCCATTGGCAGAGCCATAAAAAAAATTGAACAAATAATCTAATTAAGAATGCTCTGACTTTGTCATAAGATTGTCAACATAGTCAAAATGCAAAACTCCTGAGCCTCAATCAGTTTGCATTATTTCAGACAATGCAAAGCCGGAAAAGTTCTAAACTGGATATGAACTTGAAATGATAATGCTATTTCAGATGAGGCATCACCAGAGGATGTAGCCGGAGGGATATAGCCGGAGGGATGTAGCCGGAGGGATGTAGCCACAGCACAATGAGATATCTGATTAGTGCCGCTCTTCTGTTTATGACTTTGATTCTAAAATACTGTTCTCTGAAGACAACCTAAACTGAAGGACAAAGACGTTTAGAGGTGAAATGCGTATATACGTTTCACCAAAGGTGCTTCTTGGTCACCTTCGTGTCGTGTTCTTGCCTTCTTTTAAACAGATGAAATGGGATGAATATGGTCACTTGATCAGATTCAGATCAAGGAGGACATCTTAAACCTATTTTGGGAGCATGTCCCCGTACAGACGTATCCTGTATTGCAGAAATAGGAAAAGTGAGCAGAAGCTAAGACACACACATACCAATTGGATTACAAGCTATTCTACAGCGAGGACCCAAGGAGGATAAGCCTGTCTCTAATGTGCCGGTGCATAAAGATATAAATAGAAAGACATCAAAAGACAAAAAAAAATAATGAGGCAGCTGTGTAATTGACAGAATAATAAATCAGTTGTTCATTTTTAAAAGGTAAATATGCTTAAGCACTTTAAATCGAGCCTCTTAGTGTGTCCTTTGTTGAACCACCCTGTATGCAGTCAGTAAGTTAGGTTCAAAGTGCTGGAAGTCTAAGCCGGTGTCCTCCTCTTGTGTACTAGGATATAACTAGGGTTCCGATTGTATTTCCTCGTGAGGTCACATGGTCAGGGAAAATGCATGGTCCTATGTCATGTCAGAATGAGGAATGAATGTAGCTACTGACTTCACTTAAGACGGAACACAGTATTTCAATTATGTGAATCTGTGTAATGTTGTTGAGCCTAAGCTACTAAGATATTTAGACAACAAACTGTTCCAACATATTTTTGTCCCAGGACTTCAGATGCCAAACTTTATATCTTCTGAATGTTGTAATGGATCCTGTTTTATTTTTGGAACAAAATATTAATATTTGATTAGGCCAAATACCACAGTGAGGACAGATACTTGCAAAAAGACTTGAGGTTTAAGTTATGCATAATTTAGTGGCATTTCTATTTGATGTTCATGAGTTCATCTTCAAAAGGCTAAGCCTAGAAAAAATACATTCTGAAAAACCTGTTAAATCAATCATAGGCTAAATTATGTATTTAAAGTATTGCTTTTTATTTTGTTTATAATATGAGTAAAGTTGAAAGGGGTTTATAGACAGACCAGAATGGGCATCTAATAATTGAAGTAAAATTCTGAGTTACTGAATTGCCTACTGAAAATTTCAGCTGGTTGTAAGTACTCCTCAATATCACATCAGAGACTGAAAGCCTTTCATTGAGCAATGTATTTTGTATAGAAACGGTCGACCCACAAAGATAAGGTCAAAATGTGGGTGAATTGCACATGATTCGACTGTGAACGGCAGTATACTTTAACAGCCAGTGTGTGACAGAAAAGCAAAATAAAAAATCAATCACAAAACACTAAGTTGACCCCAGGTCAACGCCAACATGGTGCAACTACAGCATTAGGAACAGAATAAAGTGTCTGTCTGTCTGTGTGTGTCTGTCTGTGTGTGTGGGTGGGTGTGTGTGTGAGCGTGTGTGCGTGAAAAACTGAACCTTATGACAGTGTTCAGTACTGTATGTTTATGAACATGTTTATCAAGTTCAATCTACTGAATGTATCTGTGTTTTTGATGGAACGTCAAAGCAAGGCCCTAATTAGAGCACAAGAAATGAACAAGTATATATATTTTTTACAATGTCACCTATTTCATATTTGTTCACAGGTCTGCACAAAAATGACGACAGTACACTTGATTCAGCACACAAACTTTTTATCCCCTCTTCTCCTTCCTTTCTTTCTTTGAAACTTATCCCGTTCCAGAGAGTGATTGAGTTTCAACTTGGCCCCGGCTTCAATGTGATATGGAACACCTTCTCCCAGACCGAGCATCCGTTCTCAGAATCACAACTACTGTTATTTCCCCCTCTCCTTTCTGAGGGATATCCAATATTTTTCACCTTTTAATAGTTTGCCATCATTTGGAAGGAATACAGTGAGGAGTCAGAAATGGTCTGAGATTTCTAACTGTTAGGCCTCTGTATCGTTCTTATTGTTGTCAATAGGGCTGTTCTGTTGAAGTCGGAAGATTACAAGGTTGTCTCACATTACACATATCATATGTACAGTTGAAGTTTACATACAACTTAGGTTGGAGTCATTCAAACTCGTTTTTCAACCACTCCATAAGTTTCTTGTTTTAACAAACTATAGTTTTGGCAAGTCGGTTAGGACATCTACTTTGTGCATGACACATGTCATTTTCCAACAATTGTTTACAGACAGATTATTTAACTTACAATTCATTCGTTTTCTGTCTCCTAGAGATGAACGTACTTTGGTGTGAAAAGTGCAAATCAATCCCAGAACAAAAGCAAAGGACCTTGTGAAGATGCTGGAGGAAACAGGAACAAAAGTATCTATATCCACAGTAAAACAAGTCCTATATTGACATAACCTGAAAGGCTGCACATAGGGACAATGGGGACAAATATCATACCTTTTGGAGAAATGTCCTCTGGTCTGATAAAACAAAAATAGAACTGTTTGGCCATAATGACCATCGCTATGTTTGGAGGAAAAAGGGGGACGCTTGCAAGCCGAAGAACACCATCCCAACTGTGAAACACCGGGGTGGCAGCATAATGTTGTGGGGGCACTTCACAAAATAGATGACATCATGAGGAGGAAAATTATGTGGATATATTGAAGCAACATCTCAAGACATCAGTCAGGAAGTTAAAGCTTGGTAGCAAATGGGTCTTCTAAATTTTTATTTAGTTATTTTACCAGGTAAGTTGACTGAGAACACGTTCTCATTTGCAGCAACAACCTGGGGAATAGCTACAGGGGAGAGGAGGGGGGATGAATAAGCCAATTGTAAACTGGAGATTATTAGGTGACAGTGATGGTTTGAGGGCCAGATTGGGAATTTAGCCAGTACACCAGGGTTAACACCCCATCTCTTACAATAAGTGCCATGGGATCTTCAATGACCTTAGAGAGTCAGGACACCCGTTTAACATCCCATCTGGAAGACAGCACCCTGCACAGGGCAGTGTCCCCAATCACTGCCCTGGGATATTTTTTTAGACCAGAGGAAAGAGTGCCTCCTACTGGCCCTCCAACACCACTTCCAGCAGCATCTGGTCTCCCATCCAGGAACTGACCAGGACCAACCCCACTTAGCTTCAGAAGCAAGACAGCAGTGGTATGCAGGGTGGTATGCTGTTGGCTTAATGGACAATGACCCCAAGCATACTTCCAAAGTTGTGGCAAAATGGCTTAAGGACAACAAAGTCAAGGTATTGGAGTGGCCATCACAAAGCCCTGACATCAATCCTATGGAAAATGTGTGGGCAGAACTGAAAAAGCGTGTGAGAGCAAGGAGGCCTTACAAACCTGACCCAGTTACACCAGCTCTGTCAGGAGGAATGAGTCAAAATTCACCCAATTTATTGTGGGAAGCTTGTGGAAGGCTACCCAAAATGTTTGACCCAAGTTAAACAATTTAAAGGCAATGCTACAAATACTAATTGAGTGTATGTAAACTTCTGACTCACTGGGAATGTGATGAAAGAAATAAAAGCTGAAATAAATCATTCTCTCTACTATTATTCTGACATTTCACATTCTTAAAATAAAGTGGTGATCCTAACTGACCCAAGACAGGGAATTTTTGCTAGGATTAAATGTCAGGAATGGTGAAAAACTGAGTTTAAATGTATTTGGCTAAGGCGTATGTAAACTTCCAACTTCAACTGTATATGACGGAAATATCTAAACACAAGCTCTCACAGTCTCACGTCAGAATTAGACATTAATCCATGTTTCTCAAGTGTCAAATTTCGAAGTTGTTCAGAATGTCAAATTTCAAAGTGTTTGTGGTAATAACTCAGGCTTTTGAAGGTTAGGGTTAAGTTTAGCCATTAACTCTGAAATCTTAAGCTTGGGCATTAAGTCTGAATGATTAAGGTAAGGGTTAAGGTTTGGGATAGGCTTCAAACAAAAATATATATGCAACCTTTTGCACTAGAAACAGATGCTCACACACATTCCCCACTGCCAACGCCCTAGCAAAATTCAAACCTTCTTGAAGGTAACATCACTCACTGCTGCCCCTAGTGGCTAACACTGACTTGTTTCACAGGTGACCTCGCTGTCAAAACAATATTGAGACAGGCCCTCTCTGTGCTATGTCTAATATAAGCCTAGCTTTCTGACGTCATGATGCCATTCACAGTTCCACCCATAGCTTTGTTCTTACCTTCAGTCTCGGTTGATTTAAAGGCTATATTTGTCCGCTATTTTTACCCATATGCAGCTCTAATTGGGTCTGATGACGTTTACATTTGTGCTGTGGGTTGTGAACAAAGGCAATTTCCCCTTCTCTGCAAGTTAATGAAAAAATGTAATATTCTTATTGTTCTTCTACAGTGTACAGTATTGTCGTTCATCTGATATATTGTTCAGTTCTACATGCTGAACAATCAAATCACTTCCATGTAAAATGAAATACATCAATAAGTGATGCAGCAGTCTTATTATGACGAGAAATGCGATTTTAGCGAGTTGAATACCCACTCACGTCCTCCCTTCCTCCATGTGCAGACAGAGTTCTATTGATAGTGATATCATTCGAATATTCATACTCTTTGTACACAGTGCAGATAGCTAATAATGGGCTGTCTGAAAGGCGCCTCACCTTTACCCCTTCATCTGTCTCATCTAATGGTCTTTTCTATAGGTCTGCCTGTTGTCCTTCCATCCCTCTATCCATCCCTGCACCCTGCCCTCCACTCCTCTTTCAATCCCCCTCTTTGATTTCTCTTTCCATCCCCCCAGCTCATGAATTGCATTTCCCCTTCAATCTACAGGAAGTATTTGATCTTTTAGCAGATTTATTTTATCAACATGACCTTGCTCTGTCTTTGCGGTGGCAGTTACAATCATGAGCAGTGGCCGGACGGGGAGAGAGAAAGAATGCCCCCTCCCTCTCTCTTTCCCTCCATCTATCCCTCCCTACTGCCTCCCTCCCTCCACTGTCTATCCCTCTCTCCCTCCATCTATCCCTCCCTACTGCCTCCCTCACACCAAACATAAAGCTCCTGGCTTTATCGGTAAGCACTAGCCATGAGAACTCAAATTACCTCTGGATTGCGTCCTAATGGCAACCTATCCACTATGTAGTACACAACTTTTGAACAGAGCCCTATTGGGCTTGGTCAAAAGCAGGGCGCCATCTAGACAATAGGGTGCCATTTGGGACAAAGTCCTGGTTTCAGTCTCAGCACCATTCAGCCATCATTCCATTTCACAGCACAGAGGAAGAGGATGCTCTTACAGCTTTTCTTTCCTCCACATAATTCTTTTGTCGAGTAGTTTCTTGTCTTAATTTTAATTATGTCCTCGTTCCATAAGCTTTATATCTGAAATTGGACTACTTCATTTAGCTTGTTTTGTCCTTGAGAGAGATATTGCAATCATTTTACTGTAGGGGGTGATGAGACATGGGAGGAAAAATGAATTCCACAATTGCACCATCTCAAATCAAATGAAATGTTCTTGGTCACATACACGTGTTTAGTAGATGATATTGCGGGTGTAGCGAAATGCTTGTGTTCCTAGCTCCAACAGTGCAGTGGTATCTAACCATTCACAACAATACACACAGATCTAAAAGTAAAAGAATGGAATTGAGAAATATATAAATATTAGGACGAGCAACGTCGGAGTGGCATTGACTTAACTACTGTGATGGCCTTGAGATAGAAGATGTTTTTCAGTCTCTCAGTCGCAGCTTTGATGCACCTGTACCGACCTTGTGTTCTGGATGATAGCAGGATGAACAGGCCGTGGCTCAGGCGGTTGATGTCCTTGATGATCTTTTTGGCCTTCTTGTGACATCGGGTGCTGTAGGTGTCCTGGAGGGCAGGCAGTGTGCCCCCAGTGATGAATTGGGCAGACCCCACCACCCTCTGGAGAGCCATGCGGTTGGTGGCGGTGCTGTTGCCATACCAGGCGGTGATACAGCACGACAAGATGTTCTCAATAGTGCATCTGTAAAATGTGTGAGGGTCTTAGGGGCCAAGTCAAATTTCTTCAGTCTCCTGAGGTTAAAGAGGCGCTGTCACGCCTTCTTCACCACACTGTCTGTGTGGGTGGACTACTTCAGATTATCAGTATTGGGTACACCGAGGAACTTGTTTTTTTTTCACTTTCTTTACTCTTACATTAGAACGTGTTATGATGTGTTGTAAGTGAGTACACAGAGGCTATAATGCTTAAGCGGTCCAAATGATTCAGATTTTATGCAATTTACACTCATAGCTATATTGGTCTCATTGAATCTCCATGTAATCAAGAGTTATCATATTGTACATTGCCATAGGCAGTTATTGGTACCAGACTGCTAACGTCTACCTTAAGATCATACAGTGGGTCATATTGAATAAGGGTAGTGTGTCTTGGAGTATTGATTTAATGAGACTCAACAACATTGGTTGGGCTTTCACAGACATGGCGCTATTATTGAGTCAGTCAGACCTGATTCTGTCTCTTCTGTGTTTAAACCATGAAGAAAAATGTTTACCCGCCACACTCGTGTTATTACCGACATCTCCACATTTCACCCACCGCTTATACATTATCTCCACTTCATCATTTAAACAGTCCATCACCCACCCACCCACCCACACACACACACACAGACACACACACAGACACACACACACACACACAGACACACACACACACACAGACACACACACACACCTACTCCTGAACGACACGATAGAGCCAATGTTTTTCTCTAGAGAGCGTAACCCGTCTAATGCACATTATATATAACCATAAGCAAGACTAAAGGAGCAGGGAATTTGTGCTGACAAGCCAGTAAGGAGGAGTATGTGTGAGACTAGGGAGAATTCCTATTGTTCTGGTATTCTGGGGCCTTGGGAAATAAGTGCTGACTGTTTGAAGTGGTTGCAAAGGAAGAATTGAACTCTGGGGACTGTGCTTAAAGTGTACAGAGATACAGACAGAGGCTATCTAGCTCTAGCTAATAATATAAGCGTATATATACACAACAAATGTATTATTAAAGTCACAACATGATAATGTTATGTACGTGGATGGACCCTTAGGGGGGGATAAACTGGGCTCTCTATTAGAATACATTAACTGGTTGAAAATACTGCTGTAAATTAGGATGTAGACATTATTAAAATAACTAATTGAAATAATTTTCTGCTTCAGACAAGAAAATATGCAATTAATCTGAAATAATTAAAACATACATTTTTGTAATTTCAGAGGACAATAGTCTTCATGTGGTCCCCTGTACTGTTTCAACTCGGTCCCAACAGAGTCCTCCATCCTATTCCCTTACATGTACCTTACAGGAGGCTCCATATGTGGGCATCGTTGGCAGGGCAGCAGACAAGGCAGACGATTAATCGGTCCAATGTGTTCTCCTTCTCCAGGATCCTGTCTGGCACGTTTAGGATGTTGAGCCATCAAACTGCAATCTAGTCAGGCCACAACAATTAAACCACACATGCCCTATTCATCTAAATGGGGGACACTGGCTTCATTCTTTATAACACAAAATGACTTGTCACAGCAAAGAGAAGAGCCATGGCTGAAGAACAATAATAACACAGGTGTTCATCTCTAAGGGTTTGGAGGCTCATCATTGCAATTAGTGAGAGTGTGTATAATATACAGTATACTGAACAAAAATATAAATGCAACATGTAAAGTGTTGGTTACACTTCATTATTTCTCTCAAATGTTGTGCACAACTTTGTTTACATCCCTGTTAGTGAGCATTTCTCCTTTGCCAAAATAATCCATCCACCTGGCTGATTAAACAGAATGATCATTACACAGGTGCACCTTGTTCTGTTGTCAATAAAAGGCCACTCTAAAATGTGCAGCTTTGTCACACAACACAATGCCACAGATATTTCAAGTTTCGAGGGAGTGTGCAATTGGCATGCTGACTGCAGGAATGTCCACCCGAGCTGTTGCCAGATCATTTTATGTAAATTTTTCTACCATAAGCCGCCTCCAATGTCATTTTAGATAATTTGGCAGTACATCCAACTGGCCTCACAACTGTAGACCACGCCAGCCCAGGACCTCCACATCCAGCTTCGTAAATGCGGAATTGTCTGGGAAAGAGGGGGGGGGGGGGGGCATTCTGATTGGCTAGGGCTGGCTCCCCAGTGGGTGGTCTATGCCCACCCAGGCCCACCGATGGCTGCAGTCCTGCCCAGTCATGTGAAATCCATAGATTAGGGCCTACTGAATTTATTTCAATTCCCTGATTTCCAAATGTGAACTGTAACTCAGTAAAATCTTTGAAATTGTTGCATGTTGCATTTATATTTGTTTTCAGTATAGTTGGGTCAGCCAGTCCAATAATACAAAGGGGACTAGGTCTCCCTCAGCCTGTCCGCCCCCCTCACTCTCAGCGACTGACACACATGATCCAAACCCACATCCAGCAAAGAGAGTACCTCCAGTCAGTGGCGGACTTACCATTAGACAAATATATATTATTATTATTATTTTTTTACTGTGGGAACTCAGTTGGAGTCTCAACTTACTGTTGCGAGTTAGAATAGTAGAATACACAAGGTTACAATTTCATTTTTTTTTATACTGCATCAGCAGTTTTCTTCTTATTATGTCAGTCACTGACATTCACTCAATTAGCCCATTTCAGCTACCATTTTACAGATCGGTAGGTAAATTAGTTTGGGAGGTAAACCAGCTTTCTAAACCTTGTAGTAATCATGGCTGAATTACAGACCGGGCACGAAGGGAACCTCCAGGGGGCCCCCCTAAACGTTTTGGGGGGGCCCTGACCTCCAGGAGGCCATCATCGATTTTGATAGTCAACCAGATATCGTATGAACATACTGTACATTAAAAACGCAGTATCATATGATGCAAAATGCATCATACAGGGATGATTTCTGTATTTTGAAATGTGCATATCTTGAAAGGTTGATTGCTGACAAGCTAAACATTTTGGGACTATGTCAACAATGGGCTAATGAATCAATTATTAAAATATAAACTCAGCAAAAAAAGAAACGTCCTCTCACTGTCAACTGCGTTTATTTCCAGCAAACTTAACATGTGTAAATATTTGTATGAACATAACAAGATTTAACAACTGAGACATGAACTGAACAAGTTCCAAAGACATGTGACTAACAGAAATTGAATAATGTGTCCCTGAACAAAGGGGGGGGGGGGGGGGGTCAAAATCAAAAGTAACAGTCAGCATCTGGTGTGGCCACCAGCTGCATTAAGTACTGCAGTGCATCTCTTCCTCATGGACTGCACCAGATTTGTCACCTGCAAGTTCCTGGACATTTCTGGGGGGAATCACCCTCCGATCAAACAGGTCTCAGAAGTACTCAATGTGATTGAGATCCGGGCTCTTCGCTGACCATGGCAGAACACTGACATTCCTGTCTTGCAGGAAATCAAGCACAGAACGAGGAGTATGGCTGGTGGCATTGTCATGCTGAAGGGTCATGTCAGGATGGGCCTGCAGGAAGGGTACCACATGAGGGAGGAGGATGTCTTCCCTGTAACGGACAGCGTTGAGATTGTCTATAATGACAACAAGCTTGGTCCGATGATGCTGTGACACACCGCCCCAGACCATGACGGACCCTCCACCTCCAAATCGTTCCCACTCCAGAGTACAGGCCTCAGTGTAACGCTCATTCCTTCGACGATAAACTTGAATCCGACCATCACCCCTGGTGAGACAAAGCCGCAACTCGTCGGTGAAAAGCACTTTTTGCCATTCCTGTCTGGTCCATCGAGGGTGGGTTTGTGCCCATAGGCAACGTAGTCGGTGATGTCTGGTGATGTCTGGTGAGGAACTGCCTTTACAACAAGCCTACAAGCTGTCAGTCCAGCCTCTCTCAGCCTATTGTGGACAGTCTGAGCACTGATGGAGGGATTGTGCGTTCCTGGTGCAACTCGGGCAGTTGTTGTTGCCATCCTGTGCCTGTCCCCCAGGTGTGATGTTCAGATGTACCGATCCTGTGCAGGTGTTGTTACACGTGGTGTGCCACTGCGAGGATGATAAGCTGTCCATCCTGTCTCCCTGTAGCGCTGTCTTAGGCATCTCACAGTACGGACATTGCAATTTATTGCACTGGCCACATCTGCAGTCCTCATGCCTCCTTGCAGCATGCCTAAGGCACGTTCATGCAGATGAGCAGGGGCCCTCGGCATCTTTCTTTTGGTGTTTTGGAGTCAATAGATGGAGTCAATAGAAAGGCTTCTTTAGCGTGCATGTTCATTAATTGTTTCCATGTGTTTGATGCCATTCCATTTGCTCCATTCCAGCCATTATTATGAGCCTTCCTCCCCTTAGCAGCCTCCACTGAAATGCATGTGCCAGATGTGCAGGAGCTTGGAGGGATTTGTAGTCTTGCATGTCTACTTTGATGCTACTAGTATTTTCGAATCTGAGAGTAAATTGAGCCGAATATATTGATAAAAGTCACCTTGTCAGAGAGAGATTTACAGAGTTATCAAAACGTCACGCCAGGGAAAGCCATGAAACACATACCTTGTTTGAAGTGGTTCTAAAATCTTCTATGGAAAACAAATCTGTTTTTGCTGGGTTTTATGGGTATTATGACTTGTCCACTGTGGGGCTAGAGTTTTAAGAGTGTTTAACTTTTTAAAGTCATCAAGTGTAAATGCGTGGCTCGCAACGGGCCCAAGACCGCAGCGTGTTTGCCTGAAGCCGGAACACATGCGCTGGAAGATACCGGGACAAATATGCATTATTGTAGCTCAGCTGCTTCTATATATGTCAAAGTATAATTTGTTCAGTAGACATTTCACTTTTTATTGCACAAACACAAACCAGACCATGTATCCCAATGTTTTCTAACAGGTTTAGTCAATTTCAACGGATAGTTTTGTAAATCGTTGTAGGCTTTTATTTTGAAACAGCGCGGAAAACCCGGAAGTAAAGCACGGATCTAGCACTTCTTTACATTGTTATCGTATTTGCAAAGCGGTGCAGAATAAGCCGTTTTAGTTTACTGCAATTGTTTCTATAACCGTAATCCCACCATAAACGGTAAGGAAGCTTTTTTTTTTTATGTGTGTGTAGATAAACCTTGAATGCTACACTTGTTATTAACGTGCAGGGGGACTTGTTGTAGTTTACAGTATTAGTTCGACTGCCTCTGTAATGAGTGAATTACAGAAAGCCTACTACGTATGTTGTTCAGCCTAGCCTACAACAGTTTCCCACATCAGATTTACTAGTGCTGCCTGCCCCATGCAGTTATCTAGCTACAAAATTCCACTGTGCTAATATGGATTTGATCAGGCGATTACACGATATTTCACTGGTGAAGTTACAGTCGCTATGTTTGTCAATCAACCTCATAGTTTATTCAATGAATAATGCTATCTATGTTCTCTTTATAGAGATGACAGTGCCAGTGGTGAACCTTTCTTTTGCTGCGTGTGGATTCCTGGGTATCTACCAACTGGGCGCATGTGGAGCCATCCTGAGACATGGAGACAAGCTGGTGAGCTCTCTCAGGGCATGTGCCGGGGCATCTGCTGGAGCTCTGGTGGCTGCAGTGATGGTCACTGCTCCAGACAAACTACAGGTAAGATAGTAAGGTCTTCATCATCATCATCATCATCATCATCAGCCTATTCTTCTTTCTTCTATTCCTTGTACATTTTTGTTGTGTTTAGGCCTACTGCTGGTTGATGCATTTGGTCTTTTTCCAATAGAGTGTCAAAGAATTTACCTTCAGATTTGCAAAAGATGTCAGAAGCCAGAGGTTTGGAGCTGTGACACCTGGATATAACTTCATGCTTACACTCAGGTAGTCACTAACTCTGAGAGAGCTATACACTGAATATACCAAGATTAGGAACACCATAGTATTGGGCTGCATCCCCCCCTCTACAATTTGTCGAAAGCATAACCCATCTTGACTACAGTGCTTCTCACAGTTGTGTCAAGTTGGCTTCATGTCCTTTAGGTGGCAAAAAAAATCCATCTTTAACCGGTCTCCTCCCCTTCATCTACACTGATTGACGTGGATTTAATAAGTGACATAAATAAGGGATCATAGCTTTCACCCGGATTCACCTGGTCAGTCTTATGTCATGGAAAGAGCAGGTGTTCTTAATGTGTTGTATACTCAGTGTATAGAACAGTCATATTCAGATGCATATGCACACATAGTTAGACAGGCGGAAACACAGAGAGCCAGTTGGTTGGGTTGAATGGGAATAAGTGTTCATAATGCTTTGTACACTGTGTATTTCTTTGCGTTAAAGCCACGTCTAGATAACTGGGTGTGTCAATCATTTTTTCATTTGTAACACCTTTATAATAAATGGAGCTATTCATTTGTGGGAGTAAATTAAACCTAAGGCTATAGAACTGAACAATGGTTGCGTTTGTATCTTCATTAAGTGCACGCATTACACAGCCAACAGATCGTGTAATAAGTGCATGTTTTATTATAGAGCCGTACAGTGTTGTTAAATTAATTATAAAAAACATGACAAAAAAGCATCTGTCCCTTTGTTCTCCTCAGGGAGGGAATCGAGGAGTTTCTGCCTGGCGATGCCCACATTAAAGCAGGCAATCACCTTCACATCTCTATAACACATTCAAAAAGTGGCAAGAACACCATCGTGTCCAGCTTTGCCTCCAGGGAGGACCTCATAAAGGTAGCCGGCCACAAGCCTGAGCAGATTATATTACTGTACCTTGGCTTTAACACAAAATGTTGTCGCAAATGTTTGAGGAGCATGGCCATTGTTTTCCCCCTGATACACTGCATTGTTGGGTCAGTTCTGTGTTTTAGCCAGTCAAGTGACAGAGCAATGCATATCTAACAATATGTGTGGGTCGAGGAACCTTTACAAATCTCTTTCGCTACATATTTTAGGATTAGGTCTGACCTAGCTTTTGCTTCTTTTAATTTAAGGCACTCTTGGCCAGTAGTTTTGTGCCCGTCTATGCTGGAATCAAACCGGTGGAATGGCAAGGACAGGTAATAACTTGAACTGCATCTCAAACTCAACCCATGGATGTTATCCATTACGAGCTTACTGTTACTTTTTTGTTTGTTTATAACTGAAAATATATCAACTTAACTGTAACACACATCCTTCAGAAATGGATTGACGGGGGATTCACGGATAGTCTCCCCATCCTGCCAGAGGGACGTACCATCACAGTCTCCCCCTTCGCAGGTCCCCAAGACATCTGCCCAAAACACAGAGGGCTCATGAACCTCCACCTCAAACTGGCCAACATGGACGTAATGGTGAGTGTGATCACCGTTTGATTACATGTTCACAGGGATACAGACAGTACACATCTTCAACAAGTGTGTATTGCATTCATTGTATGGTTTTGCACATCATTTTGCCTGGACAGTTCTTTTGCAGTATTTAAAATTGCTTTTGATTTTGTTGGTGTTTTTGTTGATGTTTTGTGTTGTTTTAATCTCTCAGTTTTCCAAGGAGAACATCATCAGGTTAAACCAGTCCTTATTCCCTCCGTTAGAGGAAAGGATGAACCAGTATTGTAAAGAGGGTCATGACGATGCAGTGAGGTTTCTGAAGAACGAAAACTGGATCCAGTAGTGTTGTATTTCAGTTGAGTATTCTTTTTATTATAGGGTTTTTTCTTGTAAATATGGTGTAATCACATTATTTATTTTAGATTTTAAAGTGTGTAAAATAAAGAAAATACAATAATTCAAGTAAAATGTATAATTTTCTCTTTGCAAATCCACTGTAGCCCATGAAATCAACAGTAATAGCTACTCTATAATCCGAGGAGACGTTGGAATATCAGCCAACTGCATGTAACTATATATCTCATGTGAGGTAACTAGGTGAAAATCAGTCTTTGAACACGCCTCACCATCAATTTCCAGCAGCGATCCATTACCCCTGAGCCAGTAGTGGCAGGCGGTGGGGAAATCAGTAGGGCACTTCACGGAAGTACATAATATAACGGGCAGTGGCGTCACGCTAACCTAGCGGAGGTCCTTCATCTCCTCCAGGACAAGAATGGAGTACCCCTTTGATGTTACCATAGAAATGGTTGTTTGAACTCTGCACGTTCTTCTCTCCACCTGAGGAACCATTTAACTCCGGTCCTCGGGTATCGGCGTGCACTGTGTTCAAGAGATCTTCTTTCCCCCCCCCCCCCCCCCGGTGGTTGAACTCACACACACTCACTACACACACCTCCCTCCGGATCTGAGGATACTTCTTCTTCATGCCTGGATAGAAACCAAGGCCAAATGTGCTCTGTTTAAATGACTCGCGGTCTTGAAATCCAGTAGCAATTGCTGAAATAGTCTAACCCCAAAACATTGAAGAACCATATCTGCATCTATTAACATGACAAGGCTGAATTATCATAACTACTTACCAAATGTGACTGATAAAAGCATAATTGTCCAAAAAGACTTGGATGAGTTGAGATAAATAACGTTTAGCACTGTACACTCGTCAGCATGAGGGCAAAGAGCTGATCTGTACACTAAAGCTGAGATTTAGCTTGATCAGAAACCACATAATGACTATGTAAACATTTTTGTCCAATCATAAAAATATCTGTTATGTCACAATCAGTGTTTCAATGAATTGTACATCAGTTGTACATCACAAACTAGGCCATACAGTCCTGTAAGTAAACAGGATTTACCATCCACACACTAAAGTAAAGTAACCATGGTGTTTTCCTACCGCTATCCAGCCTCCCTGCTGTTGTTAATAATTAGCCCAATTTTTTGTCCACAGTTGTAATTAACACCTGGGGACATAGATTCCCTGGCGTATGGTTTAATATTGTTTAGGTTTTCTCCTCTGAGGAAAACTCTGCTGCGCTCCACTTCTCTGGCGTCCGGGAGCATAGAGGCTGGGCTGGATGTGACGGACCAGTGGCCAAGCCGACACACGGGAGCTACGTCCCAAATGGCACTCTAAATAGTGCACCACTTTTGACCAGAGCCCTGGCCACTGGTCAAAAGTGGTGCACAATGTAGGGAATAGGGTGCCATTTGGGACGCAAGCCCGAGTCAAAGACAAGATAAAGAGCTGGCTTCTATCACTGCCAAACTCTCTCTGTTGTGGATGGATCCAATAATGATCAGCCACCGTGATTACAGGGCCATGGATGGAGGAAAATAATTAGATTTATACACAATGTCAGAATATCGGTCAAGTAGAATATCAGTCAAGTAGAATATCAATCCCAGTTCTAGTGATAGTGGCTGTTGTTCTGTAGTTGGTGCTGGTAGTTATTAGTAGCAACAGTAGTGCTGTTGTAGCTGGTACCCCACCTAAATCAGACCATTAATCATTTACACCAGAAAAATGTGTTGAAACAAATGAACACATGGTAATAAAATGCAACGGGTGTGTGGGAATGCGCACAAAAAAAAAATCAGAATTCAGCATCCATCATATAAATGACTAAACAGGGGAGAGAGCACTCCTTAATATTCAGAGATTTGCTAATGGCAGTTGGTGACAAATAGACTGCTGGATATAGAGTTAACGGGAGACTAAGATACATATTAACTAAACGTCACTGAAATCTGAGATCAAATGAAGAGCTAAGCTTAAAGCTAGTCTGGGTGATGAAGATTTACGGCTGGCTGTGGCCACAGGGGGATGAGCCATGTGTGGCTCAGGGACTCTGGCTGACTCTGTACTGACTGTTGGCATTAGACACGGCAGCTCTACTGAACATCTTAATACAGCTCTATTCGTTAATACAGCCATGTCTTTTCATGTCGGTTGCCCACTCAGTTCCATTGCTTCTTGGAAGTGCAGATGCCTTTTACAGAGGCCCTGTAGTGTCTAAATGATGAACAGTGATTAAATGATTATCGGTAACCTACAAGGGTAACACAGGGTTATTGTAGCACCCCGGAGAATAAAACTAGAAATTCAACTTGAGTTGGACCTTGTGCTAATCAGTGCACTGAGGTGCTGGCCTCAACAATCACATTTGATTCATATTGCTCCTATTTTTTTTATATATTTTTTTACAAATACATTTGTCACAAAGTTCTTTAAAATGACATTGTAGTCCAAATAGCAGCATCTGCATAAACCCCTCAGGGAGCAAGCATAGGTGACACAATTTACTGTATGTTTTAATATTATTATTATTACAAGCATAGGTGACACAATTTACTGTATGTTTTACTGGTGTTCCTGAGAGGACAAATCCTAAAAAGTCTGTTATTACGGATCACCCAGTGAGGTCACACACACACACGTAAAGTAGATCCAGGTTACTTCTACCAACAAGTCCAGTTAAAATGGGGGTATTTTCCCTGCCGTTTGTCTCACTCCGATTTTGTTTACATACATTCTAAAAGATTGGTTCTGGGTTCCTACGTTACCCTCCCCGCAGTGTTAAGCAATGATGAGCTGGTCCTGTGGAGAGTCTGCTGCTGCAGTGCTCCGGTGGCCGTCTCTCCCACCATCTCTCTCACACCTGCAGAGCTGGGAAAGGGAGGAGCAGCAGGGCTGCAGGCAAGGCTTCCATAGGAGGTGTCCCGGGGCGAGCTGGTCCTGAACGGGGGTGATGGACTCCTTATGGACGGCCACTGCAACCCGGATCTCCTCCACGACCGAGTGGAAGGCGGGTTCCGTGTCTGGGGTCAGGGGCGTGGTCTCCGAGGGGGGTCGCAGGAGAGGTCAAAGAGCAAAGGGGGGTCATGGTAGGTCACGTAGGATGCGGTGCAGAAACAGGCATGGGTATGCATGCAGGCTGTCCCGTTCTCGGGGTAGAAGTCCGGAGTGAAAAAGAACACCTTCCATTTTGAATAACCTTAAAAATGTACAATGAATTACAACCACCATAGTAGTTTACTTTTCAAGTTAACTTCTTTGGGGTAGGGGGCAGTATTGAGTAGCTTGGATATAATCAGCTTGGATATAATTAGTACATTTGGATAGAAAACACTCTGAAGTTTCTAAAACTGTTGATGTCTGTGAGTGCAACATAACTCATTTGGCAGGCAAAAACCTGAGAAAAAAATCCAACCAGGAAGTGGGAAATCTGAGGTTTGAAGTTTTTCAACTCAGCCCCCATTGAAGATACAGTGGGATATTAGTTATGTTTCACTTCCCAATGCTTCCACTAGATGTCAATAGTATTTAGAACCTGTTTTGAGGATTCTACTCTAAAGGAGGGGCTCATAAGAGCTCTTTGAGTGTGTGGTCCGGCAGAGTGCCACAGCCTCGGTCTGGCGCGCTCATGTGAAAGGTAGCTACGTTCCACTTCATTTGTACAGACAAAGGAATTGTCCGGTTGAAACATTAATGAAGTTGTATGTTAAAAACATCCTAAAGATTGATTCCATACTTAGTTTGGCATGTTTTTACGGGCTGTAACGGAACTTTTTTGTTCGGCGCGACCTGAACGCGCTTTTGGATTTGTTTACCAAACACCCTAACAAAAGAAGATAGTTGGACATAACTGATGGACATTATCGAACAAATCAAACATTTATGGTGGAACTGGGATTCCTGGGAGTGCATTCTGATGAAGATCATCAAAGGGAAGTTAATATTTAAAATGCTATTTCTGAGTAATGTTGACTACCCAATATGGCGGGTATCTTTTTGGCTAAATTGTTGTCTAAAGGCTGTACTCAGATTATTGCATGGTTTGCTTTCTCCGTAAAGTTTTTTTTAAATCTGACACAGCGGTTGCATTAAGGAGAAGTTTATCTAAAGTTCCATGTATAATAATCGTATCTTTATCAATGTTTATTATGAGTATTTCTGTCATTTGATGTGGCTCTCTGCACAATCACTGCATGTTTTAGAACTACTGAACGTAACGCGCCAATGTAAACTCAGATTTTTTTATATAAATATGAACTTTATCAAACAAAACATACATGTATTGTGTAACATGAAGTCCTATGAGTGTCATCTGACGGAGATCATCAAAGGTTAGTGATTCATTTTATCTCCATTTCTGCTTTTTGTGACTCCTCTCTTTGGCTGGAAAAATGGCTGTGTTTTTCTGTGGCTTGGTGGTGACCGAACATAATCGTTTGTGGTGCTTTCGCTGTAAATCCCTTTTGAAATCAGACACTGTGGCTGGATTAACGAGAATTTTATCTTTAAAATGGTGTAAAATACTTGTATGCTTGAGGAATTTTAATTATGAGATTTTTGTTGTTTTGAATTTGGCGACCTGCACTTTCACTGGCTGTTGCGGGGGGGGTTCCGCTAACCCTAACCCCAGTCCTAGACAGGTTAACTTGCTTACAAAAAAACCTTGGAATTCTTAATCATAATTAGCAGCACTGTTACAGTAATTAAATTGCATTCTTAAAACTATTACATTGGAAATGTGGACTTACTGTTGGGAGGCTGCCACCTGACAACGTTGAGGTAGGCGTTACAGTAATGGAAGAGAAACTCGTGCTTTGATCTCTCAACTTTCCCCTGCAGCAGGGGTATGAGGTCATGACCGTCTATCACTCTAGGAAGAGAAGACACACACAAACACACACACACGCACAATAAATTATCTCTGAGACACAGAAATGGAGCATGCTGTAGGAATGATCCTTTGCGTAGGCAGAGACCTCAAAGGCCCTTGAAAACCTTTGATCAAAGGTTTAGATCAGCCTGATCCGTTTTTTCATTAGCTGAGATTTTTTCTAGCAGGTCCCTTTTGACACCTATTGTGAATATAATGTCTCTAGTTAGGGGGTGATTCAGAGCACTGAGAGTGCATATAATTTCTATGGTGACCTAGATTCCAAACGCTGTAGTTTTGACTGACAGACGGGGCTGCTAGAAAACCCTTCTAGTGCTTTGGACTTAACCATAGGAATAGATAGAAGTACTTGAACAAACAATGCCCCTCAGACCTCAGCAATTTCACAGCACTCACCTGTCCCCCAGTGCCGTCCCTCCGACTAGCTTCACCACAGTAGGGAAGATGTCCATGTTGCTGGTGGGTTCATCAATGTCTTTCCCTGCAGGTAACATCCCAGTCCAATGGAGCAGTCCTGGAACTTGGATCCTTCCCCTCCCAGTTGGTGGATTTCCCTACTGCTCAGAGACAGATCGAAGCACTTTCTGAGGACTGAGAATATGGGAAGTCCTTTATCACTCGACTGAAATATAAGGCTTACCAGAACCTTTCATGGAAACGCCTCGTCTCTTATGCATGAGGACATTTAGATAATCTGAGCAATTTATCTAGTAATCTACTATTCTATTCGATACGTTGACTGGTTCTGACTTCCCATTTGCATTCCTATAAATATACCCTACTAAACCACCGCAGATGCAAACTAAAGCCTCTCTGCACCTGCACTTTTTAGGTTGAGTATTTTTACTCCTATAAAAAAAAAAGTAACCTATTAACAAAAAATATTGTTTTAACCGAAAATGTGACATCTGGCTGTTCGGCCTCTGTTGACCTGTTCTTCTGAAGCTGTATCAGACCGTACCTTTCTATATGCCATTCCAGCCTCTGTGCACCTCCCCCCGGACTGTGATCTCCTCAAGGTGCGCCAACTGGTCTGAGGTCAGGTAAACCAGTGTGTTCTCCCTCAGGTTCAACCGGTCCAGAGTCTGCATGAGCTGACCTACGAACAGATGTTATGAAACAGGACATAATAGGTCAAATCCAATCAAATCGTCCAACTTTTAAATATAATTAGTGTGGACATTTCAAATCTTGCAACCTTATAACTTATTGGACATAAAAAAAGAAAGCCATACAGCAATATAGAGTAAATATCAAGTCTTACCTACACTCCAGTCTACTTCCTGGATTGCGTTTCCATAGATACCATGCTGACTGGTCCCCTGAAAGGCTGGCGATGCAAACATGTCCGTGTGCACTTGGATGAAGGAGAAGAACAACAGGAAGGGTAGTGCAGAGTTCCTGTCAAAATAGTAAACACACACGGTGTAAATGGAAGAAAATAATTGCATGACAACAATGGAAACTCCCGTGTACAGTATGCTTTCATTTTACAGACAGTCACCTAGGTCACCAACCCTTTACACACACTTTCCTTACATGCCCTTTAGAGTTTCTTCCCACACACAAGACATAAATAAACAATAATCAAACACACTCACGAACACACAAACACTTGATTTGGCTTCTATTCTGTCTCAATCTATCATGTAGTAGGGGAAATATACATTTAAACACCTTTCTCAAAAGTTCTGTGCTTCATCTGTCATTCTCTGGGTCAGGTTCTCTGAGACATACGGCTGCTTGTCCACCTCCCGGTTCCTCATCACAAAAGCAGCTGAAGTCGGGGAAGTTGGCAACGAACGTACCATAGATGGCCGCCACGGCGCCCACCAACGCCACCACCCTCAGCACCAGCTTCCTCCACACGGTGACCACGCCCCGCGCATGCAGGAAGGTCACGGTAGCCACACCCACTCCCAGGGTCTTGTAGAGTTGAGAATATGTGCTATCCTATATCCCTGAGGGACAACTTTCTTTGTTAGCTAAAAGGTCAAACAAACTACATACAACAAACAACATTAAAACTAGTCTGGCTACCAGTCTGTTTATGCCATCATGCCAACTCCTTATCACTTTGTTTGGCTTGACAATGACAGCATTGGAGTTGGCAAGAGCAGAAACAGATCCATGAACGCATGCTACACCAGGATACATAAATACAAGTTCAAATACTCAACGCAACACTGTAGTAAAAAGCATGAGCTGAAGCACACCCCAAAACGGCCGTAGAGGTGCTGACTAATGGAGAGTAAACTGCAGACAAATCTAATGTATTTAGAAAGACCTTTTTATATCAGCAGATGTCACAAAGTGCTATTACAGAAACCCAGCCTGTAACCCCAAACAGCAAGCAATGCAGATGGAGAAGACACTCTACACACGCTCCCAACCATTTTAAAAGGTTAAACCAAAACAGTGTACCTCCTCGACATGTATTGTACACTGCACATCACCTTGAAGGGTGTGTGTGCTTGGACATTGGTAAAGATGGAGCCGCGGCCGGGCTGACAGTCACGCAGGTTGGTCAGGGTTATACCGTAGAAGTGGTCGAAGCCGTGAGCACCGGGGTGGTGACAGTAGTCGTCGTTCCTCTCACAGTTAAGACCACGGTGCCATTTTCCTACAGTGGAGAGAAGGGGCAGGTGATGGACCATATGAACTGGCAACTTTTAAAGCATCTTCAAAGAACAACGACCTTGAAAGACAACACATAACGTGTTTTCAGTTGTGGAGGAAAAAGGCTGATGATGAAAAGGATTACATTTAATAATATGTCAAGACGGGTTACTGAAAAGCCTGTGAGGCATGTTGCACATCAAAGACGTTGAATGTCAACTCACATGTAAATGTACTTTGTCTGTACAACCATTGAGAAGCCAATAACGAGTACGAAAGCTATTATACAGTTCAAATCAATCATGTAGCTGATACAGTCAGAATTGAAAAAAAAAACTTCAAACCTACAAAACAGACACATCGCTGCAACCAATCAAATTAACTGCCACTGCTTCTGCGTGTTCCCTATTCCCAAAGTGTATTGATACATACTCATGACGATAATAAATGGGTTATATGTAGAGTTTTTCATGGACCTAAAGACGCTTGAATAGTAACAATGGAGAGAACTTTGGCTCACCTATGAGAGCAGTCTCGTAGCCCTGCCGTTTGGCGACCTTGGCAAAGGTGACTTCTTCTTTGGGAAGACTGCCAGATGCAGCAGAGATGATATACACCCCCTAACTGTCCAAGACAAAAATAGGATCAAAAACTGATGTGAAATCACAAAGTGGGGAGAGTAACAAAGTATAAAATTATACAGTGGAATGATGATGTACTTTTCATCCTGCTGCATTGTGGTCAACATGCTAGTTATCCTGTTCTATGAACTGTTCTCTCCACATAGCCTAACTAATGCATCCCTAACAACACATAATCCTAGTTAGGCCTATCAATACTAGCTAGTGATCTGTTAAGTGATCAAATTATAGTACTAGGCAAAGCTTTGTGTCAAACCCCAGGAGGATAGGCTACACATTGAGCTCTTGTTGTTGTTGTTGTGTATATTGTATTGCTATTGTGTTACTATTTTACAGTAAAGTCTACGCCCGTTCGGCGCATGTGACTTATAACATTTGATTTGTTGTTTATGACTCGCCTCACCGGATCGTATCGGGTATCGGCCCGTCAGGAAGGCTGCCCTGCTGGGCGTACAGAGGGGGGGCTGCAGCGATGTGCTGGGTCAGCCTCACCCCCTCCTGAGCCAGCATGTCGATGTTGGGGGTCCTGCAGACACAACAACACAACACATTACCACCCAGCTGGGCTCATCATCTGGAAAGATACGTTTTAGTCGTGTTTTAAAAAGGTGAGCACAGAGCACAGCAAGAATTAGAAGTCAGAATAAAAAAAGAATAGAATCGAATGTTGTCTTCCGAGAATGTACATTTTTGTTTGGAATCACAACTACAAATGAGAAGTATATATGTAATGCAGGAAAGCCATGCTTAGAAACATGGGAAAGAACATAAAAAAGCCTGTTGCAGTTTATATCACTGTAACTTACCGCAAGGTTGTGTTCCCACTGTCTACAATCGCCAAGTCATCGACCATAATCAGGACAAAATTCGGCCTTTTGTCATCATTCAAGGCATAGCACACGTCAAACAACAACAGTAGATCTAGACAGCATGGGATCCATGGGGACCTCATTTTTCAAGGTAACACTGGAGAAGCAAAGACAGAGGCAACACGAGAAGATTGGATAGGGTCAAACGCTTCAAGTTCCTTGGCATGTACATCACTGAGGACCTGAAATGGTCTCGGCACACCGACATCGTGGTGGCTGAAGAAATTCTGCAGGGCCCCTAAGACCCTCACAAACTTCTACAGATGCACCATTGTGAGCATTCTGTTGGTCTGCATCACCACCTGGTAGGGTAACTGCTCTGCCCTCAACTGCATTATGGCTCTCCAGAAGGTAGTGCGGGCAGTCCAACGCATTACCAGGGGCACGCTGCTTGCCCTCCAGGACATCTAAGGCACCCGGTGTCAAAGTAAAGGCCAATAAGATCATTAAGGACCTTAGCCATCCGAGCCACGAACTGTTCTGTCGGCTCCCGTCCGACAGACAGACAGTACAGGGGCATCAAAGCTAAGACAGAGACTCTAAAAAACTGCTTCTATTACTAGGCTGTTACTAGACTGTTGAACAGCCATCACTAGCCGTCTACCAGGTGATGCACACACACACACACACACACACACAGAACTACTGGTCACTTCCCATTTCACACTGTCTATTTAAATACTTTATCACCGACGTAGCACATCATAATATTACATTTCTCCTACTATCCAGACCCCTTATTCTAAAATTGTTTAAATATATTTTATTTCTGATCAATCTGCACACAATAATGCACATAGGTTTTTTTTTTTTTTTTTTTTTTACAAATGTATAAAAAATAAAATACAAAAATATCACATAAGTATTCAGACCCTTTACTTAGTACTTTGTTGAAGCACCTTTGTCAGCGATTACAGCCTCGAGACTTCTTGGGTATGACGCTACAAGCTTGGGACACCTGTATTTAGTGAGTTTCTCCCATTCTTCTCGGCAGATCCTCTCAACCTCTGTCAAGTTGGACGGGGAGCGTCACTGCTCAGCTATTTTCAGGTCTCTCCAGAGATGTTTGAACAGGTTCAAGTCCGGGCTCTGGCTGGGCCACTCAAGGACATTCAAGACTTGTCCCGAAGCCACTCCTGCATTGTCTTGGCTATGTGCTTAGGATTGCTGTCCTGTTGGAAGGTGAGGTCCTGAGAGCAGGTTTTCATCAAGGATCTCTCTGTACTTTGCTCCATAATCTTTCCCTCAATCCTAACTAAACTCTCAGTCCCTGCTGCTGAAAAACATCCCCACAGCATGATGCTGTCACCACCATGCTTCACCGTAGGGATGGTGCCAGGTTTCCTTGTTTCTCATGGTCTGATAGTCTTTAGGTGCCTTTTGGCAAACTCCAAGCTGGCTGTCATGTGCCTTTTACTGGGGAGTGGCTTCCATCTGGCCACTCTACCATAAAGACCTGATTGGTGGAGTGCTGCAGAAATGGTTGTCCCTCTGGAAGATTCTCCCATCTCCACAGAGGAACTCCGGAGCTCTGTTAGAGTGACCATCGGGTTCTTGGTCACCTCCTTGACCAAGGCCCTTCTACCCCGATTGCTCAGTTTGGTCGGCGGCCAGCTTTAGGAAGAGTCTTGGTGGTTCCAAACTTCTTCCATTTAAGAATGATGGAGGCCACTGTGTTCTTGGGGACCTTCAATGCTGCAGAAATGTTTTGGTACCTTTCCCCAGAATTGTGCCTCGACACAATCCTGTCTTGGAGCTCTACGGACAATTACTTTGCCCTCATGGCTTGTTTTTTTCTCTGACATGCACTGTCAACTGTGGGACCTTACAGGTGTGTACTTTTCCAAATCATGTCCAATCAATTGCATTTTCCAAAGGTGGATTCAAATCAAGTTGTAGAAACATCTCAAGGAAGATCAATGGAAACAGGATGCACCTGAGCTACATTTCGAGTCTCATTGCAAAGGGTTGACCTGTAAATCAGGTGTACATATGTATAGATTTCACGTGTTTGCTGCTACAGGACTATTTGGCTTGCTAATCAGATTTGCCTTGTCTTTTTTTGTCTCCTTACCTTTTAATTGTTTGAAATTTTACTGCATTTTTAAGAGCTAGTACCATAAGCATTTCGCTGCACCCGCTAATCTGTGTACGCGACCAATAAACTTTGCTTTGAAGAGAGCTAGAGTAAATGTTACTAAGGTTTGAGACCCAAATGGCACCCTATACCCTATATAGTGTACTACTTTTGAACAGGGCAAATAGCCATTTTAGAGTCCTACTGGAGTGTCTCTAGAGCGCCTGCGAAATAATAGACCGCTAACGTTACAGTTTAGGCCAGGGTTCTCCAAATAGCGGAACGCGGGTGATTTTATTTGGAAATAAAATACTTTATAAAAAAACGTTTTAATTTTGGAAATCTGCTCCGAAGTACAGTATTCCCACCCATAAGATATATGCATGTGATTGTATACAATTGTAAGCAAGGTTTGAAAGTATTGTGTTTTAGACAAATTTTATATCTGTTTGGGCTTCTGTTATCAATCTACAGTATACAAATTATCTAGCAAGCAAGTCGCAGCAATGAAGAACGCGAATGGGGAGGGAATTCTGACCGGGGGGAGATTTTCGACACAACACCGGCAACCTGACCATCCACTCAAGAAAAAAAAATCGTCTGAATCTAGTTGATGATCCCTGGTGTAAACTATATTGTTGCCAAGTCGTTCAAATCCTACCTTTGTGGATATGCATGACTCGAAATGTTTTCGCTAGAAACAAGAAGTACGTTTTTTTTGTCAACTGTCATGTGACTAAGAATGAAGCAGTCTCATTGGATTATGGTTTATCCAAATATTTTAGGTGACCTGTTTGCTGCCTAAATGTAGTGCAATCAAGACTAAAATTATGTAGATTTCAACCCTCTATAGTGCAATCCTACAAACCAATGTGCAGCCTTAATCCCTGCCAATCTTTATTTAACATGTTTAGATACCCCTTGTGTCAGGAACATAAGGAAGACCACACTAGTGGATCATATTAATAAGGTAAGACAATATTCTTCAAAAAATCTATAATTCTATTTCACTAGTTAAAATGACAAATTCACAGGCTGGTATATTACAGATTGCACCTTTACAAATGTTTTGTGTGTAAATGTACTCTGGCATAGGCCTACAGTAGAACACTGCAAAAAAAGAGGTTCCATCATAGCTCTATTAGTAGGCCTACAATTTGTCTATTTAACTAGGCAAGTCAGTTAAGAACAAATTCTTATTTACAATGACATCCTACCTCAGCTGACGCTGGGCCAATTGTGCACCACCCGATGGGACTCAATCCCAGCCAGATGTGATACAGCCTGGATTTGATCCAGGGATTGTAGTGATGGCACTTGCACAGAGGAGCAGTGCCTTAGACCACTGTCCCTGCCTTGAATGCAAAGTTCCCGGTCATATGTTCTTGATGCTCTTGACTTGACCCTCTCTACCCCTCTAGCAGAATAGGACATAACTGTTTCATACATCAATAGGAGGCACAGAATAGGAATGCCCTAGATATGCTGTAGAACCAGATGATGTTATCATCATTGTCTGTGGTTGGATGAACTGAACTGGTCTACAGGCATTGACCAGTTATCTTTTAGATACTGTTGAAAAAGGAAACTGTGATGGTACAGTCGGTCAAGTCTGGTTCACACACTGGTCAGAGGATTGACCATAGAATTAGAATGACTTCTAAATTCTATTACTTCTAGAATGACTTCCCATTCTAATTATATGTGGTTGACTCTCAGAACATAATCTTTGATCACACTGTGATATGAGTAATGATGAATATTCACACTTGTGCTGTTTTTGTCTGTCAAATATAAATTTTTCACACTGTAAATCCCTCAGCAAAGTGGTTAACTAGTATGCATGGTTGCAGATGAGTGTCCCTGAAGTCTAAATACTCATGACAAAATGTAGAGCTTTCGGGTGAGATTTTTGTATTGATGCTGGCAAGCTGATTAGTCTTTTGATGTTGAGCTGCATTTCCACAGGAGAAGCACATGACTGACTGAAAAGAAGAGAGAGGTGAAATCCTACAAACACATCAATTGCTTTTCATGGAAATATTCCAACCATGTGAAATAGGCAATTGAGGAAATGGTAATACAATATTTCCATTGGAATATATACCCTTATGAAAAGCTAGCTGAGATTCAGATGATGGGGATGGTGGGGGGTGTTTGTTTGTTACACGGCTTTTCATTTCTTACAGACGTTTGTAATACAAATCTGTTAAAGGGATTTTCCATTTATCCCTTAATTTTCTCTGTATTTCTGCAACCTATTCCTAGGAGAGAACCGTCTCGGTTTCGCCTCTCTCCCAGGTCTGGTCTCCTATGGATGAATACTGTCATCTGTTGTCTAAGCCATATATTGCAGAACAGGGGGCCCAGAGTCGGGCTCTATATGCGTGATAGGCATGTTTACACTAGATGAAGTTAGAATCTATTAACTGATCATTCAATAGGCCTGTCCTACCCACTACTCAGTGGATGAATGGATGAATACTGTCATCTGTTGTCTAAGCCATATATTGCAGAACAGGGGGCCCAGAGTCGGGCTCTATATGCGTGATAGGCATGTTTACACTAGATGAAGTTAGAATCTATTAACTGATCATTCAATAGGCCTGTCCTACCCACTACTACAGTGTTGTGTCTCTTCTGAATGTGTGTCCATTGTATGTTGTTCACAGAATGTGCATCCCATAGAGATGAAACCAGTTCTATCTATGGTGTATCCATTGTACTATAATTCACAGAATCGCAGGCCTGATGGTGACAAGACAGCACCACGGGGAATCGAGTTCCAGCTCAGAAAAAGTGTCTGTAATTAGGCTGATTATACACCAGCTGTCTGACAACACAGTAAATCAGGAGAGTGATGAACCTGAACAGTCATTCCACATTCAGTACAACATCACTTTGATGCTGTGCTAATTAGTGATTGGAGCATTTGTATTGGTTCTTATTGAGTTTGTGTGAACAACAGTAGTATCGATGATATTATTATTTATTTTTTAATTGGTGGTTATTAAAAAATGCACATTGTGCGCTAGTCTTTTATTTTGATATTCAACGTGGTATGGATATGTCTCCAGCAGGGAGCAGCATTGCACAGCGGATCTTCCAGTTCAAGACATCTTACAATGAGAGCAGTGTAAAAACAACTTCACCACAGTATGCAGTGATTTATTTAGTGTTTGCCATTGAGTCAGCTTATGTCTTCTAATGGAGCTCTGTCGGCTTCACCAGCCTCTTTCAAAGACAAACTCTCCTCGACGTGCTTCTACATCTGCATTGCTTGCTGTTTGGGGTTTTAGGCTGGGTTTCTGTATAGCACTTTGTGACATCTGCGGGAAAAGGGCTTTATAAATAAATGTGATTGATTGATACTCAAAGACAAACTCTTCATAATGTGGCTTGTAGACATTCCCCTCCCCCCAATATCCTCCCAATATGCAGCTCAATTTCTTTGGGTCTGGGACACATTCACTCATCACCCTGTGAGGTCCAGGGCTTCCCCCAGGCCTCCCCTATCAGCCTGGGCCAGATTTCGTTTGATCTGTGATATGTGAATGGTTCATGACTGGTTCTCAGTGACAACAGATGACCTGTAAGAGTGTCCATATCCCCTGAGGGCCCCTCCTCCTGGCTCTGGGGTCCTTCCTGCCCACCCAGAGGGATAACAGACCAAGGGTATGGTTAGGGTCGTGCATCTCTCGCTTGTTCTCTTTTTCTCTCTCTCTCTCTCTCTCTCTCTCTCTCTCTCTCTCTCTCTTTCTCTCTCTCTCTCTCTCCCTCTCTCTCCCTCTCTCTCTCTACCCCCATCGAGATCTTATCATACTGGTAATTGACAGCACACCTGGATAGGGACAGCTCAGGCATCCCTCACTCATGGTGGTGACAGACTGAGAGGTGAGGTAGAGTGTTTGTGGTCATCTCATACAGTACACCTCTATGACTAAGAAACATTTGCAGGAATCCTCATTGTTGGCATCCTCACATGTTGCCATATTGAAAACATACAATATTTTCATGCATGCTCTCTCTTTGATCACAAATAGAGAAAGCAGAAGCAATATGCAAGGATCTCTTTCAAATTGTCCCTCGTGTCAGGAGAGGGAAAAATAACTAATAGGGTGGAGTAATTTCTAAAAACTAAATTCAATGATTTATATCTGATTATATTTCTATAATGATCCTTCATTTATGTTGCCTGCAATTCCACTGACTATACTGTTCCACTGACAGTCATTTCCATACTTCTGTGGCATACTGGGGCATTCATACTGGAGCTATCAAAATAAATTGGGTATCCGATGCTCTTAAGTTTCTCTGCCTTTGGTTGACCCTGAAGCAATAACAAGACTATAATGTTTTTGAGGGTTTATCATACATTTTCCAAAGTGGATTGCAACTGAAAACAATTGTCTTTCTGTTTACATGTACATGACTATAAGAATAAAAGTCAGGGACAAACTGTTCAAGTGGTTTCACAGCGCAGTCAAAAGGGTCTGTTTCACTTGATGTTCGAGCCAGCGAAAAGCTTTTGACTTGATGCCTTCATTTGTCTGCAGCCCTCCGGTCATGCCGCAACCACAACAGATGGTTAGAGTGTTTGATTTAGTTCACAGTTATGCCGTATTTGAACTGGAATCAGACAGCCTCTATAAAAATCTAATTGGAATTATGAGTACTTACATCCCTATAAAGAACAAAAGCATTTTAAAAAATGTAAACGCATGATTGGGTGCGAGCAGATACAAAATGTAAAAGCATGATTGGGTGTGAGCAGATACAAAATGTAAAAGCATGATTGGGTACGAGCAGATACAAAATGCAAGATATGTGGACAGCAAACAACTATCGATGTGCCATTTGAAGTCATTTGCTGTGCTGTCAAGTCAAATATCTGAGAGTGTTTTGTGGTTTTCCCAGTGGGGTGGCTAAACCTCATCGCTCACAAGCAGGGTTTATGTCGAAGCCGGGAAAGACACACAAGGCCTTAAGCTGTTTGTCAGAGCTGTGTGTGTGTGTGTGATAGACTGTCAACAAAATTAGCACTGAAGCACAGACCAGGCTTGTGCATGAGGATCACAGCAGTACTACATACAATCACACACACACACACACACGCAATGCATGCACAACTGTTAAATATTGAACATTGTAACAGTTTGGTGGTTTAACATTAAGTACCTCAACAACAAAGTCAACAAAAATACTCCCTCGATTGGCAGCAGTTAGAACGTTGGACCAGTAAACAAAAGGTTTTGATTTTGAATCTCTGAAATGACAAGTTGTAAAAAAAAAAAATTGGTCGATCTATCCTTAAGCAAGGCACTTAGCCCGAGGGTTGCAGTCAATAATGGCTGATCCCTGGCAATGACCCCACTCTCCGAGGGTGTCTCAGGGGAAGTTGGGTTATGCAAAAATACACATTTCCATTTCACACCTCACACTCGTACAGGTTACCCACTTGCACATGCAGTGAAGCAGGACAAATATAAGCACACCCTATTTGACCTTTGGCACACAGAGCCTTAACTAACCACTGAACGCGAGGACTGATTTCACAGTCTTATTTCCATTTGAAAACAAGTAGTTTGATTTCCATCTCCAATACCTCAACAGCCTGCACACTGTAAAAAATATTTTTTAAATCCCACAAATCTACAGTGCCTTGCGAAAGTATTCGGCCCCCTTGAACTTTGCGACCTTTTGCCACATTTCAGGCTTCAAACATAAAGATATAAAACTGTATTTTTTTGTGAAGAATCAACAACAAGTGGGACACAATCATGAAGTGGAACGACATTTATTGGATATTTCACCTATTTCACCTTTTCAACTTTTTTAACAAATCAAAAACTGAAAAATTGGGCGTGCAAAATTATTCAGCCCCTTTACTTTCAGTGCAGCAAACTCTCTCCAGAAGTTCAGTGAGGATCTCTGAATGATCCAATGTTGACCTAAATGACTAATGATGATAAATACAATCCACCTGTGTGTAATCAAGTCTCCGTATAAATGCACCTGCACTGTGACAGTCTCAGAGGTCCGTTAAAAGCGCAGAGAGCATCATAAAGAACAAGGAACACACCAGGCAGGTCCGAGATACTGTTGTGAAGAAGTTTAAAGCCGGATTTGGATACAAAAAGATTTCCCAAGCTTTAAACATCCCAAGGAGCACTGTGCAAGCGATAATATTGAAATGGAAGGAGTATCAGACCACTGCAAATCTACCAAGACCTGGCCGTCCCTCTAAACTTTCAGCTCATACAAGGAGAAGACTGTTCAGAGATGCAGCCAAGAGGCCCATGATCACTCTGGATGAACTGCAGAGATCTACAGCTGAGGTGGGAGACTCTGTCCATAGGACAACAATCAGTCGTATATTGCACAAATCTGGCACAAAGCAACACAGCTCATCACCCTGAACACACCATCCCCACTGTCAAACATGGTGTTGGCAGCATCATGGTTGGGCCTGCTTTTCTTCAGCAGGGACAGGGAAGATGGTTAAAATTGATGGGAAGATGGATGGAGCCAAATACAGGACCATTCTGGAAGAAAACCTGATGGAGTCTGCAAAAGACCTGAGACTGGGACGGAGATTTGTCTTCCAACAAGACAATGATCCAAAACATAAAGCAAAATCTACAATGGAATGGTTCAAAAATAAACATATCCAGGTGTTAGAATGGCCATGTCAAAGTCCAGACCTGAATCCAATCGAGAATCTGTGGAAAGAACTGAAAACTGCTGTTCACAAATGCTCTCCATCCAACCTCACTGAGCTCGAGCTGTTTTGCAAGGAGGAATGGGAAAAAATGTCGGTCTCTCGATGTGCAAAACTGATAGAGACATACCCCAAGCAACTTACAGCTGTAATCGCAGCAAAAGGTGGCGCTACAAAGTATTAACTTAAGGGGGCTGAATAATTTTGCACGCCCAATTATTCAGTTTTTGATTTGTTAAAAAAGTTTGAAATATCCAATAAATGTCGTTCCACTTCATGATTGTGTCTAGTTTTATATATTTATGTTTGAAGCCTGAAATGTGGCAAAAGGTCGCAAAGTTCAAGGGGGCCGAATACTTTCGCAAGGCACTGTAATAGTTTCAACTAAGTATTATTAAGTAAATGGTTCCACAGCCTTTTTTTGGTTACCTGAAGAAAAACAAAGGTCGGCCCAAACTTATAGTGCCTTCAGAAAGTATTCAAATCCCCTTTTCCACATTTTGTTGTGCTACAGAGTGGGACTAAAATGGATTTAATTGTCATTTTTTTTGGTCAACGATCTACATAAAACACTCTGTAATGTCAAAGTGGAAGAAAAAATATAATGTCTGTTGGAAAGCAGTTTGAACCAGGTTTTCCTCTAGGACATTGCCTGTTTTTTAGCTCTATTTCATGTATTTTTATCCTAAAAAAACTCCCTAGTTCTTTCCGATGACAAGCATACCCATAACATGATGCAGCCGCCACCATGCTTGAAAATATGAAGAGTGGTACTCAGTGATGGATTTTCTCCAAACATAATGCTTTGTATTGAGGATTTCTTTGCCAAATGCTTTGCAGTTTTACTTTAGTGCCTTGTTGCAATCAGGATGCATGTTTTGGAGTATTTTTGTTGTTTTGTACAGGTTTCCTACTTGTAATTTAGGTTAGTATTGTGAAGTAACTACAATGTTGTTGATCCATCCTCAGTTTTCTCCTATCACAGCCATTTAACTCTGTAACTGGTTTAAAATCACCAATGGCCTCATGCTGAAATCCCTGAGCGGTTTCCTTCCTCTCTGTCTACTGAGTTAGGAAGGACGCCTGTATCTTTGTAGTGACTGGGTGTATACCCCATCCAAAGTGTAATTAATTAGTAACTTCACCATGCTCTAAGGGATAATCAATGTATGCTTTAAAAATGTTTTAACCATCTACCAATAGGTGCCCTTATTTGCGAGGCGTTGGAAAACTTCCCTGTTCGTTGTTGTTGAATCTATAATTGAAATTCACTGCTTGACTGAGGAACCTGACAGATAATTGTATGTGTGGTGTATAGAGATGGGGTAGTCGTTTAAAAATCATGCTAAACACCATTATTGCACACAGAGTGAGTCCATGCAACGTATTATCTGACTTGTTAAGCAAATCTTTACTCCTGAAGTTATTTAAGCTTACCATAACAACAGGGTTGAATACTTATTGACTAAAGATATTAAAGGAGGCTGCCTTAATCAACTTCATCAGCATCCAGGGAGCAGTTGTTGTTGAAGGTTAACAACCTTGCTCAAGGACATAATAGCAGGTTTTTCCCAACTTAGCAGCTCAGGGATTTGAACCAGCAATCTTTTGGTTTGTGGCCCAATGTTCTTAAGCACTAGGCTACCTGCTACCCATAAATGGGGTGTTGTGTGCAGATCACTGACACCAAACCTAAATGTTGTAACACATAAAAACTTGGAAAGAGAGGTGTGAATACTTTTTGAAAGCACTGTAGCTCTCCTTAATCACCATGATGAATAAAATAGTTTTTCTTGGGTGTACTTTTAACAGAACGGATATTTACTTTGAAGTGCAAAGTGTAGCAATACAGGTGAAATCAGTTATTGACACAGACATGGTGGCATAGCAGGACGCTTGGTGTGCTGTGAAACAAGAGGATGTGAATACAAATCCCAGCTGAGGACATAAAATATATAAATTACAAATATATCAATTGAAAATAAATTACTCTAAATGAATGTGCC